>NW_020664413.1:30722990-30853580 GCF_002925995.2 Terrapene triunguis | reverse complement strand
TCTTCATCTGCTATTGCTTGCAGGATTGTTGGGGGTTCTCCACGTGTTGTGGCCTCCTGGAAAACATTCACTTACTACTGTAGATCAGTCTGAACTTGCTCACTTTGACCACCAGTTTGATCAGCCCTGAACTGGAGAGACTCCCTGTGGAAGTGAGTAGTAGTTCTGTCTCCATGTCCATTCTAGTCCTCAGCCTTTCTGTTGAGACTGCCAGCCTTGGTGACATTGGGATGGAAGATTGTGCGATATGGACTACTGTCTTCTAGAAACTGGACTGAGATCACCAACAAAATGGATTTTGGGTGCATAGACGGAACAATAATCAGGATAGGATAGGGAGGCACCTAGAAAATTATGATTAAGAATCCCTAGCATAGATTCATAAGAGAGAGCATGTCTAATTTACACTGTAGATTTTTTGACCCAATTAAAAAGCTGACATAGTAGATAAAAAGATGACTGTAATTAAGCAGGTTCTTAAGAAGCCTTTTGAGACAATGCATAAAATACTAGTCTACATGTTTTGTCAGCATGGTACATGGAGCAGAGCAAGTATTACAGCTTTTCTGAGGACATGCAAGAATTGCCTGGAGGGTGTCAATTTGTCAGAAAAGAAGATAGTAAGCAATTTGTTTATGGCAAGAGCTGAGGTGTAGCTAGATAAAATGTTCCCGTACTTAAAGTGAGCTCTAAAGGCATTATAGAAAAATAGCCAGGATTTGGTCCCTACAGGAAACTTTGTAGAGGATTTTTCTCTCTGGGGGAAACATGTTGGGGGGCAGGGGGAAAGAAGAAGAAAATCTGAAAAGTTTTATTCAAAATATTGTAAAATTCTGAGATGAATGTTTGAACTGTTCTGGACAAGCAGGCAGTTATTTTCTCTAGGATAGTTTTGGTGCTAATTCAGACTGATAGTCCATGGGGAAATTATTGCAAATCCTTGTGAGACAGAGTTTTCTGTCTTTCATCAGCTAACTGGTAGAAATAATTTTGGGGGGCAAAACAAAAGACACCAGGCCATATATCCAACTGGTAGAAATCAATGTAGCTTCACTGAAGTCAATGGAGCCACACTTTCACGCCAGCTAAATATCTGGCCCATCAGATACTTTATCACAGTTTCCAGAGATGCTAACAATGAAGACCACGCCAATTATTTAATAATTGCACTATCCAGAGAAACCAGCAACCAAGACCCAACAGATTATTTCAATGTAGCATCCAAACTAATCAGCAACTAAGGCAACTCCAGCTATTAAACTACAGCAGGGGGTAGTCAAATATTTTTTGTCAAGGTCCAGATTTCTTGGTCAAGGTCCAGATTCCACAGAAAATAATAAAAAAATTGATAATAAGCAAATAAAAATATTTCAGGGTCCCTTTAAAAGCATCTGGTGGTCCGGATTTGGCCCACAGTCCACCTATTGACTACCCCGTTCTAGCATGTTCTCCTGTGCCTCTCTGTAGAGCAACTAACAATAATAGGTTTGTGGTTTGGTTTTGTTTAAATTATTTCAAATGCCAGAGGAATCAAATAAATTTCTTTGAGTACAGAACCAGATGGACTATGGCCCAATTGACCTTTATATGGGAATATACTGTGTAGGGGATCAGGAACTCCACAAGCTAGAACTTGATCACTCCCTAGGAAGATGGGGTTTTTATCTTGTAGAAATGGCAGAAGAAATTCATGCATGGAGATCTTCCAAGGTTTGCCAGAGGCCCTGTGACCTCTGTACTGCTTCCCAGCCAGGGGCAGCTCCAGGCACCAGCGCTCCAAGCGCGTGCCTGGGGCGGCAAGCCGTGGGGGGCGGCCTGCCGGTCGCTGTGGGGGCGGCAGTTAGGGGGCCTTCGGCGGCATGCCTGAGGGAGGTCCGCCGGTTCCACAGCTTCGGCGGCAATTTGGCGGTGGGTACGCCGAAGGCGCGGGACCAGCGAACCTCCCTCAGGCATGCCGCCGAATCCACGGGACCAGTGGACCTCCCGCAGGCGCGCCGCCGAAAGCCGCCTGACTGCCGTGCTTGGGGCAGCAAAATACATAGAGCCGCCCCTGTTCCTAGCCTCATCCCACCCCTGCTCTCTTCTAAGGCAATACAGCTCCTTTAGGAGCCATTTTCACGTGGTTTCTCTGGCTGGTACTGCCCTGCTCAGAAGGGTTACCGTTGTGGGGACTGGGAGGAATAAAATAAATTACTGCTGATAGATCAGCAGTGATGTATGCTAGGATGATGGTGTTGAGAATGCTGTCCCCTCATTCCATCCCTTCTTTACGCACCCCGCCTGATCCCGTGGCGTACCCAGGAGGGATTTCCCAGGATCAATGAGAGCACACTGCAGAGCCAGCACTTTCCTTATCGCACATGCTTTCCTCACCTGGATCTGCTGCTGTCTGCTCCCCTCTGCTCAAAATAGCAGAAGGAAATATTTTCCATTTATTGTAGGAAGAGGATGTGAAATAAAGTGTATTTAGCTTTGTTTTCTCTCTCGTTCCTTCCTCTGGGCTTCCCAGTGTATCCTGTCTATTTTGTGACTGTCTTGTTTAGATCGTCACCTATTTGGGGGAGGGAATGTAAGTTGTATGTGTCTTGTACAGCACAAAACATTGTCAGCACATAACAATAATAATGGCTTAGCCCAGAGATCAATTAGCATCTCACTCATATCATTCCCTGCTTAATGTGTACATTATAATGTGTGTCATTTTATTTGTGCACTAAGGTCATAAATGTGTTCAGTGTTCTCTGCTGGTTCCAGAATATTTGCTGGTAAGTATTTCTCTGCTGGCTTCCTGCCTAGTATGCATCACTATGGAAATCAGTGAGAGAGACTGTTATGCTGTTAAACGAGGATGGGTTTTTGGATCCTTGTTTGGAAAAAACAAGAACCAGCATGAACCTAAAGCTTTTTTGAGGTTCAAAGACAAAAACTTTTTATTTTCTGTATTCATTTCTAAATGTGACTCTGTGTGATTTCCTGATTTCTGCCTGGCACTGGAGTGGAAAGCCCCAAAATACCATGAGAATGCTTGTTTATGCAACATTTCTGGCCTTGCCAAAAGCAGGAAATACTAAACATGTCATAAGAACTTCACAAGATTCTCAGCTCAAAGCTATTCAACAGATATTATGTTGCTGCTATTATTATTATTTATTTTTATGGAGGGCTTTTACTTGGTTGAACACATTTCAGTCCCACCTTAAGGCGGGCATTACAGCTTTATATTATAAACCACATATATTATGGATGACACCGTTTATTACAATCATTGTAAAGGCCCTATATTTCTGCAAGATCCTGCAGTGGTATAGGGGAGATCTCCATGTATATGATAGTGATCTTGGATTAGGTACTCCCCTCCACGTATATTAGCAGTAGCTGGCAGAAACTGGATTGGGGTCATAAAAGGGAAAGCAGTAGTTTCATCATAATCTTCCCCCTCCCTTAAGTAAGTCACTCCACAACCATGGGGCATGTTGGGGTGAGGAGAGGTTAAACAACAGGAGGAGCCCCTATGCATAAAGAACAAACCTTCAGAGAAAAAAAAAAAAAAAGTAGTTTAATGATGCTCTAATCAGCATTAACTCCCCAACCACAGCATTGATTCCCCATGGAGGAGGTAGCAATGTGCAGCCACAGTAGGGAAGCCAATGACAAAACAACATGGAAGCTGGTTGTGCTGCAAGGGGGAAGAGGGATCGTTTTTTTCATTGTGTTTGGGGATGTACAGGGCTGGGGGCAGAACAACCCACACTTCTCTGATCTTTGCCAGGTTTGTTGGAATGCCATTCCCCATCTACATGGCCAGCAACCCCAGCCCCTGGATAGATCTACACTTTATGGATGTTTGACAGGTAAGGTGTCCCTCCAGTGGGTTTGGGTGTTTGTTTGTTTTTTGGTGGTGTTTTTTTGTGACGATGGTCCTTGGAATTAATGAAAAACAAGCCATAAAATGAGATATCTTATGAAAAATAAATAGATCGCTCGTGTGTGTGGTTAATAGATTTTTATATCCTACGTACAAGAGACCATGGATCTCTAATAGCGTAAGGAATTAAACACGTACCTAGAGAGGTTACCAAAAGAAGAAGAAAATGAAATTATCTTAGGTCCATCTGGGAGCTAAGGGGAAAACTGCAAAATACAGAAATTTGTAAGGCTGACCTAACTAATCACTTCTGAGAGAAAAGTAACTCAGCAACGATCTATGGAAGAGGTCCCAGGGGAACCCTAACACTAGCATGGCCTCTGAATGTGACTATTTAAAATAAATGAATCATTACCATTAAAAGCTAAGCCAAAATCCTCTACTGATATCAGAGATAGTTTCTTAAAGTAGTTGCTGATGGTGAAATAAGCATTTATCATGAGGAGATATGCTCTTTACAAAGTAATTCACAAATAAGTTTGAACCACTGGTGATGTTCATACTGGGGTTTTGATTTGGCCCACTGTGATAGGGAATATTTGTTAAATTGGGATCTGGATCAAGATTTAGATTTTAACTCCACTCTCCTTCCAAAATTTGGGGGTGTTTAAATCTGGATTTGGATCACATGCTAGCTTTGGAGCAAAGTTCTGTGTGTGCGTATATATGCTTCCAATAGAACTGGTGCATTGTGTATATACACCTCTACCCCGATATAACGCTGTATTTGGGAGCCAAAAAATCTTACCGCGTTATAGGTGAAACCGCATTTTATTGACCTGGCTTTGCCCCAGGGGGGGGGGCCCCCCCCCCCCCCCCCCCCCCCCCCCCCCCGGGGCACTGCTTTACCGTGTTATATCAGAATTTGTGTTATATCGGGTCGCGTTATATCGGGGTAGAGGTGTACTCCTAATATGACTCAAGGTAATTTCATCATCTTTCTCTTTTTAGTAGCCTGTCCAGGTACCTCTTTCAATCTTTATCTCCTTATACTATGATGATAATGTACTGTATGTGAAGGGAAATCATACAAGGCACTTGGGAATCAAAGTAGCAAAAAACTAAAGACCCTTGCAGCTTATCTGCTGATTTTTTTTTTTTTTACAAGAGATTTAGCTTTAAACTTACTCTGTCTTTTTTGCAGAAAACTTGACTGACAACAGTAATATGTGAACGCTGTCGGAGACTTATGTCTCTATTTCAAATTCTCATATAAATATATTGTGAAAAACATGGGAAGAAAATATAGAGGCTGGTGCATTTAATTTTGTTTAATATTTCTTCCCTCTTTCAGTTGTCTCAGCTTAATTTAACTTTCCTTTGCAATATTCTGGATGGCTTATTACTCTATACTGATTTTTAAAAGAGAAAATGTTCACAGCATGTCAGCAAATACATAATAAACAGTAAAATGATCTCAAAAAAAGTATAATAATCAGTAAAACTGAAGCATACAAAAGAATATGAAGAAAAAATTACAAAAGGAAGAATTGAAAAGAAGAGATGGGAAGTGCAGAAGGAGGGGAGAATTGGGAGGGAAGCTGGCCCTGTATTGGGGAACAGGGCCTTTGAAATATGAGGGGAAAGATGAGATGAAGAGAGGGGTCAAAGAGGATGGCTACGATGCCACTGTTGTGTTGGGTCAGAACGGGAAAGGGGAGGGGATAAAATATAAAAAATTTTGAAAACCAAATATTGTTTTGCATCCCTTGACACTTTGTCTGCCTGTGGTCTAGGCAGATTGATGAGCACCTCCTCGGAGGAGGCAAGTGCCCACAGTGAGATATAAATACCTTCAAAGTAGCTCCACTGAGAACTCAAGGCATTCAGCATTTCATAGGATCAACCCCTTAAACTGTAAACTCTTGGGTCAAGACCACTTACATACTAGCACGTTTTCCTAGTATAATAACAATGACTTCATCTGGGGGAGAGGTATCTTTATTTTGTTTCTTAAAACAAAATTATATGCTTGCTGAAATAGGTGCATGTGTCCAGGGATAATCAGATGCACATTTTTCAAACTACAGTGGTTAATTGTTGCAGACAAAATAAAAAATATACTATTATGGCAAGCAGCACCAGATTGCACTGTTACACATGGTTGCCCAAGATTTTTTCTTTACATATGAGCAAATATTCATTCTTGGGAAGACATGCTGTGGTGTTAGTTTTGGGCTGTGCATGGTTCTGTGTAGCGGCAGCTTTGGCAGGGAGGGAACTGTAAGCACATCAGAGTTCACTCTCTGACTGGGTCTCTGATTAGAGTCACTTCTTGAAGCAGAGTTGCCCCTGAGTACCAAGCAGTGGCGTTGGGTTGAGAGTCCTAAAGAAAGAGGGTGCCTGCATGGTGTTTGACCACCTCTGCTCCAAGACTTAGACTGGTATGTGTGTAAATAAAATGAGTATATTCAGACACCACCAGATTTCTCCTGTACTGGGAAGCTCACCCATAAGGCCCAGGACATTTACTACTTCTCTTCAGCAGTGTGACACTGGTGTCAGAACTTGGGAGAGTGGAACAGCAATATAATAAAAACAAAACTGTTAGATCTGAGCTCCTACTCTAGGCTCCTTTCAGTCATTGGAAGGGTTTCTCTATCCTATGCTTAAGTTTCTGCATCTCTCTGGCTTTTGCCACAGGGCTCCTGTCACGGTAACAGTTGTCTCTTAAGTGCCCTGCAAATCTGATTAGCTGGCTTTGACAGCACTACAGACTCCCAGAAGCACCTAATTTTCCACTGCCTTGTACATGTGTAGTCTACTCCAAATCAGAATGGTAGCACTTTCCAGAGATGTAAACGCAAGGGTTGAGGTCCTGGTGCAATTGAAATCAATCATATTTTTTTGCTATTGACTTCAGTAGGGCCAGTATTTCATCCCATCTATGAGTCCATGAAGCTTTTGCAGTATTTTACTTCAGGCTTCTATAGCTATTCCTTTGGTAAAGATATTCCAGAGCCTCTTTCTCTGGTTTTCCTTTCCTTTTAGTTTCTCTTCTTGCCTTCTAACTACTGTTCTGTTTTAAGAGCCAGCTAGTAGCTTCTACTCCTTTACATAATGGAACAAAGACTTATCCATGGAGATCTCACTTCTGCAGTATGCATGCTACAGAGTGTGTAGCTCTCAGCAACTCAGGGAACAGAACTAAACATAGAGGAAAGAGAAAGGGTTTAGTCAAATAAGAAAAATAAATATTCTTTAACTTTGACTAGTTGCTACAGGTTGGACTGGGACTCCTCATCTCTACTTGTAACAATACAGCTGACTCCTGCATTCCTTGGTAAAGTATACACCTCATCACATGTGCATGGGTATGTCTATGCTGCGCTGTTACCCCAAGTGATTGAGCACCCAGGTTAGCCAAACCCAGGTGTGAGCATCTCCATAGCAAATCGTTATCTATTACTGTATCTTTACTGTTTCTGCACTCACCTGTGTGTGTGTGGGCAGTGGCGGCGGGAGAGGGGTTGTGGGCATGGAGGCATATTCCATGGTTCTTTGTGCTGAGACACTCTAGAATTCTTTCCCAGTCAGTCATGGCAACTACAGAAGAACTTGTTTGTCCTTTGGGGAGAATTGTGGAAAGGGCATTTTGAGGATTATCAGCACTCAAGTGATGAAGCCTTTATCCTCACTGTAAAGTGGATGAGTTCCAGCCCAAGTTGAAGTGGAGCCCAGGCTCTAATGCACACCCCCAGCTGGGTAAACTAGGCTGGGCTTACAGCACCTCCAAGCCTGGGCCAGTGGTTTTTCAGGGTGTCTAGTAGGAGGCAGGAGTTTAGGCTAAAACCAGATAAAAGCCTGGGTTAACGATGCCCTGCAGCATGGGCAAATCCCAAATGATATAATGGGGTTGTAGGTATGTAGGTCGTTACAAAGACATGGGAATTAACAATTAGCATTTCATGCATAGCCCAGACCCGTCTTTTTACTGGTTCCTCGCTGCGTCTAGGTTGTTTGTTTTTAATCTAAACCCAAGCATATTGGCAATAGATGACCATTAATGCAGTAGAGCCAGAATAGCAACCATAATGATCTAAAATAAAATATTTTACTTTTAGTTATCAACAGAATAGTCTCTTGCATATTGTCTCATGGGATGTTTAATATTTTGGGAACAAAAACAACACACACCCAGTGGAACTAGAGGAGGGAATAAACTATATGTAATATGGGATGGAAATTCTTATTAAAAAAAACACCAAATGAACAAACCCCCTCACCGCACCTCTAATGTTTTCACGGCCAATACACTGGTCTCTTTTATAGCCACATGAAATGATTATTTCATGTATCAAATATAAGTCACACATACTTTTTATAATCTCTAAATACAACTTTTGCAGTTTTTAAAGATAAAGCATTTTTAAAGAACTCCATGAGATTAACAAACCTTTGGAGCAGGCCTCACCTGAACCAATTAGTCACAGAGGTTCCACTCCAGCATCTATTGTAGGAAATGGAAGTTATTTCACTGAGTTCAGCAGATGTTGGGTCAAGCCCAGAGACAGCAACTTTCCACATGTATTTCCAATACTGACCAATATATGTATTGACCAACACACACAACTTCTAATATGCAGTTGAGGTCATTTTTAAGACACTATAATGTGTTTTGACCTCACATCCTTCGTGGAACATAGATTTGTCTTGCGATATGAGTGAACCTTGAACAGTTTAAGTATCTTGTACATTCTTAGCACTCATCCCAGAGTTTTAAATGCACCAGTATATACATGCAACCATCCAGAACTATAAAATTCAAAATTATTTCTATATTAACATTTGAAAATGATGTTATAACATGTTTGCTGTGCTCTGTGTTTCCTAGGAAAAGATTATTAGCATTCTCCTTGTCATCCTGCAGATGTTTTAATTTTTTGCTAGAGAGGTGTTGCTTATAGCTCAGATTTTAGCTGATTGGATTAACATTTTAGTATGTCCCTTGAGAAAAAACTTAGTGTTTTGCCTTTGTGCCATCCCTAGTGAAAAGTGAATCTCTGTCACATCCATTTCGGAAGTGTAAAGACCCATGTTTATTTAAATAAACACCAAATTATACAAAATGGACAAAAACTTATAAAATGATACCACAGATCCTGCCAGCATGTAGTCTTTTTGGAGTAACATCCCACTGCAACTGAGAGAACCAAACATCCTATGTTCTCACAATCTATAATCCCTCAACTATCTGGCTAGGAAGATAAATAGAGATTGGAAGGGTGGGCTGCTAACTGGAGTGGACCAATGGGACATGCTAAAAGCTAGGTATATTTTTTTTAAACATCTTGCTGGATCGGTTAAGACAATTGTTGTGTCCCCAGGAATCAAAATTGTAATTGCAATCTTGTATCCGAGTAACTTTTCAGCAAAAAAATTAAATAAAATGGAAATTAGTGGAGATTTGTTGTGCAATACAAGATTTGCAAGGAATTTTAAACGCTAAAAATCTTTCCACTCTGGATCTGAAGCAGGAAATTATTCCAGCTAGGTTTCTCAATGCTTCTGACAAGCAGAGGAAAGAGTGAAGGTGAGATCCCAAAGCTTTTATTGGATTTATTCCATCACAGAGCCACATGTTTATATCGGGATTAAAACCTTTTTGCTAACATTAGGTTGGTTCAACATTAGGGTGTTAGTTTTGGGGTCAGGACACCCAGGTTCAATTCCCTCCTCTGCCAAAGGTGACCTTAGGCAAGTCACTTAGTCTCTTTGTGCCTCAGTTCTCCATCTGTAAATGAGAGATATTTCCCTTACTCACAGGGATTCTGTAAGGATAAGCACAACAAAATATTGTGAGGCACTCAGATACTTCAATAATGGGTGCAGAGGATGGGCCAATAGGTACCATAAACAGCTCCTAGAAAATGTTCAGGTTAAAAACCAAAAAAGTCAGGTTTTGTTCTCCCAATCCAGCCAAGATGCAGGTTGAGATAGTGCCGTGTTGTATCAACAGAACCTGACGCTGGAGGATGCCATCTTATTAAACTGGTATTTCACTAGTTACCAATTTCAAAGAAAGAAAAAAGGGCTTTTCAGGCCATCAATGAAATGCATCAGGAAGGGATAACTGAGCCTTCAACTAATTGCCTGGGCCTCACCCTTAGTTCTACAAGATAGCTGCTTAAAAACACATATTGTGCTGATTACACTGCTCTACAGCCAAAATGCTTCTGAAATAAATGTAGTCAAACTTTACTAATTCTGGGTCACTGAGAACGAAAATGATGCTTAAAATTGTTGATTGGCTCTAGTTTTCAAGATATGCTATTGGGTCAGTATATACGACCCTTGACTTGGGAATGGCGGAGGATAAGTGAGTTATAAAGGGAAGGGATCTCAATTTAAACCAGAAATGACTAAAATACATCTTTGACTGGATCTATGAATAAATCTATGACCGGGTTTGGACAGTACTTGCTTTTTAGGCAAAACAATGAATGATGCAATCTGAAGCTGGTATTGCGTCATACATGATATGAATTGCATCATGTTATACCTAGAAGTCATGGATGATGCAATCATAACGAAGCTTACATCACTCTGCTGAACAAATTGCCCTATATCAGCTCTAGAAATCATACAGTGTCGTGCTCTCTTATTTGTCAGTGTTTGATTTTGCAAAGGGACACATTTCTGTTTAGCCAAAGTGAGCAGAGATGCCTCGTACTTGTGTGAACAGTGCAGATAACTTCTGCTATGTTTGTGGTGAAGTGACTTTTGCATCACAAAAGCGCAGTATAACCACTATGGTTAAGAAAGCCTATCACCTTTATTTTGGCTGCAAAATTGGAGATCAGGACAAGAGGTGGGCCCCACACATATGTTGCAATACTTGTGCAACAAATCTTCACCAATGGTTGAACAGGAAAAGGAAATCTATGCCTTTTGCAGTGCCAATGATTTGGAGAGAGCCAACCGATCATACCAGCAATTGTTACTTCTGCATGGTGCCTCCAGTTGGGAAAGGTGTGTCAAAGAAGAAAAAGTGGACTGTGCATTATCCAAACATTCCATCAGCTATACGCCCAGTACCCCACGGAGAAGGACTGCTGGTTCCTGATGCACCAGAATCATTCTCACTTGAGTCAGATGAGGAAGAGGATGAAACTTCTGGTCCTGAACCATCAATGTCACAGGACCCACATTTTCTCCCATCCTCCTCCTCTGAACCACACCTCATAACACAAGGTGAACTGAATGACCTTGTCAGGGATTTGGAACTACCCAAGAGTAAGGCAGAGCTGTTGGGCTCCAGGCTACAGCAGTGGAATCTCCTGGCAGGTGATGTTAGGGTTTCCATGTTCCGTGATCGTCAAAAGGATCTTGTCCCATTCTTCTTCATGGAAGGTGATCTTGTAGCCTGCAACAACATGGATGGTGTGATGGCAGCCCTCAACATCGTTCACGATCCAGATGAGTGGAGACTGTTCATTGATTCATCGAAGATGAGTCTTAAAGCTGTTTTACTGCATAATGGCAATGTTTTGCCATCAATTCCAGTTGGTCATGCAGTCCATATGAAGGAAACCTATGACAACCTGAAACAACTTTTGAGGTGCATAAACTATGACCAACATCAGTGGCAGCTTTGTGGCGATTTGAAGGTTGTTGCTCTCTTGCTTGGTCTGCAGACTGGATACACAAAGTACTGCTGTTTTCTCTGCAAATGGGATAGTCGTGCAAGAGATTCCCACTACATCAAGAAAGATTGGCCACTCCGACAGTCATTGGAGCCTGGGAGGAAAAGTGTTCAGCATCCACCACTTGTTGAATCAAGGAAGATTTTGTTACCACCCTTACACATCAAGCTGGGTCTGATGAAGAACTTTATCAAGGCCATTGACAAAACACAAGCAGCTTTCAAGTACCTCCGTGGAAAATTTCCAAGGTTAAGTGAAGCTAAGATAAAGGAAGGTGTCTTTGTTGGTCCTCAGATTCGTGAACTTCTTCGAGATGATGCATTTGACCATGCACTGTGTGGCAAGGAAAAGACGGCATAGAAAGCCTTCCAGTTAGTGGCAATAAATTTTCTCGGAAACAACAAGGCAGACAACTACAGGTTGTTGGTGGAAAACCACCTCAAGGCATACAAAAGCCTTGGTTGCAACATGTCACTAAAGATACATTTTTTGCATTCTCATCTAGATTTTTTTCCACCGAACTGCGGAGCAGTGAGCGACGAGCACGGCGAGCGATTTCACCAGGACATTGCAACAATGGAGAAACGCTATCAGGGCAAATGGAGCCCATCAATGCTTGCAGACTATTGCTGGACAGTGACAAGAGATGCTCCATTTAATGAATACAAGAGAGAAGCCAAGAAGCGCCGAGTAGACACTGAATAGGACTAAACTATGTACAGAATAATTTTTTGCCTTTTGTTTCATAATAAATTTTATTTATATAACCCTTTTGCTGATTTTTACAGTGTTACATAAACAGGACAGGTGAAATATTATCATGTAAAGCAACCATAAACACATGAAAAGACCTAGGTTTACAATTTATGATTAAAACTCTACTATCTACACAATATACATAGACATAAAATGTAAAAACTTAAATATCTTAGAAACAGTAGCCAATCCGTTGTTTTAATTGTCATATTTGAATTCAGCACATCAAAATACATAATAAATAGCACATTTTATCTCTGAAGCAGATGACTTCTCAAAAATTGTAGACCAGTGTTATAGAAAACTAAACAAAGTCACTCTACAGGTTACTGTACTCTTCTTTTGCCACAATAGATCATTCATGGGATATTACAGCTGGATGAATTTGGTTTTCCACCCTAGGAGTCTCAGCTGGTGTAAATCAGTGTAACTCATTGATGAGGACCTGGCCCTTGATCTCAAAAAGGGGATATTTGGAAGCCTGGGCAGTGGGTATCACACGCCAGGGGAGGCTGAACCTCCCCAAACAGCCAGGCATGGCCCACCTCATGCTCCGCCCAGAGGCCCCCTCCTGCTTCCTGCTCTTCCCCTGTGGCCCAGGGTGGGGCTAGGGCAGCTGACTTGTAGGCCAGGACTCAGGGTGGCTGGGGCAAGTGCTCAGACTGTCCGATGCTCCAGGGCTAAAGGCATTGAGGCTGCACTGCCCGGCACTCTGGAGCTGAGGGTGCTCGGGTGGGTATGGAGCTGGTGGCTGTGGTGGTGGGCTCTGGAGGGGGAAGGGATGAGGTCTTGGGCAGAAGGGGTGGGGCCTACCTCCCCGAACGGGTGGCTCATGCGCCACCCTTGTGAACGGGATTCAAAGGAGAGGGGGAAGCCTCCCCTTCTACAGCAGATCCAGGAGTATGGCAATGCATTTTGAATTACTCAGTGGTCCTGCAACCTCAGATTCTCAGTTTTGGAGAAGTTCTGTATGGCAAGCCTCTCTTTTATTTGCATGTACCTAGATGATATCCTAGTACATTCTAAATCACTGCAACATGCATTTGCAAATAGTTTGTGATAGCTAGAGAATGGCAAATTAGAAAGGAACCCCCCTGTGTTTTGATCAGTAAGAAAGCAATTTCCACTGACAAAACTAAAATTGAGTCACTACAGATACCCATTGTTCTTATTGTAGTAGGTGGGGTTTTTTTCAGTTTGTTAAAATTGTAAAACTACAGAATGAATTAAATTGCAGTTTGACCTTTAAGAGGTCATCAAAGGTGGATTACAGGGTTAAAAGAAGATCTTGTGATTGCTCCACTGTTGGCTTACTCTTTTTAACATGCCTCCCATGCCAAACACAGCTGGAAGTACCTACATATTGGGAATAGTTTTGGCCCAACAATAGGAAGGAAAGGAAAAAATTGTGGCATTTTATAGCAGAAGTGTTAGGGACACATGTGGCATCAAATTTAATCACAATTTGTCTTGAAATCTGCTTAAAATCAGTGATACAATATGGCCCTAAATTCTGCAGAAATAAGTTAAATATATTTACTCATTTGCACCTTTATTTATATGGGAGAAAATTTGTGCACAGAATAGTCCATCTTTGAAATGACTCCTTGGATTCAAGAATATCAAAGGATGGTTGGTCAGATGGCTGTGAAAACAAGAATGTGATTTCCAGTCACACACAGATCTGGGCAGGAGACAGAAAACCTAATGTTTTCTTCACTAGTCCCCGTTGAGTGGTAGGGGGGTGGGAAAGAATTGCAAGTATTGTGCCAAACAGGTCACAGAATTGACAGGTTATGTGCCAATGAAGGACTCACACCCACACAGGTGCCCAAAACTTGCAGAAGTGCAAGTATTCTGTTCCTTGTTTCTTTGCTGGAACAATAGAGCCAATATTGCTAGTAACCCCAGAGCAGTTAGGAACTGCACAGATGGAAGTGCCTAATAAATAATGTATAGCTAGAAACTAAATTCTCAGCTATGGCCACATTCCCTTAGAATACCACTAGTTTGTGCTGTCAGTGAGGGGAGTATATAATGTAAATACAAAATAAAGTATATCAAATGGATAAGTGGAGAGAAACCAAACAGTGATGGGTGTAAGTGTCAACTGGTTATATGAGAAATATTTGAAAAAAAGAGGTATTAAGATCATGACATCACCTTAGAATCACTGGATATCTTAGGGCAAGATAGACCAGAATATGATGGTTATGTGGCAAAAAAGGATTTTATTCCTCAGGCTTGTATTACTCTAGAAATATTGCTGTTACTGGCCACTAGTGCAGCTGAACTGGTGCTGAAAACAGTTTAATTGCAATTATAGACGGGACCAAATTTGTTTCAGAACCAGTCCAACTGCACCCCTTGCTGATACCCATTGTCAATAATGGATATGTTGCATAGTGTAGATGCATCTTAGGAGAGGGCGAGCCCCATTGCAGAAGTGTCGTGTAGATACACCAGTGGAATACATTGGTATGATTAAGCTTGGCGGGCTGTATGACCTTGTGTACCTTCCAAAACTGAATTGTTACTGAACACAGCTGTCAGTAGCAAGTGCAGCTGAACCAGTGGAGAAGGTGGTTAAGTGGTAAGTGTAGACAAGAACAAACCATATTCAGGTGGGTGTCAGCTAAGTGTTATTAAACCTTGGTAGGTGTTAAGGTAAAGATAATTTCATCTCTTCACTTAATTGAAATAAATATCTGAGTCTGGAACCCGCTGAAGAGGTTAATAGCTGCTGCAGCTATTGTGCTGATTTAAATGACAAAGACAATTAAATGCTTTTCATCTTGGTGGCCTATTAACAGGACCATTTATTTAGCCTTTGTGCTTAAGAGGGTAGCCAATTGCCACCTAAACTGAAGGGTCTTTCATCTGCATTGCAATGCAGTCAAGGCCATAGGCTAGGGCTAAGGGTGGCATTACAACTGGAAGGTTTTGCAACTAGAAAGTAATTGGAACAGTGTGTGAAAGCAGAGCAAAAAACAGACTGGCTGAGGATTTGAAGCTGCAGTATGCTAGTCCTGTGAGTTATGAACTGCAGTTTAATTTTTTTGTTATCCCACTTGAGAGAAGATTTGGACACAGGGAGTATCCTGTATCACCTCAGCACTCTCCCAGTAAAAACAATACCCTGCTTCTGCTGCTGTTACTATGTATATCAGGGGTCGGCAACCTTTCAGAAGTGGTGTGCCGAGTCTTCATTTATTCACTCTAATTTAAGGTTTCGCGTGCCAGTAATACATTTTAACGTTCTTAGACGGTCTCTTTCTATAAGTCTATAATATATAACTAAACTATTGTTGTATGTAAAGTAAATAAGGTTTTTAAAATGTTTAAGAAGCTTCATTTAAAATTAAATTAAAATGCAGAGCCCCCCGGACCGGTGGCCAGGATCCGGGTAGTGTGAGTGCCACTGAAAATCAGCTCGTGTGCCGACTTTGGCATGCGTGCCATAGGTTGCCTACCCCGATGTATATTATGGTCACACCTAGAGGCCACATTATGCTATGCAGTGTATAAACACATAGCAAGATACAGTCCATGCCCTGAAGAGCCTACAAGCTAATATACAAGACAGACAAGGAGTGGGAGAAAAGGACTATTATCCTCATTCTACCTATGGGGAAACAGGCACAGGGAGGTGGAGTGACTTGCAAAAGATCATACAAAGTCTGGGACAGAGCTGGGAACTGAACCCAGATTGCTTAACTTTTAGGCTGAGATCTTAACCACAAGTCCATTCTTGTTCACTTCTTCCTGACCATTCAGAAGCTATGACATTTTTGGTATCAACACTTTGGTCATTTTCAGGTCAGTACAGTCAGCTGATGAACAGTGTCATGCACGCAATTAATGGAATGAGTTCCACTGAATATATTTTAACTGCACACTCTGCATTGCATTTGATTCCCATCTACTTCTTGGTAAATTTCAAGGTATTGGATTTAATCGATAAAGCCCTATGTGATTTTTGGACCTTGATAAAACAAAATGCTTCTCCCTAAACATCATTGCTGTTGATGGGAGCATGTGATGTGATTTTACTCACAGGCCTTGTTTACACTACAATTACTGTGTTAATAACAATAATAATAGCAACACCTAGATCTTATGTAGCTTTTTATTAGTAGATCTTTACCAAGGGACTCAGTATTCCCATTTGACAGGCATAGAGGAATGAAGTGACTTGCCTCACATCACTCAGTAGGGCAACAGCAGAGCTGGGAACAGAGCCCAGGTTTCCAGAGTCCCCAGGCCAGTGCGCTAGCCATATGGCCACACAATTAAAATATTGCTGTCTCTTAATCCTATTTTAGCACAGTTTAGTCTTTTCTGTCTAGACCAGACCAAGTCACATTGTTATCACGTTGAAGGAACAACGTTAGAACAACAGAGTTTAGCATTATTCCCTCAATATGATTATAACACACTTTGATCTGGTCTGGATAGGCACAACCCAGCCACATTATAACATGGATAGGACACAACCATGTTGTAGCTGCACTCCCTAACATGGTTAACATTGGTGCACAGACACTCACTCAGGAGCTCTGGAGGCAGGGAATTCTTAAAGGAAGGTTCCCAGCTATAGAATTTATTCAATCTCTGGAGGGCTGCAGAGCCCAAACCTGTTAGCCATCAGAGCAGGGTTTTCTTTTTAGCCAATCCGTCACCTGATAAGGCCTAAACTAGGGAAAGGAAGCTTTTTCTTTAATTTTTATTATGTTTTTTTTCCTAGTGAGTGGTTAGTACATTGTAAGCAGTCTTAATTTGATTGTTTTGTTTGATGCACCCAAATGCCATGGTTATGGGCACAGTATAAGCTATTAAATGCAAACATTACCATCAGGGCAACATTAAATTTGACAATTCAGTCATTATTACTCAATATTATCTGAGCTACATTGTGCAACCTGTAACATTTGTTTTAGTGTGATGCACTCATGCCCCATAATTATGGACACATGATAGGCTATTAAATCGAAAAGCATCAATACAGTGTCAAAGTTTAAAACTCTGTCATTTGCATTTAATTTTCTGCTTCTCTATAAAATAACAACAAACATTAGTCACTTTGAAAATGTATAAATGTTTTTGGGTACCTCAGTTTTCAGGTGCCTGACTTTAGACATCTAAAAAGGGCCTGATTTTCAGAAAGTGCTGAGCGCCCACCCTCTTGAAATCCACCCCCATGTGAGGGAGGTTTAGGTTGGATATTAGGAAAAACTTTTTCACTAGGAGGATGGTGAAGCACTGGAATGGGTTACCTACGGAGGTGGTGGAATCTCCTTTCTTAGAGGTTTTTAAGGTCAGGCTTGACAAAGCCCTGGCTGGGATGATTTAGTTGGGGAATGGTCCTGCTTTGAGCAGGAAGTTGGACTAGATGACCTCCTGAGGTCCCTTCCAACCCTGATATTCTATGATAATGTGTGTTAGGTTGGACACCCAAAAATTGGGGTCATTTTTGAAAATTTACATCTTGCGTAAACTATGTTTGCATTTCGCAAGGAAAATAGGTATAGGAAATATATCTTTATGTGCACTATGGAGGAGCTATGTGTTAGAACTTTAACTCTGGGGAAATTCCTGACTTCTGAATACTGGTTTCTCTGACTTAACTTTGCATTAAAGCAAAATGAGTTTCTTCTCCATTTAATCACAGAATATCAGTAATTAACTCATTCTATATTAAGGGGACACCACTGAGTCACCCTAAGGTAAAGATGTCCTACCTGAGGCTTCCTCTACTGATCCATGCTTAACAAATATGTATTTAGGAGCAGTCTGCCTTAAAATGCATCTTTGAGACCAAACAGATAAATTCTAATGGGCATGCATGTAATTTATGCTGATTTTAAAATGTAATTTCTTTAAATCTTCTCAACTCATTCTGAATTCTAGCTCTGAATCTGTGGAAGAGACAGGAGCAGATCTTCAATACACTGGAAATGAAAATATTAAGATGGATGCTTGGAATTACATGTTTGGAATGAATGAATTAGCGGAAGTGTGAAGGTGGTACCAATTACAAAAACTGAGGGATTCCATGTTGAGATTGTTTCGGTGAGTAAAAAGAAATGGAAAGAATACACCAGAAACAAGGTGTTAAAGTTAGAAGTGGGGGGTAAGAGAAGGGCTGGAAAACCCAAAATTAGTTGCATGGATATTGTACTAAAGGATTCAATTAGCTATGGAGTTTCTGATGAACTGCTTCAAGACTGGAATGGAGAAGAATGATTGGAAGAGCTGACTCCGTATAGTTGGGACCAAGCCAAGAAGAAGTCGTCTTCTGAACTCAAGTTATTCAAACTGCGGCATGATCTGCAAATCCTCGCTCATCTTCTATAGGACTGAAGGACTGCTTAGAAGAGTGGACTTTTGCACCATCAGGTCCTTTCCTTAATTTTTAAATTCTCAGTGATAATTACAGTACCCGATAGCATATATTACAAATTTCAAAGTATATTTTAAAAATAAATAAAAGCAAATATTTCAATTGGAAGTAAGTGCGTGTGTGTGGGGAGCAGGGTTGGTAGAATATCTAGCTTCTATAGCTCAAAAAAATTGGTCCCAATTTTGCTCCAACTTTAAATAAAAGAAATCATCTTTTGGGCAGAAACCAAGCAGGGAACATTTCAGATTAGAAAAACTTGGGGGTGGGTAGCTATAAACAACTGAAAGGGGGGATTAGAAAGGAATTAGGAGCCCATCTTTAGTTATAGCAGTTGATATTAATGATCACAGTAATAAAATACTCTCTTAGCCAGATTTGTTCTTTCATGCTTTCAGCAGTCATAGTAACAGTGTGCATTACTACTCATCTCATTGGCAGCTATCGTGTATTCCCAGTAACTTGACACAACTAAGTTAGAGATTGCTGCAGTCATAACTGCTGGAACTATGTATACCAGAAGTTCTCAAACTTTTTAATTGTGTGGATCACAGTTAAGAGATTTTGTCTTCTGGATACTTCCCATTCATGAGCCTCCACATTATAGACTGCTAACATTCTTGTGGCAACTACAATAGTTGCTTAGGTAGAAAGGAATACACAACTGTTCCCCTGGTATTTCTAATTGTCTTTAGTGCAGTAAGAGTGTTATCCCTTCCTTAAAAAAAAGAAGTTATTCACACCGGCTACTGTTGCTTTTCTTTTCCCTCTCTTCCCCCCCATCCTAATCTGCCTCTCTCAATAGGAAACTAGGAGAATCAACACTCTGTGATCTTTGAGCTCTCTCTGCTGACTACCAGAGATCCTTGAACCACAGTTTGGAAGCCTCTGGTGTATAATTGCCAAGTTGGTGAGTAGCATTAAGTATTTTGGCCATGGCCACACACTTGTCATCAGTTTCTGAAACCCCACCCGCACCAACAGGTGACCACACATTACAGCCTCCTCACCTCAACCACTGCACAGTCCAGATTCCACAGCATAAACCTGGAGTCCTTGAACTGCATCTTTTCCAGAAGGCAACTGCTTCTGTCCTGTGCTGACTTGGCTTTTTCAACTGTCTGTCCTACTACTTGTGCAATCCCGGAGCATGGGATTATTATGGCATTGGCCCTTCTCAGCCACCTGATAGTTCCCTTTTGCCAGACTTCTCTCTGTCCATGACCTTTGTTTTTCCCACCAGGAACGTCACCAGTTCAGGTACAAATTTAATATTAATTACCCTTCCTGAGTTCAGCCCCATTCCCTTTGGGGTTCCAGTCATGTGCTAGCCTAAAAACCAAGGAACTCCTGTTCCATCCCCCTGGATGCAGAACCTCCTTACTATAGACTCTACTAGTCTTTGAATCAGTGTGGTCCATAAAGTATAGTAAGAATTTCCTCCCATGACCAAACTTGCAAACAGACCTGTCTTTTAGTGACAGATCAGCTAATTTGCAGCATCATTTTGCTGCAAACCTCAGAGCAGAAACCTAAATCTCTACTCTAGGATTTGGTGACTATCTGCAGTCACCTATCCACACCTGGGCTAGTAACAAGATTTGATGGTTGCAGGATGCAGGACTGCTCAAAAGCTGCCTTTACACTTTATGCAGGGATACTTGTGAATACTCAGCTTTTATACCACATCTTCCCCCCCCCCCCATTTTTAGCTAGGTTAACCCTAATAAGCACTGCAGCTTTCATGGAGCTTGCATATATATTTAATTAATAAACCAGCGCTCCTGGGACACAAACCATAATTTTCACAGCCTGACAAGAAGTGACATCTGTTTAGACTCTCTGAGAATTCATTAAGTGCATGTTGGAAAATGCAGCGTTGGGTAGGAGGAGGATATATGCTGATCAGAAGCAAAAACAATCTGAAGAAAATGTTTTTTATTACATTGTAACCTGTTTTCCTTTCCTTTCTTTCTCTAAACTAAACTTGTGAAATTCTTTTAAAGAAACAAACAAACAAACAACCATGCTTCTATTCCAAAGGAAAATATACAGAACTGTAGCCACCATCTGTTAGAATGGATGTCATTCCCCCCCCTACTTGATTACACTTGAGGATGAGGCACACCAGTTAATCTACACTTTAGGCAAATCTGGTAAGTGATGTACTGGGGTCCTGAGAAATTTTAGCCAGGAACATGTCCCCCCTGCAAGTAAATGTTAAAGCTATGCTAGTTTTTTTCTGAACTAGATCCACTTCTGCACTGAGGCTTGTGCCCTGCACCACTGCATTCGTGCCAGCTATCTCAAGGCTCAAAGGAGATGATAAAGCAGAATCCAGCCAGCAAGGTCATGCACAGTGTGTGTGTTGCAGTCCCCCTTCGGCAGAGCAGGAATATGGAGTCCTTCCTACCCAGGAGCGTTATCGCCGAATGACTTTTCCAGGGTTAGAACCGCTCTTGCCCTGATCCTAGATCACTTGTCGGCTGCAGCCTGCGCCTGGCAGCCAGCATCCTTGCCCAGCTCCTGCGGCTCCCTAATGCCAATAAGTCCTGAGTGGTTAAACTCCAGCCCACACCTCGAGCCCAGCTGGGCCTAAGCACCGCCCCTGGCCCCCCTTCCCTCCCCTCCCTCGGCTGCCTGGCACCAAGCGCTGCCGCGGCTGCAGTTCACACTTGTATTGATCGCTTCCCAGTGCGCCGGGCCGTCGGAACCGGGCTGGCGCTGCTGCTGGGCAGGGACTTGAGGAAACTTGTGGGGGGAGGAGAGAGCGAGCCTGTGTTGGGGGCGCGCCGCGGTCTCTCCCTGCTGCTGCTGGGAGGAGGAGGAGGAAGGTTTGGGCTCCGCTGAGGAGGAGAAGCAGCAGCAGCCAGAAAGGAAGCGGCAGGAGCGAGGCATTTGGAGCCCCCTAAAGTGCCCCCCGCCCCTGCACTGCAGGCGACATTTCCAGCTTCATGGGCAAAGTGTGGAAACAGCAGATGTACCCCCAGTACACCACCTACTACTACCCCCAGTATCTGCAGGCTAAGGTACGGTACCGGCGGCCGGGCTGGGCTGGGCGGCAGCTGTACTTGCTGAACGTTGCTAACTATAGCCCGAGGCCGGGAGGGGGCTACGGCGGGGGACGGGATCGGGTTACACACGCAGACTCAGACAGGAAAGAGCCTGCAGCCCCTTCCTGCCTCTGCCACCGCTGCTCCTGTCCCTCCAGCCGGGGTGAGGGGGAGCGGAGCGGAGCGGGGCGGGGGCTGGGCTCGCTGCAGGCTGCACAGCTGCCTTCTCCTCCTCTCCCCACCCACACCGTGCTGTCCCTCCTCGCCCAACTCTGCCTTTCCCTCTCCGCCGCTCCCTTCCCTCCCGGGGTTCCCCCCGCCCCATCCTCCTTCTCCTCCCAGGGATCAGTGGCGTGTCTCCTCCTTCTGAGCCGTGTCCTCAATACCCCTCCCCGTTAAATAGAGATCAGGGCTGCGAAGGGCATTTCTGTGCCCTTGTGGGGCTTTATTGGGCAGCTCCTAGGATTTGGTGTCGCCTCCGTCCGCTGTTACACCTTCATTTTAAGCAAAAAACGGAGCCGAAGTTTAACGCCCAGCGCCCAGGCTGCTGCTCTCCATTGTATCTGCTTTGTAACTTTCAACTGGGAGGGAGGGTGCTTTCAGCTCAGCTGCTGGATCTCATTTTTTAAAAAAAAAAGTGTGTTTAAATGTAATATACTCGCTAGGCTGGTTTCACCCACACATTAGTTTTCCTTGTCTGTTTGGTTACACCTTCAAAAATCATTTTTCACAATTGCTGAACTCCTGAATTTAAAGAAAATGTCAAAATCAAACTTCTGCCTTTAATGTTGTGGCCAGTGAGCTGCTGATTGCAGATAAACGGTTGTTTAGTTGGTTTTTGTTAATTTGGGTGGATTTGAAGTCTCTTTCCACCCTTTTTTGGAGCCTGTAAGGGCCGACAGTCCCACTGCTCTAGAAGCATCAAGCTGCAAATTGGCAAATGCAGAGGTGGTTGCATCAGCTGTCTGGAACATTTAGCATAAGCCTCTTCAACCACCAATGTCACTCCTCACAAATCACAACAGGTCATGTGTGGATACAGTGTGTGAACTTTCTTGTGCAGGTTATAATCAAGCTTTGCTTGCTAGTGAAAATATATCTGGCTTTGTGGCACTTGCAGAACAATCTTCTCGTAAATTGTGAACTTGATCAAATGGCTTGTTTATTGTACCCCCTGTTTTAAAGTAAAATATGAATTACAGTATTTGGCTGAAAAATAAAGTTTGACAATCATGAGAGAGTTTAAAAGTCAACAATGATAAGGCATTGAAATGCATTTAATTGTAGACCGAAACAGATAGGAATATTATGGTGAAAGACATTTAAATGATATTGAATTACTAATTTTCTCTCAAATGTGTAATCCGCATTTTCAAAGATATGAAAGTGAAGACTACTTTGTGTAAATAGTATTGTAGTTTAAAGAAATACTGTGGAATAATCAATCAACTACTTTTTAGATGCCATGTATGCTTTAATGTATCTTTTAAAAATAATGCAGCATTGCATGCCTAAAGAGCAGCCTGCTGTATCATTCAACACTGAGCTGGATGAATAATAAATAAATACACTCAGGTGAAAAAAACATTTTTATACTGGAACATTCACCTTAGTGATTTTTATGTGCCATTAGTAAGTTAGAAACAAAGTACATAACATTTAATATAGGTAATGCAATGCCACTTTCTTTGTTTTTTGTTTTTGGCCTGTAAATAATTGAAGAGGATACCCTAATTACAAGTGCAAGCTATTGTAATTTATGATTCTAGAAATCTGTGAGCCTATGAAATAGCTTTAAGGACCATCTTCTAAAAGTGTGCTTCCTGTATAAGTTTTTAATATTGATTTGTGTTGCAGTCAATGACATCTTCAAAACATATCTTGCAGTCTTTGCTATAAAATTACTCCGACTGAAATCACATTACTCCTCATCTTTTTTTCAGCTGAGTGGAACCCACATCCATTTGACCTACATACATGAAATCACAGATTTGGTGATTAAATCCAAATTTCCTGTGTTTGAGATGTCCTGGGTTTAAAAAAAAGAAAATTGTAGTTCCTTACAATAAATAAAAAGGCGGATAACTGTATGCCTCAGTATGCATAATTCAGCTGATGTAAGCCAGTTTCTCTTCATAAATCTGATCTGAAAGTGTAGAAAAATTACTTTAATTCACAAAATTCAATTGCACTATTGTTTAGATCAGAAACAGACTGTCACCTAATATGTTTACATTCTCTAGTAATTGAAGTAAAATGTCTGTGGTCTTCATTAAACAACAATTGCAACTGTGCTGAACAGCATTTGCTAAAGCTGTAGCATGAGGGTGAGATATTACTCTTGTTAAAGGAATATACTCTCCTAAACCAGAGCTTTTTTGCTTCACATTTTGGCCAGATCTGAATAATAATGGCATAGACACTGATTAACAGATGAGCTGCAAATTTATAGTAGGAGATGGCTGGGACTGTTTTGAAGATGAATCTTTCCACAGAAGTATTAATTAGAAATTGCAAAAAATTTTAGTGGACCTGTAAGGTCGAATTTTCATATTGTAAAAGACTTTGCTTCAAAAATACATTATGCAATTAAAATGATCCAGTCTTTATATTTTTATTAACATCTCCATGGCCCTATTAATGAAATATTCAGTTTATTTTAGCAGTATACTCTGCTGAAATAGGGAGAAGGGAAATAGTTTGCTGTGATTCAGTGACCCCTCCAGATCCAGATGCTGAACACAGTAAAATAGATTATTGAGCCCATGGACTCCAAAAAATGTATAGAATAAACAATGAAAGAGAGAGTCCTGGCTTTAGCATGTAAAATAAATATTTGTGGCTATTTAAAAAAAGTTTGAAATTGTTCAAAATAGAAATTGAACAACATTCGGTGTCCTCTGAGGAGTAGCAGTATACATACAATCCAATGAGTTATATGATTTGACATGTCTACTTAGTCTTTTGTACTGTGTAATAAATGTGTGTTTATTTTGACAATTCCTGTATCACATTATGTGTGGTAGCTCAGAGATGCAATTTTTGAAGCATCATTGTGCAGAGTATCAACTCTTTGAAGTTTCTATATATCCCTGCATGTGTTGCAATAAATGAGACTATTTGTTTTTCACATTTCAATTACTTTTTTTTAATAAACTTTATTATTGAACTCTTAGGTTTCTAAGAGAGAGATTCTCAACTTTCAAATAAAAAAAAATTCAGCAAGTGTCTGTATTGTGGTAGTGCCCAGAGGATTCAGTCAAGATCAAAGCCCTATTGTGATAGGTGCTGTACAGAGACAATCCATTTTATTATGTCCGTTCATATCACAGCAATGGGCCAAATCCTGCTTACCTTACTCAAGTGAGAATTTTCATGAATACTGGTTTTACAATAAATATATATACAGTACATAGTTTTTAAAAATATATTCATGCTTTGTTTTCCCTTTGTTGAATATGAAGTGGGATTCAGGAAAATCTCAAAGGATGGTCTACCAACTAAATATCATAAGCAGATAGACAGCTTTCCTTACACTTTGCCATATTACATTCTAATTCTATTGACTGGTTTCCATTTTACAGTGGTGATTTGTTTATACAAAATTTATTGTCTGTGCATGAAGATATTCATTTCTTTGTGCTGCTTGACAATATTTCTTTAAAGATTTTATTAATCTTTATTTTTAATTTAGACAATGATTTTGTGGTGGTCTGTTTAGTTACCAAACACTTTACAGTAATTAATTAATACTATTTATATGATTATAGAATCATATTTCCTAAACGGTACAGTAATAAGCTACAACCTTTCATTTCTGAAAGGTTGTATCTCAGAATGAAGTTTTGTTGTAATATTTTGTAGCATGCTTCAGCTGGGTAATTTAATATCAGCAAAATTAACGTTGTAGCAACTATGAAAGGAACTAATATTTATAGAACTTAATGGTGCAGGTTTTATCCCTATGAAGTATTACTCTAACTTTAGAGGTAGTAGCAAAGATTGTAAATTGATGCAGAAAGCAGATACATTTCATTAGGTAAAATAATTTATTTTACAGGCTGATAGCCAAACTTAAAAGGGGAAATTAAAGTTTTACACAAGCCTCAATGACGATGAAAAAGCGAACAGAGAATTTATTGAAATGAATGTTTACATTGCTGTTAAAGCAGATATGAAATTGTCTTATGAAGTGACAAAGGACAGTCCTCATTTGTGTGTCAAACTAAGCAACATATTGCTGTGGAAGTGTCTAATGCAGCATGATATCTTGCTAGTACAAACATCTTCGCTACTTTATTCAGAGAGCTCTATACTCCACATAAATCTGTCATCCTTTTAAATGTACCATAAGACAGGGGTGAAAGTAAGATAAAAGACTTACCAGTATGGGGGCCTGGCGGGGTTGGGGGTCAGCTTGCCCCAGCCAGCCCTGCCACACTACCCAGGGCTCCGGCAGCGATTTAAAGGGCCCGAGGCTCCAGCTGCGGTAGCAGTGTCTGGGAGCCCCAGACCCTTTTAAATCTCTGGGCTCTGGGGCAGCTGCCCCTTTTGTTCCTCTTCCCCTCCTCCCCCCCTACCCCTCCGTTGGTGGCCACTTCTTACCAGTATGCTGTACTGGCCCACTTTCAGCTCTGCCATAAAACTGCTAAAAAGTTTGTAATGGCTTGTGATCTTATTCCTGAGCTATGCAATAGAGACATTTAAAGATAAATTAAGAGGTTTTTCAAAATTGTGATATGTGACCATAGTCTGGTTTCTAATCAAAACTGAATCCCATTATTCTCTAAAAAGTTTAAGTTCAGATAACTTTAACTTCTGTTTTGTGCCCATTAATGTATTTGCCACATTTCACTACAATAAATTATTCCTAATTCTAAGTACACCTCTACCCCGATATAACGTGACCTGATAGAACACGAATCCGGATATAACGTGGTAAAGCAGTGCTCTGGGGCGTGGGGCTGCGCACTCCGGCGGCTCGAAGTAAGTTCGATATAACGCAGTTTCACCTATAACGCGGTAAGATTTTTTTGGCTCCCGAGGACAGCGTTATATCGGGGTAGAGGTGTAATTAGTCAGATTTATTCTACATGTATTATGATTCTGTGTAGTATCTCTACATACTAAATTTGTTCTGGCAAGTTAAATATTACAATAATATATGGAACTGTCTGTAGCCAGAGTAGTTTGCGAGATTTAATAGTCCTCTATCACACTGTGTGTATTAGCATTTTAAAACTTATTTTCATTTTTAATACTCTACACAGGAATAATCAACACAGAGGAGTAGAAATACCATGAGTTTTAACTTGTGAAATTTCATGCCATTCTTCCACAGAAGATAAAACTTCCCCCCACCGTTTCTCAATGGGAGAAGCTTGGACGTTCCTTTCTTTAACCTCTGGATTTCTCTTGAACTGAGAATCCACTGGAAGCCAGGGGCATCTCAGGCAGGCACATTGCTTCTGCACTCTGCCTGGTCCTGTTGGATGCATTGGCTTTTGGACAGCATGCTCTGGCAAGGGTTGTGCTTTTGTCATCTCGCACAAATGTAGCTGCCCAAAGAATCCCTTCAAGGAGGTTCCAAATTATGGAAGAGGAAGAAGTCTAAGTTACTACAGACTCCGTCTGTGTTTGGAGGGGGAAGAATCCAGCAGAGCCATGACAGCTACCTACCTCCTCCAACTCTGTGGAGTCCTCACAGAGACTTCTGCAGGGGGCAGAAGAAACATTCTGCAGAGGTGGCACTCTCTTTTTCCTGACTTCCCAGGCTTATGTCTGCAGGTTCAGGTTTCCCTCCACTCGAAAAATGACCCAGTTATTGCGCACACACACAGATAATCCCCCCCCCCCTTCCCTCCGCATATATCAGTTTGTTAAAAGTGTAAGGATATATTTGTGTTTGGTTTTTCAAACCAAAACATTTAGAGAGGGCAACCTCTACTCTTGTCCCAGTTAAATCTCCTTTTAGCTTTATGGCTTGTTTTGGTAGCTGACTATTAACAAGGAGCTGGAATAAAGCTGTGAGGCTAGTGCAGAAGTGTAACGATAAAGTGAGCGACTTCTTTCCAGTATGTATGAAAATGAAGGCCTGAGTCATCCCAGGCATAAGCTGGATTTGGCACTGTGATAGGACTAATTTAACAACTACAAACCAAATCCTGGTCCCTCTCTGTGAATCAGCTTTGCAATAGACTTAAATGGGACCATGATTTGGTGCTACCAGTCTTATGGGAAGGATGTGCCATTAAGCAGCAATGAGAAGCAGAGATACTCTTTTGCAAAGCTTTGAAAAATTTACCCAATGCCTGCTCCCCAAGGCTCAGCCTATTCACCAAGCTCAAAGACACTTCTGCCCCTAACCGCAACCCCTCCTGGGCCAGGCTTCTGTCTCCAGTCATGCCCCATCTGAGTATGGGTGTGGCAACTCACCCAGGGTAATCCTACTCCTAATGACAACGGTGGGTGACCCTGTCAGCCACCCTAACTGCAGCAGGAGCTGAGACATCCTAACTTCTCTAGCAGTGATGGCAGCCAGACTTGTCTCTGCAGAGTCAGGAAGACAGCACTTCATTGGTTATCATAACACCCACATGGCCTAGAAGCTCTTTTTTTTTTAATTATTATTATTATTATTTTTTAATGAAAGCTTAAATTCAGCGGAAGTTGATGGCTCTCACTCAGGAAAGATCCCTACTTACCCAAAGTGGAATTTCATGCCCTGCTCTTTGCCTTTTACAATAGGAAAGGTCAATAACAACCTTTTCAAATGTAATTTATATTTATATTTTTGGTGCTGGTCCAGCAGGTGGTCAGCACATCTCAGGATCAGGCCCTTAAATTGTTTCTCAAAACTACTGGGAACTTAAGTATACTTAAATAAAGAGAGAAAAGGAAATAATTTTTTTCCGAAGAGTTCTCATTGCCATAATAAACAGGTTTTTCATAGTTTTCAAGCTTGCCATGGCAGAGAGCATAAAAATGACTACAATATTGACTTGACTTTATAATAGTATTATGTTAAATCATTTTTCTATAAGAACTGTAAAAATGGATTAGTGGCAGTCTTAGACTCCATATCTAACTAATCAAATAGTGTCAAATCCATATCTGCTCCTCTCTCTTCTGGTTTTTAGCTGAAACAACAT
Source organism: Terrapene triunguis (assembly GCF_002925995.2). NCBI lineage: Eukaryota > Metazoa > Chordata > Testudines > Emydidae > Terrapene > Terrapene triunguis. The sequence goes on along the minus strand of NW_020664413.1, from coordinate 30,824,649 downwards.
TCTTTGCTGCTTTCACAGTCATGAAGATATAAGATTGTCTACCTCCACAAATGTGGATGGGATAGAAAGCTATGATTTAATGCACATTTTCCCAAATATCCTCTTAGTAGAAACAAAGTGTGTCTTTCCTTTTAATAACCAGGGTGTATATGGTGAGAATTTTGGAATAATTTACTAATTGTTGTAGCAGGTTTGCAAATCATATTACAGAATAACATATGATCAACAGGAATCCTCATTCTATCAGCACAACATATGGTATGGTTATAATTTAGGGCTCTATCTGCCTCCACCTACCTTTGAGAGTCTCCTGGGTGAAATCAGTGGAGCAGAGGTCTCCAATTCAGGCAGTTGTAACAACAGAATTAACCATTTCCCCCCCAAAATAGGAAGATTGGAGAATAAATTCCCCTTGGAACACTGCTAATTTTTCAAAACCTAATCTAGGATTTCTGTTTCATTTCAACAATGTATAGGAAGCAATCTCTTATTAGACCAATAATGTGTGGAGTGAAACTATAGATTTTAGAATGGTAGTTCTCTGCTCCATTCCAGGAAAACGTTCAGAAAATCCCTCAACTGTAATCTTGACAGTTCCATTGATTCTTTTAAATTACCAAGTCATTTGTGAATAGTGTCTGGTCTTTTAGATATCCACAAATCCAGATTCTGTGGTGAAGCCACTGACTTTGCTTATGGTAGGAGACCACCATCTTTGCTGCCCCTCTTCTGCAATTAAAAACACCTTTTCCTGGGCCAGTGGGTTTTTATTCTTTCATAAGTCTGACATGATAGCAACTGCAGTACATGTCACTAAGTTCAGTAAGAGGAGCAATACCCCCTCTGCTAAAATTGCTTTGAAAATGTTTTAAAGCACAAGACTTGGAAGAAAAAAAACATTTGATTTTTTTGGAGCAATATTTATATACAGAGCCTGACTGTAGAATCCTTATTCACACTGGTAGGCACTTACCTTTGACTTCAGTGTGACTGTGTGTGTGAGCAGAGAATGCACAATTTGGCCCTGTGTGTTGCATGCTATCATGTATTATTTTAACCAAGTAAGTACTGTGGGAATTATATCAAATCATGTTATACAATCCATGGCTACACAATCTAACTTTATGAGATTAGGATGCATTCTACCTGGAATTGGAGTAGAAGGGCTTATTCTCTGAAAGTCATTGGGGGATAGAGGATTTTATACCTGGTAAGGCACTGTCAGTGTAAGACACAGGGTATTCTTATCAGTTCAGTCATGGGAACATGAGAGAATGAGCTCCATGGTTCAATAGGGTATGGTTTAAGATTGATGTCTGTACGGTACCATTTTCTACTGAAAGATGTGTGTCCCCAATTCAGTGTTTTCGGAATAATCTCACAAGCATCTTTTGATGATGAATTTATTGAGTATAAATAAAGTGCCCTGTATGTGGTAAAAAATGAAAGAACAAACAGACTAACATGACCCTTTGTTTAAGGGGATGGCCTCTATTTCCCTGGTTATTGAGGAGTTGGAGCCAGCCTCTTTCTCCCCATCCAGTGAAGGATGCTTCCATATGAGAAATACATTAAATAGATGTGCCAGTCTAGTCAGGTTTCGTGGTACCCTTTTCTCTACGGGAGGTTTGAAATGCAAATAGAGAAAATTAATTATCTATATGGTCAAATAGACCGTATGGAAGCATGTTTCCTGAACATGGAGCACAGACACGACCATGAAGTAAGATAGCCTTCTTAATCCTGAAGATGAAAATCATTATAAACAACTGTTAGAGGCCCAGGAAACCTGGTGAGCAGCACAGGAATGGGCTGAGGTAACATGGGTCCCCTGGAGAGAATCAATATAGAGGCCTTTGTACTTTTTGCAAGATTGTGAAAATGACACCAACTTTAAGTCCTGTTTTCTCTGATGGGGAAGTGGGGTTAGGGATTGCTTTAGGAAGTGGGGTTAGGGGCTAGTGTCTAGGGCCAGGATAGGAATAGTCATCAGTTGGAGGTGCCCCCTGATCTGAGAAGCTTTGTGGTAGACAATCCCAGCTCAATTAAGTTTCGATACAACAGAAATCCACCTGACTGAGATGCAGTGACAGAGGCCTGTGTTCAGAGGAGATTGAAATCAATATGGTATCGAGAACACTGTGGCTTCTGTTTTAATAGAGGCTAAACAAAGTCACAAGCAGGTAACTTTTATATGATGAGATAACTGGCTCTGTGGATGAGGGGAAAGCAGTGGATGTGTTATTCCTTGACTTTAGCAAAGCTTTTGATACAGTCTCCCACAGTATTCTTGCCGCCAAGTTAAAGAAGTATGGGCTGGATGAATGGACTGTAAGGTGGATAGAAAGCTGGCTAGATCGTCGGGCTCAACGGGTAGTGATCAATGGCTCCATGTCTAGTTGGCAGCCAGTTTCAAGCGGAGTGCTCCAAGGGTCGGTCCTGGGGCCGGTTTTGTTTAATATCTTTATTAATGATCTGGAGGATGGTGTGGACTGCACTCTCAGCGAGTTTGCAGATGACACTAAACTAGGAGGCGTGGTTGATACACTAGAGGGTAGGGATCGGATACAGAGGGACCTAGACAAATTAGAGGATTGGGCCAAAAAAAACCTGATGAGGTTCAACAAGGATAAGTGCAGAGTCCTGCACTTAGGACGGAAGAATCCCATGCACTGCTACAGACTAGGGACCGAATGGCTAGGTAGCAGTTCTGCAGAAAAGGACCTAGGGGTCACAGTGGACGAGAAGCTGGATATGAGTCAACAGTGTGCTCTTGTTGCCAAGAAGGCTAACGGCATTTTGGGCTGTATAAGTAGGGGCATTGCCAGCAGATCGAGGAACGTGATCGTTCCCCTTTATTCGACATTGGTGAGGCCTCATCTGGAATACTGTGTCCAGTTTTGGGCCCCACACTACAAGAAGGATGTGGAAAAATTGGAAAGAGTCCAGCGGAGGGCAACAAAAATGATTAGGGGTCTGGAACACATGACTTATGAGGAGAGGCTGAGGGAACTGGGATTGTTTAGTCTGCAGAAGAGAAGAATGAGGGGGGATTTGATAGCAGCCTTCAACTACCTGAAGGGGGGTTCCAAAGAGGATGGAGCTTGGCTGTTCTCAGTGGTGGCAGATGACAGAACAAGGAGCAATGGTCTCAAGTTGCAGTGGGGGAGGTCTAGGTTGGATATTAGGAAACACTATTTCACTAGGAGGGTGGTGAAGCACTGGAATGCGTTACCTAGGGAGGTGGTGGAGTCTCCTTCCTTGGAGGTTTTTAAGGCCCAGCTTGACAAAGCCCTGGCTGGGATGATTTAGTTGGGAATTGGTCCTGCTTTGAGCAGGGAGTTGGACTAGATGACCTCTTGAGGTCCCTTCCAACCCTGATATTCTATGAACAGACAGAAATATAATTTTAGGTTAGTTGGATATAAACTGGTGAAATACTCTCTTCTATATTTCTTCCTATGGACTTGTCTGGCCATGATACCCGTATTAATGGTGACATGATTAGTTACCAAAGGTTACTGTTCAGTTTTAAGAGGGCCCTTTAATCTATTTTTAGTGAAATTATTATGTTATATTGCATGTATAGTAGTCTTTTTTGAAAATTATTTTTGGCCAGGCCTGAGCATATGACAAAAATAAAAATCTATTCAAATTCATCCACCACCCTCCATTCTGCTATGGCATAGTCTGTCTATCTGTTAGACTACATGCAAAAGGCTACATGTTTATCTACATGCAAAGTTGCAGCAGTTTAACTAAAAGTGTGGTTGATTTATAATGGAGTTAAACTGGTGCAACAAGCTGTGTGGACACTCTTAAACTGATATAAACTTGGCTAATATAACTTTATCTTATGCTGATTAGGATCAGGTTTAAGCTAAATTGAAATAAGCCGCTCTTAAAGTGAAATAAGAGTGTCCATACAGGGTTTTGCATTGGTATAAAGAAATTTGGTTTAAAAACTGGTTTAAGTTAAATCAGTGCAACTTCAAGGCCTACGACAGAAAGAAAGGGAGAAATACAGAATCCGTTACAAACATATCAAAAGCATTATACCTAGGGTAGGAACTTACAGCCATATTTTGCCCTTTTTCCTCATACACAAATCCTATTGATGTTAATGGGACTTGAGTGAACTGAAGGCAAAATCCTGATCCTCTGAAAAAGATTTTGAGGTTGCGGTGGATAATCAACTGAATGTGAGTTCCCAGTGCGACACTGTGACTAAAAGGGCTTAATGCGAATCTTGGATGCCTAAATAGGGAAATCTTGAGTAGGGGTAGAGTGGTTATTTTACTTCTGTATTTGGCTCTGGTGTGACCGCTGCTAGAATATTGTGTGTCCACAATTCAGGAAGGATGTTGATAAATTGGAGAGGGTTCAGAGAAGAGCCAAGACAAGAATGATTAAAATATCAGAAAAGCTGTCTTAAAGTGAAAGATTTAAGGAGCTCAATTTGTTTAGCTTAACAAAGAGAAAGGGGTGGTGATTACAGTCTGTAAGTATTTGATAATGGACTCTTCAATCTAGCAGACAAAGGTATAACATGATCCAATGACTGGAAATTTAAGCTAGACACATTTGGACTGGAAATAAGGTGTATATTTTAAAAAGTGAGCATAATTAACCATTAGAACAATTTACCAGTGTTGTGGTGGAGTCTCCATCACTGTCAATTTTTAAGTCAAGATTGGATGTTTTTCTAAAAGCTATGCTCTAGGAATTATGTTGGGGGAGCTCTATGGCCTGTGTTATAAGGCAGGTCTGACTAGATGATCACAATGGTGTGGAATCTGTGCCAAGCCAGAGTAAATGGCCTTTGCTGTTGGAATTTCCATGGGGGTTGAGAACAGAATTCCCCTGTATCTCAGGCTGTGCAGCACCAGCACAATCTCTATAACAACCCATGGGCTGTAATAGCATCCTTAGCTCCTTCTTTCCCTCAGTTTGGAATATTTTGTTGAGTTGCATGTGAGGTGTTTTGGATTCTCACAGTTATGGCCCCACTGGCCACTTTCCCTCTGTACTACTGGCCTGTTCCACACTGCTGCCTCTCTGGTGAGAGTCTCCTGTCTGACAGAACCATGGGGTTTACTTGGCTGGGTTTATGGCTTCCCACATCCATGGGAGTGAGGCGGCATGAGCCGACCCTGAAAGAGGGCAGAATATAGCTCTTAGGTTGCCGGTATCTATTGAGTGAAGTTGTTTGTATGTAACTGAGAGCAGTATTTAGCCCACTGCATGCTATTAAACATTTTAAGTTCTTTGTTTAGGTATCTGAGCATCAAATGGTACAAACTATTCCAGCCACAGTAGAGTTATTGTTTCAATATTTGTGACTGAAGGGTGTTGAGGGAAATGGAACAAGCTGTCTTAATACATGCTGTGAGATTTTAAAAAATAGATACAATATTTCAGCTCTAAAGCCATCAAAAATGACCTACAAAGAAATAAATCAAATGAATGAGAATGGGACTTTTGGAGGCCTTGCAGCAAAATGTCACATCTAATTTTCCATTTTCAGCGTACTGTAATATTGATATTTTATTTCAATCAGGGTGGTAGTGGAGGAGGTTAGTACTTCAAATTATCAGTAGCTGCAGAATTAAAACAAGGGCATTAGTGACTCATTTGGAAAAGCAGTGGCTAAAACATTCTGTCTCTAAGAAAAAGCATTTAAGAGGGGGCATATGACATAAACTTTGAATTTCATGAATAATGTCTGTGACCTTCTGATTTCCACTTGGTAGCAGTACTGATTAATGACAAAAAGGCTTTTGATAAATGCAGAAGATTAGAGAAAAAAATTGATTGCATGGGAGCATTTGTTGGGGGACGTCTCTGTTAACAGGATCAGAGACTCTGATGTGCCTCATACAAGGTAGGTCTAATATCAGTATCATTGTTTTAAAAAGAGAGGATCTGAAGGTTTGTTGTCTTTCCTCCTTCTGTTTCATCACTGTGAACTCTTGGCATGGCATGTGCAGAATAAAGACATAAAAGGGATTCCCTTTTCTAGTGTATACAGTCTACAAATATGCAGATGGCATTTTACTAATGGTTTCAGACTCCATTCCTCATCCTCTTTGGGCCAATATCTGGGGTAAACTGTTTAAAATGTGAGTTTCTTCTGCTGGCACAACACTGCTGTGTTACAGTAAATAAATTATGGTTGAGACAGCAATTTCATTACGAGTTTGTTTTCAGGCACTTATAAACTAGAAAAACCACCCCTTTAGGCAGACATTTCCCATTCTTGTACTTGCACCAGAGGTGAATTTGTTAGGAAAGTTTGGTAAAATTATACAAAATTCTATACAAATAAAAGCAAAACAGCTGACGGGGGCTGGAGCCATAACTTTGGATTTCCTAATTTTGACTTTAAATGATCAACAATAATGTTACATTTATACAGTTTTTACACTCAATACCATGTTTGCTCAAAAGAACTAATGACCACAGTGTGAGTTCTTTATGTGCTATAACCCTGAATTATGGCCAGCTCATTTAAATGAATGATCTGATATGGTATGCTTGTGAAATTATTATTTATAAAAGATGCTGGATTGTTATCTGTGAATTCCATCATGGGTAACACGGATGGACACACATGGTAATTTTTACTACACTGCCTCACCCATGTGTTTGATCTCTGATCTAGAGGGAATACCTCTTGGATTGAAAAAATAGGTCATTTTCCAAGTTCATTCAAATCTTGGCCTTTCTGCTGAGACTGGTATCCAGTATCCCATTTATTTTGTAATTCCTTAGCCACAGAATCCACCCCCTGCTGTAGAATACTGTGCCAGAATCTAAGCTTTCAGTTTTTTGAAATAAATTGAATTTAGTATCAAAATAAATTTCAGATGCATTTTATTAAAACTTCCATTTTTAATTTACATGAGGTTGCTGCAGAATGTCCAGGCTGCACCAGATTACTGTTTATGCTAATCCAGGGATTTTAAATCAGAATTTAGATGCAACTTGCTATGGAGCACATGGGGCCTTGCTGATATCAAGGGTGCTAAATAGTGCCTCTTGTCCTGATTATTTCTGTCATGTGCACATAGCTGCCAGTGTCTGTGCAGCTCCATATGTAACATTTCTTGTGACATGGCAGAGGTAGGACATGAAGCTGTGCAAAACTGGGCAGCTGTGGCTGGAGTATGTGCTGGAGGGTGTCTGGGAATGAGAAGCTGCGGATGATGGCGTTGTTAACCCCTGTGGTTTTAATGTGAGGCTTGTGATCAGTATTTATAAGAGTAGCATGGGCAAGAAAGAAGAGGAAAGCAATGGGGGAAGGCTCCAAAAAGGTGCATGACAGGATTAGCCCAGCCTCCATTACATGTGTTCTCCTTGGGTGGCAGGTAAAACCATAGGCAACTTCTTGAAAGCCACATTCCATCCCTCCGTTGCTCTGGCAGTGGCTTCTTGCATCTAGCCACAGAAGTAGCTTGCATTTACAGGGCTGCAGGCTCAGGGATCAGCCTGCTAGCTCACATTTCTCTGCTCCCTTGGTATTCAGTTCATCGGGGGAGGTGCATTAAGTGGCCCATAAAGCTAAGAGTGGACCAGTCCTCAGTCTTACGTTGCCTTTTTAGATGGGAAAGAGGTGAGGGGAGAAAGGGAGAGAGCACAAAGCAGGAGAAAGGAAATGAATAAAAAGAAAATAAATATAAAAGAGGAAAATTGCTAGGGAAAAAAAGACAAAGGGAAAGAATCGGGCAGGAAAGGGAAGGAGAAAGAAAATGCACAGAATAAAGGAGAGAGAACGGCATCTGTCTGGAGATACCTCTAGCTGCCAGCTAGCCAAGGGGAGTTCCTGTTTCAATACAGAGAGGTTGGAAGCAGTGTTCTGTAGGAGCTCATGTTCTAGTCTCTAATAAAGTTCAGTCAGAGTGAAAGGCGTGATTTTTCCGAAAGAGCTGAGTTTTGCCTGGGCTGTTTAGCTGGTGGGCAGGACTGCTGTTGTGTGGGTTGTTCTGATAGGATTGTCAGAGTGGATAAGGTGCTTTGGAGGAAGGATGTGGGGGTTTATATTGGCAGTTCTGAGCTGCTCCAGCCATGCTGTGAGAAATTATCCATGCCACGGAGTTGTGTGACTTGGGTAATTCCTTGCTTGGAATTGAAGGTTACTATTTCTATTCATTTCCTGTAGTTTATTGCCAGGACTTTTCCATTTGTGTCTAGTGCCTGAGAATGGGGTGAATGTCAGGGATTTCCTGACAGAAGGAAGAGGAGAGGCTATAAAAAAAGATTCTGAACAAATGAAGCTTCCAAAAACTCTTAAAGTCACCCCCTTCCTCCCTTTTAAATACATATTTAGTTTTAGCTTTTCAAAAATTCACCCATCACAATGTCCCTGGGCATATGTACAAATCCAAATAAAAGAAAACATTAATATAGCAAAAACTAAACAAAATACACACCCACCTACCAGTCAGACTGTTAACATACCTCGTCAGGCACAAATGAGTAGACAGGTGAGCAGTGAAACAAGCATCTATCACAGCATGTATATTTCTAGAACAATATGTATATTAAATGTTGTATTGCAATTCAAAATGTGCAGCACATCAGCCAAAATATCAGTGACCTAAGCTTTATATTTTCATGTCCTCAAATTGTGTGCACATAGATATGTGCTTTCTTACATCAAAGTTTATATTACACCTCTACCCCGATATAACGCGGCCCAATATAACATGAATTCGGATATAACGCAGCGGGGGGGCGAGGGGGGAGGCTGCACACTCCCGGCGTATCAAAGTAAGTTCAATATAACGCGGTTTCACCTATAACGGGGTAAGATTTTTTGGCTCCTGAGGACAACGTTATATCAGGGTAGAGGTGTATTTATAGTTATACACCTCTCCTATTTGTACCATGCCAAAATACTTACCTGTCTTTCTTAAATCAATGTGAATTCAGCAGGCATGTGCCAGAGCATGTTATGCTGGTTATGTGTCGATAGCCAAGGAAATTCACAAGAAGTTTGCTTGAAAGGAAAAAAAGCCATCAATTGGATGGGTGGATCTGTTACTTGGAGTAGAAGCAATATCCCAGCTTCCTCCAGTGAGTGGATAGAAGAGCTGAATGCTTAGCTTAAAGGCTCAGTTATCCCTCCTATGGAGTGAACAGCAGGTCCAGCTGAAGATTTGGACTGCTGTGCACCACAGGTTAGCATCTTAGCATCTCATGACAAATACTGGATATAAAGGACATTATTTTATTATTGAAATGCCTGATTTTTTTTGAATTGTTGAGTGCTCTCCGCTCCCATTGTAGCCCATCGTGGGGGAGGCTGTCACCAAGAGGTCACATACAACTCACCTTTTTCTGGTGGTGGTCTGCCACAGGGGACCGTCATGACCCAAAAAGTGGATGCTGCTGTTTGGGAAAGAGGGTAGATGTGGGATGCAGTGATTCAGTGCATCTCTTCAGTAGCCTCTGACAGCAAGTGTCTTATGAATCCTGGCACATAAAGTATCCTTCCCTCTTACTTGTCAGAAAACCCTGAGGGTAAGTGTTGATGATAACATCACCTGTTCTCCTGCTAATTTCCCCCAGGTCTAGTATCTATTTCTAGTACAGGTTGCAGAGTTCTAATAGTTTTTATTTTTTGTTTTTGTTTTTAAATCTCTCACAGTACTGTTGATGCTGCTGATTGAAAATATGACAATGAATTAAAAAAAATCGTGACAGGCAGCCCTCTCTTCCACCTTCCTCAATAGCAATAATCCTTTGAGGTTAGAATTTGGTATCTAGTTCCTTTACTTTGACACCACTGACCCTTAGGTGATAGCCATACTACTGGTCTTTTGATGCCCAACTTCAGTAGCAGAAAGCATTGGTGAAAGGCCAGAGGTAGGAACTTTGTGCCTGCTACTTCTCCCATTCACTTCAGTGGGAGCAGCACTGGGCCCTAAAATGAATTATTGACATTGAAGCAAACTAAGTCACAACACAACTAAGGACGGCAAGGTGCAGTGTATTGCTGCTAATAACACTTGGGGCTTGTCTACTCTTGGAAATTTACTGAAATAGCTATTCTGGAATAATTCTGGTAAAGCTATTTCAGTAAATTCCCAAAAGTAGACAAGCCCTTTAGTTAATCAGATAGAGTGGGCCAAATTCATCCTTCCTGTAACCTCCATTGACTACATTATTCGGTAGTTAATATTTTTTTTCAATTTGTTTTTTGTTGTGTTGCTAAATCTGCTAATACAATGGAAAGGTAAATAAATAACTATACAATCTGTAAATATTCATTCACTCAAGTCACTGGGAACTTTGCCTGAGTACGGAACACATCATTGGACCCCAAATTTTTCTTGGGAATACAAATGAGATTCTTCATGCCCTTGTATTGTGCTTTTTTTTAAGTTATATTCAAAAGCTATATAACTACTTTTATTTGTAATTTCAATTTAAAAAGTTATAGTTTTATCATAAGAAACTCAGGCCTTATAATGAGAGAGCAAACCAGAAATAGGTTCCTTCATGTTACATACAAGTACAAATTTAAAGTTGTTAAATATATAATATACCACATACACAATGATCTTTTATGAGCTGTAATTAAAGTACTGTAATTATTGGAGCAGGAGACACATTCTGCCGTGTTACATCCATGCAAATCCACAGAGTATAATGAGGATGCATGAGAGTTCCAGAGAGTAGAATTTGATCCCAATATGAAGAAAGGACTCCATTTTGCTATGTGTCAAATTCTGTTTCAGATATACAAGTGCAGCTCCCATTGACTTCAAATGGAATTGTTTTGCATCCAAAGGCAGAATTTGGCCTTCTGTTTGAAAGCATAAGTTCTCTCCAATTACTACTTCATAAGGATGGAATGTATCCCATGACTGATATGTAGCTAAGAATTCATAATCAAATTATGCATTAGAAATAGTTGAAACAGATAATTCTTTTTGCAAAGAAACAGATCATTATGTAACTAATTAATGTTTTTCAGTTCTTTCAAGAAGGGCCAAAAGTTTAAACCAGTTAACTGTAAACACAGGTTAGCAGCCGGGAAGGGGATATATATTTGTGGTTTTTTTTAAATGTAAATATATTCATTTTCTGCTTATTCTACTTCTAATTAATTTTTTTGATAAGAAATTAGAAATTTTATTTTGTGTAGTTGGTTTAGCCTTTTTTGTTTTTTAGGTGGACTCTCCTGAGCATCCAAGTTTTTATTTTGCTGTTGATCAGGGAAGGTCTAAATTTGTGATGTTAAGTAACGCATTTCCAAACATACAGATAACTGTTCCTACAAGGAAGGAGAATTTGCCCCTAAATCCCCATTGGCATCTGCACAGAAGCATCTGCAGCCTTATCAAGTGAAATTTTCATATAAAAATAATCTACAACTGAAAAAAGTATGGCGTTATTGAACTTGGTTATCCACGTTCAGTGCCACTAAGATCAACAAGAATTGTATGAATTCATCTTCTCAATGGGTTAGGGAGTGTATCAGAGCAGCACTTGGTGCACATGGGGAAAGTGGAGCCATAGGTAGCTCTGTGCCCCTTTTACTTGCCTTCTGATCATGCAGGCTGCTACTGAATCAAGTCCTAGTATAAACTGGAGCTCTGGGTTGCAAGAACACGTTGTTCGCCAGCCGCTCTTTCTCTTGCCTTGACTCCTTCCAACCCCAGCCTATTCCAGAACTCTTCCTATCCCATGAGGGGAGGCAGAAGGGGAATTCTCAGCTGCTGCCACTGGATCAGCACAAAGAATTGCTGAGGATCTGGCCCAGTAACTTTATTTGAAGAGAGACAAAACGTTTTGGGATTTTTTCTCAAATGGTAAAGAGTATATTTGGAACTGGAATCAACAGCAAGGAAAATACTGTTGTTATTCCTATATCTCCTCCTCCATATATTTCAAATTAATAATTTTGTAACTGTCAAAGATTAAGCATGTGAAGAACTTTTTCTGCAAAGTAAACTCCAAACTAAAATAAAGAGATTTTTCTGTAATTTCTTTAGTATCTGAATACATTTATAAAATAATGCTTACTTTAAGCTATGGCAAATTGACAAGTTAAGTCTCTGTCCTGTCATATGTTCAGTGTGAACAGACCCCCTGTGACCATGCAGAACCTCCTGGGCTTCATTGGGTCATTGCGGGTATAAGGGTTGTTCATGCTGAGTGCTGCTAAAATCAGGGGGATTCTGTTCAGGGATGCACCTTTGTGGAATAGCTTGCAGGACTGGGGCCTAAGTGATTAGCTTGGCTCTTATATCAATTTTCACAATATTGAGCTCTTCTGTGCATGATCCCCCAAACACTTAATCATGTGAACAGTGCTTGGAACTATTTCTGTGAGTAAAAACTACTCACGTGATTAAAGTTTTGCAGGTTTAGACCTAAGTGCAACCTCTGTTTTACCTGTAATTCTATGGTGGCAGACTATACCAGGAAAGTTTATCTGTTATGTGAGACTGAATATTGTGTTGGTTGTTAGATATACATGTAAGAGGTTGAGGGCAAGCTGCAGAAATGGAGAAATTCATTATTTTATTTTGTTGTAAGACAGTTATGAAGAGCACATCTTGCAGTGTTTAGCACAGAAAAAGGCTTCTGCAGCTAAGAAGACTGGCATTTTATACCAGTTCTAAACAGTTATTTCTTTGGAGAAATTTCACTGCCCTGCTGGGATTTTCTTTCCTTTATGCACTAAATACAGAAGCAATTATATAATGGAAACTTGGAATGTGTAAGTGAGATCCTTTGGACAATAAGTGAACTTTCTTCTTATACAGAATTAAAGTTCAGGAATGTACTGTTCTTTGTCCTACAGTTTTCTGTCTACACACCCAATCTGCAGTTTCTAATAACTCACCACTCAGGGACTGCACATATTCTTGTATTTCTTGCCGCAGATGTATATTTTTGTAGTCAGAAGATTCCTTTACATTGAGAAAAATAACTTCATAGTGATTATAGATTATGATTAATGGTGCCAATTTCATATGGCTTATGTGGGAGAATACCTGTTAGAACTTGGCAGAGATATTTTCAGACTAACTATAAATTGTGAAAGCACTGAAGTATTTCTGATTGCACTCAAAATGTACATGCTGCATTTGCAGAATATGTGCATTCATTTTTATTTAGTGAAGCCATCATTTGTTAGCTTGTAATGAATATCTTCTCCAATGCAAAAGAGACAAGCAAGCCAAAGATAACAGAGCTTGTCTCTGTTCAGAAAAATGGCACCACATGAACAGAATATTAGGCTACGGCTATAAATGGCAGCTTGTCATGCTAAACAAGGAAACAGCCAACCCACTATGACGTCCCTAGCTGTGATCTAGCACAAGATAAACATAAAATCCTAAAGAAAAGGTAACTGTCACTTAAAGTTAAGTGTAAAAAGCACAAGCTTCATTATTGTGCTGATCCTGACAAACCTTATACAATGTTTACAATAAGCATTGGAGAGTTGCCTAGCACTGGAGTGTACACAATTAAACAGCAGTTGAACTGAGCTTTCATGTCTGCATACAGCTAAAAGACCTTCATTGTACTCATATGATAGTCATTCTTGGAACTTTTAACATAAACAAGAACAGAACACATTAATTTGTAATTTTATCCCATGATATCTGAGTGCATGGGGAACATAATTTTACATTTTGAACCTATGGAAACTAGAGACGAATTAGGTATACAATAATAAGGGCATAGAAAAACACAAACTCTCTTCTGACTTGTGGGTATTTGCATTTGTTTGCAACCATTGCTCGGTATTCAGCTAATCAGTTTATTGCAAAGTTAATTTTGATTCTTATCGTGCACCTTCACATCTGCAATAAATTAGGATCAACACATTGGTCCCTCCCTTGATACAGTTACTCAGAGATATCAAATGCAAATAGACTATAGATGGAAAAAACTAAAGGTATTTTTAAAGTGACGGGCAGATCAGTGTTTTTTAAAATTGGATTAAATTGAATTGAAATTTCAATTTGGTATGCCAATAATACAATAAATGTTTCAGAGCAGTTCATAATAACAGCAGAAATATAGTGACATAGGTAATTCTGTTTTTTCTATTAATTTTTTTTTTAAAGGATGATGAAACTTTGTGAAGGAGAATAAGTTTATAAATCTGTGAATCATTAAAGTTCTAAATGTGTTTCTAATTCTAAACTAATCTAATTTTTTTAAAACTAAGTGTCTGTTAAGAAATATAAGGACCATATTCTGCTACTTTTTTATGAAAAATTCCTGTTGATATTACTGGAAGTTCATGCATGGAATTATGGCAGTATATGGGTTTAAATTTGCAATATTTGAACTATCTAAATCTAGGGAAATTAATTAGATTGGGTGACATTTATGGTGGACTGTAAAAAGATTAACACCAATCATACTATCCTTCAAAGCATTCTGCTCCAAGTTTTCATTAGTATCTACAACTGATGGAGCACAGTTTGAAAGCATGAGAGTAACAGAAGGAATCCATGTGCCCAAAATACTCTACATACAGTTTGGGGTCAAATTCTGTCCTTAACTGAGCAGAATAACCATTTGGCCTGTGGTATTTTCTAGGAGTAGAAAAGGTAATTTCAGATAATCATTCAGCTATATTAGAATTAATTATTGTAGAAATAAAATATCAATTGAAATTGACATGTTTGAACTACCTTTTCTCTTTAGGTTCAGAGAGCCGTATAAGTAGAATGATAAATTGTAAATGCAAATCAATATAGTTATGTCATAATATCTGTAAAATGTTTTCTACACTGTAGTAGAGATGGTAGTAAGGGGAATAATAATCCAGTTTAGGCTGATAAGGATGCAGAATTGAGTTAAGTGTTCTTTGAAGGTTCGTTCATTCATTCTTTCTTTCTTTCCAGTTTTGAGAAAGTGCCATCTTGTATTTCAAAAATAAAATACTATTAATATGGAGAGCACAGGCTTGATAGTATTGTTGCTTAACACAGAGAACTGAGCTATAGTGCAGTTGGTGGAGGTGCTTTTCTGAAAATAGGAAAGTAAACAGAAATTCATTAGCAGTCTTGCAGCATATTTGCTAACGATGTTAGATGGAGCTCTCCCAAGCAGAACCATCAGGTGATCTTTATTATATGCATACATAATGACTTTAAGGCTGTTTAAAATATATTTTCTCAACCTATATTCACTGTTCTTTGAATTGGTTCTTTTTCCCCTGGATGGAGAGCAAGGTATCATCATTGTGCACCAACTGCTGCCATGTTGTATCCCACATAGTCTTTTTTAATAAGAGAATGCTCATTCAGTAACTAACAAATTCTTCCTTTCCAAAACAAGTAGGTCTTTCTACAGAGTTGGAGGTTCCAATAGAGCTAGCATTTAAAGTAAGACTGACATGCATTCGTACCCTAACTGTGTAAATTAAGCACCAGTAACTGTAAAATGTGAGTGGAATTCATATGTGTTGAGTGTAAAATAAGCTAAGTTCATACTGGGTGGGTGGGCGGGGACTGTTTTGCATAATATGCCTACACAGCTGAGGCCATCCATGGTTTGAGGCAGGGATCGTTATTCAGCTGTACAGAAACAGTCGCCTACTGGGCTGATGAGGTCAAAGAAGAATGTCTAAAGCTAACGGATCGGCTGTGATATGCTGCTGGTCATTACAGTGGAGGGTTGGCACCATGATGGAGTAGTAATAGCTGTGTCCACTGTGGATCATCAAGCTTTGCTAGCTCTATTAAAGAAATTTTTTTTTATTCTCTATTGTGTATCAGTAATGGCTGCTGGGAGGCCAGTGTTCTACACAATTATAAAACTCTGCATCCTGGGTAAATCCTGTTTCTTCCTCCATGGCCACAGAGGGCCCCCTGGCAGCTGCACCAATGATTTCCCTTGGCAATTCCATGGTGACTTCATATACAGCAAAGTGGGGGGAGGAATGGTATAGCTGTATGAGGGGTGGAAGCTTGCTGTAGCCACTCCTGCAGCCTCTGGGCAAGGAGGATTTCTATCCCCACCTCTGTGCACATCTCCCCAATGCTGAATGCTTAGGCTGGGTGCTGATGTGAGGATTTGGCCTGTCATGTAAGCTTCCTCAATGGAGCTTCTTGCCCCACTAGTTAAAGAGGAACTGAAGCAGCAACTCAAGCCTGAATTGGGACCTTGTAAACTACCAAACAGCAGCCAGTACCTATCAACTTCACTACTGCAGAGAGTCCCTCTTTCTATTGCCCTGATTCAGATTAGTGCATTTTAAAAGCCCTAGCAAACCTGAGGGCTTGTCTACATGCTGAGTTGTAGTCTGTAATTAAAAGTGTGATTTTAAATTGACTTAGTTAAACTGGTGCAACAAGCTGTGTGGTCACTCTTAAATCAATATAAATATGAGTTATAAAGATTTAGTTTTAAGTAATTTAGGACAGGTTTAAGCTAAACTGAAATAAGCCACTCTTGAACTGAATTAAGTGTCCACACAGGGCTTTGAACCAATTTAAGTACATTGGATTAAAAACTGATTTAATTTATCCCAGTCCTCTTCTCTTCCCAGTGTCCTGGGAAAGGAGAGCGATCACAGCATCTCACATCTTAAATATTCAGAACTTCCTTTCTCTTAAATGAAGAAGGCACTCAGCACTGCGAAGGAGGATATCTGTATTTTCTGGTACTGGCCCCAAAATGCGGTTAGTATAGGAGTCTTAGGCTACATTCTGCTCTTTTGCACTAACACAAATCCAAAGTAACACCACTGATTTTAACAGAATTTTGACTTATCTGTGAAATTCCTCACTTTGAAACATTTGGTTTCGATAACTTTAATATTCTAAAAATGACGTACTAAATTAACATATAATTGCTTGCAAATTTAACTCTGTCTTGAGTTTTCTTGACCAGGTATATACTTTTACTTTCTGCTCATTGCCAGCACATTTTTCTTTAAAAATACTTGATGGTATTCAGTGGTAGTTATACACTAACTTCTCTTTGTACTGGTGCCATTCATTCTACTGTAGATAACGGGCTATCAGTGTTTCCATAATAAATCCCTATTAGCAAGGATTAGAGCTAGACTGCATAGTTTCTTTCTGGGTTAAAACAGAAAAAAACCCAAACAAACAGGGACTCCACTCCAATAATACTTTTTAAAAACTGGAAACAATGTTCTGTGATCTTTTTAATTGCAGGAGGACAAAAGAGACTTTTTATTTTTCCATGCTTTACTATCACATCTGTAATATAAAAACAGTTTTTAAAGAAATGAAAATGGAGTGATGTGCTACTCCAAAATTTTGGGGTAGTGCCTTTAGACAATAATAATAATAAAATTAAAAGTCAAAAATTCACATTAACGCAAATCATTAGTAAACATGACATGCACGTGCAGAATAAACCACAAATAACGTAACCTACATCTTAATGTAGACTTTCTCTTTGTGGATTTGATTGATTCCTGTACAGGAGGGTTAACACAAAACATATGTACCACTTGAATGCTATTATGCCCTCAAAATAGGGCTTAAGTGGTGCACAGGCATTGATCTGGTCCTCTACACCAGAGGTGAATTTCATCCTACTTGCAGATCCATACATTAGTTTCACTGATATTGTTTAAGAAGATGATCTCAGTAGATCTGAACTGCCCCCATATTGAGTCAAATCCTGCTCGCCTCAGTCCCACGAATAGTCTCATGCTCTCAGTGGGACTAAGAGTCCAGTCATGGTACTGACTTCAGTCACTCCTCCCATTCACGTCACGGGGGAAATACTATGTGAGCAGGGTTTGGTTCTTTGTTTTGTCTGAAGAACTTTGGACCCAGTAATTTAAGTCATGCAGAGTGGTCCCATCAGCATCAGTGGAATTGCTCAGATGAGTAAGGGTTGTAGACATGGACCATAAAATGAAGTTCCCTTGAGATTATAACATTGTTTCCATAAAGTTGCATTGATATAGTCTTAAAAGAATTAAAATTAAGCTAAATTCCATGCAAGCAAATGCTTATAGTATGAGTTCCCAGAAAGTTGCTATCACATAGCCTCATTAAGTATTTCTCAAATTTAAATATCTTTACTGATTCAAAGAAATAAAGGCTTAGTTTGCCTTAAATACTAACTCCCTTTGAGATTTGATAGATTTAATAAATAAATAAGTTTAGGAGATAAAAAAGCAGCAAGAACCAGGCCAGCTTCTAGAACTAGAAAAATATAAAACCCCATAACTTATTAAACTAATTGTGGTATTAAAATAAAGCATCTTCAGATGCTCGTCTTCCTTTCATTTTTGCAGAAATTAGACAAAAATTGACAGAGTCTGTGACACTACATGAATTTGCAATTAGAAAAAAAGAGAGCTATCAATACACTTTAGTTTTCAATAAAACCTCTAAGGATGTGATCCTAAAACACTTACTACCGAGCATGTCATTCTACTGAAGGCAATAGGATTACTCACAGCTGAAGCACTATGTTTAGTAGTAAGCATTTGCCCTAGGATTGTTGCAGGGTTTCCAAACAACCATTTTACTGCTCCCAGGGTACGCATATCTTCTAGAAAGTTAGTAGTTTTAACATACAGTAAACAAAGAACAAATATAACTTTTCTTATACACAATCACACTACTGAGAGTGTGTCTTTTTTTTTTTTTCCCCTTCAGTGAAAAGTGTGTTCTTAACTCAGGTTAGCTAGCCTGGGTTAGCTAACTTGGGTTAAAATAGTAAATAGGCTTTTAACTCGATCTGTTAACCTAAATTAAAAGCTGAGTTGCTGTGTCTTCATTGCTACTTTAACCGGAGTTAACTAACTCAAGCTAAGAAGAGTTTTTTTTATTTTGCAGTGAATACCTACCTGGAGGCACCAAGAACTCTGAGCCATCAGTTTTTAAGCAAAACTCCCCACTGCTTTCAGTGGCATGTTCTGCATAAAAATTGATGAAAAAAATATGACCTTCTCTGTTCTGTGCTGCTAGCTGAATAGTGGTGGGAGGCCAGCTGTGGAATGCAGGAAAGTGGTTGAATTACTGTAGTCATGCAGGGAATGTTGAATGTGTCTCCAGGTGGCAGTGAGCTATACTAAACACTAGGGGCCTGATTCTGTACAGCTTTTTATGTGCTTATATGGAGCCCACGTACTGATTTTTGTTTTCCTTCCAGCCTTCTCTTGGAGATACCCAGCACACAGTTTAGATTTGGGACTGTGTTCTGGATGGAAGGATTTGAATGTTTACTGAGTTAATGCACTTAATTATGATGATAGTAACTAAAGTGTTAACTGCAAACTTTGCCATTGGGGAGACAAATTACATGTTGTATTTTAGTCAATAAAACCTGAAAATTGGACTTTGTGGTGGAAATTCCATTGTAGTGGCTCTGATAGAATGATTAGCATGTTTGCTACCTACTCTGTGTCTTCTTTGGAATACTGTAGCTCTAAAGAAAGAATAACTTATTTAACTTTTTTTTTCTCCATTGTTTGTTTTATGATTTCTCATATTGGATGATTTTCAGATGACTTTATTTTAAAACCCCTGGCAGAAACACAGTTTGAGATTAATATTGACAGAAATATCCTTTGGTTAAAGATGTATTTTGTTGTTTTGGTGATATTTTCATTAGCTATAAAGAGACTTGTAACTATTTTCAAAACTGAATCACATAGAAGCATATGGTAAATATGATGTAATGAACACCAACAAATTTATTATTAAATGGTCACATCTGACTGTCAAGCTACAGAGCACTTTCTGCAACAACCTTTAACTGGAAACACCCTAATGAGAGCTATTGACAATAGGACTAAAACTTCGATTTATCGAGTGACAGTGTTGATCAACTGGTTTCTAGTTTTTATTTAGCTTGGTCATAAACTATTCTGTTTGAATCATAATTCATATTGTTTTAAAAATGCCAATAGCATAGAAATGGCAATGGACTCTCACTCCTACTTTCTAATCCCCACCACAAGTAGGAGCTAAACTTTTAGGATAGGGCAGGGGTAGGCAACCTTTCAGAAGTGGTATGCCAAGTTCACTGTAATTTAAGGTTTCGCGTGCCGGTAATACATTTAAACATTTTTAGAAGGTCTCTCTCTATAAAGCTACATTATATAAACTATTGTTGTATTTAAAGTAAATAAGGTTTTTAAAATATTTAAGAAGCTTCATTTAAAATAAAATGCAGATCTTATCAGTTTAGTGCAGGGGTCGGCAACCTACGGCACGTGTGCCAAAGGTGGCACGCGAGCTGATTTTTAATGGCACGCCGAGGTCCTGGCCACCGGCCCCGCTCAGCCCGCTGCCTGCCTGGGTGAAGGGAATCCCAGGCCGGTAGTGGGCTGAGCGGAGCCGGCGGCCGAGACTACGCCTGGCAGGAGCCGGAACCCCAGACCAGCAGCGGGCTGAGCGGGGCCCCTGCCCTGCTCAGCCCGCTGCCAGCCCAGGGTCCTGGCCACCGGTCCCGCTCAGCCCGCTGCTGGCCTGGATGGACGGAACCCCGGGCCGGCAGTGGGCTGAGCAGGGCCAGCAGCTGGAACCACGGCTGCGAACCGATTTTTAATGGCACGCCGAGGTCCCGGAGTCCCTGCTGTAGCCCACATTGGAAAACTCAGCAAGGAACTGGGGCTGTGTGGGGGCACTGCATCTGCAGGCAAATGGGGGGCAGCGGCAGAAGACCCCCTGGCCTGCCGCTCCCTTCCCCCCCAGGGGCCGCAGCTGTGCATGCCGCAGGGACGGCACGTGCCTGTAGTGCCCTGTGGTGCAGCAGGACAGGCTGGGACCTGGACACCTCCACCGTGCCTCCCGCTGGCCCCTTTCACTTGCCTGACTGCCAGCTGCTTAGTCCGGTGCACGAGGCCGCCTGCGCCAGCCTGCAGGAGAGTTTCGGCAGCCAGCAGGACCCCAGCTGGGAGTGCGCTATGCGCCATGCCTCCAGCCACACTGGAGCGCCCCAGCATCAGCCGGCTCCAAGCGTGCACGCTCCGCCTTACTTTCACGTCTAGGGGCCGGCAGCCGGAACCCCAGAGCAACGGCGGGCTGAGCGGGTCCAGCGGCCGGGACCCCAGAGCGGCAGCGGGCTGAGCCTGCTGCCGGTCTGCGGTTCTGACCGCTGGCTCTGCTCAGCCTGCTAACGGCTTGGGGTTCCCTTCACCCAGGCCGGCAGCGGGCTGAGCGGGGCCGGCGGCCGGGACCTCGGCATGCCATTAAAAATCGGCTCGCGTGCCACCTTTTGGCACGCGTGCTGGAGGTTGCTGACCCCTGGGATAGGGAGTGGAGAAGTGAAAAGACGACAAGTTTTTAAGACTTTCTCTACATGAGAAAATTCTACTGTTTTAACATAAGGCATGATTTTAAACCAATTTAGTTCAACTGTTCACACAGCCTTATGTACCAATCTTATTTCAGTAGAAGAATGGCTTGTTTGGGCTTACCTTCAATTGAGTCCTAATTGACTCAAGCTAAACTAAAGTAAGGCTCTGTCTACACTGGCCAGTTTCTGCACTGTAACTTCCAAGGTGTGCACACTGCCAAGCCCCTTAGTGCGCAGAAACTGCGCAGTTGTGGCGCTGTAAAAAAAAAAAAACCACCCCAACGAGAGGCATAGAGCTTTCTGTGCCGGGGCCACAGCGCTGCGGTGCCAGTGTAGACACCATGGCGATTACAGTGCTGCGATTCGCCTCCGGGAGGTGTCTCACAATGCCTGTTCTCACCTCTCTGGTCATCGGTTTGAACTCTACTGCCCTGCCCTCAGGTGACCAACTGTCGTCCCCACCCCATAAATTCCTTTGGAAATTTGAAAGTCCCCTTCCTGTTTGCTTGGTGATGCGTGCAGTGGTCTCAGCGCATCTTTCCAGGTGGCCATGCCTGCTCCAGGCACCAGGTGATCCCCCGCTTGGAGCAATGCCGAGCTGCTGGACCTCATCAGCATTTGGGGAGAGGAGGCTGTCCAGTCCCAGCTGCACTCCAGCCATAGGAATTATGATACCTAGGGACAGATTTCACGATGCATGACAGAAAGGGACCATGACTGAGACACATTGCAGTGCAGGGTCAGCGTGAAGGACCTGCGTAATGCTTACCACAAGGTGTGGGAGGCAAACCGCCACTCTGGTGCTACGCCCTCGAGCTGCCGGTTCTACAAAGAGTTGGACGCAATACTCAGCGGCGACCCCACCTCCACTTTGAAGACCACTGTGGATACTTCAGTGGGTCGCGTGCCAGTCGAGAGTGGACCGAGCCATGAGGAGGAAATCTTGGACGAGGATGTGGAGGGGGACCCAGAGGCAGAGGATGACTTGGAGGCCAGAGATGCATGCAGCCAGGAGCTCTTTTCTATCCCAGAGAAGTAGCTGTTGGCAAAGCACAAACAGGAGAGGAGGCCCCTGGTAAGTGGATCTGATTTTGGGAATCGCTGAAGCGAGTTGTTGGGGGCAGGAGGGTTGCAGAAAGCAGGCTTGTCTCCCACCGCATGCCTAGTCTGAGTGGCGGAACAGGCTGTTGATTGACTCCCTCACTTCACAGCGATCTCCCTCAGAGATCTCCAGGAAACTCCCGTGGAGATACGGGGCAATCCGCTGCCGCAGTTTCTTCGGCAGAGCTGCTTTGTTTCTTGTCCAATTAACAGTAACTTTCCCGCGCCACTGTGCCATCATGGGGGCGGTGGTGGTGGTGGTGGACACCATTGCTGCACACAGACGAGCCGCATAGGGGCCAGGGCGGAAGCCGCAGGCTTAGAGAAGACGCTCCCTTAATTCCCTGCTCACCTTCAGCAGCAAAATATCTTCTATAATGATCACATCCTGTGAAAAGTGTGGGGACAGGAATGATTATCAGGTCCCCCCCTTCCAGTGCTGGCTCTCCCCAAGAGCCACTTGCCCAGTGTACAGCAGGTCTGGGAAGAATGATTTACCCTGCCCCTGCGGCCACTCACCATTTTGGGGGTCTTGTGGCTCATGTGTGCTTGCCTGGGGTCAGCCAGTTAGTGACAGGTGTGTGAGTACTGGCTGTGCTTTAAAACACTGAATCAGTGTTTGTGTTGCGAACAATACTGCTACGTTAAATATGGTTGTGTTTAAACTTTACAGAGATGACCTTGGGAGCCAGCCTCCCTCTTTGTTATCGGCAGCTGAACGGCTGTGCAGAATTAGAAAGTGGCCAAGAAGAACGAAGGAGGACTTTCTGCGTGATGTTATAATGCACTCCGCAGCTGAGAAACAGGAATTGAAGGAGTGGCAAGACAGCGAGAAGGACCGAAAGGAGAACGTGGCACGCCAGAATGAAGCCACAGAGCTGCTCTTAAAGGTTATGGAGCGCCAAGTAGACACGCTCCAGGCGATACTAGCTCTTCAAACTGAGCAGTTCCATGCCTGTCCTCCCTGCAGCCACTGTCGTAAAACTCTTTCCCATGCGCCCCCCAGACACCGCCAACACACTCTTATCAACCTGCTGGTTCCAGTCATCCTCCCTCACAGTCCAGCCCTGCGGACTCCCAGTACCCACTGCAATCAACACCCATCCCTCTGCAGTTTGACTCTGCTGAAGTACAGTACCCGCTACATTGTACTCCAAAGGAGAAGGTTGGATATGATCCCTGGACATACACAAATCTTTAGCCATCCCGGGACCCCTTCACCTCCTGAGATCTTCCCTTCCCTCATCCCGCTCTCTGCTGATTTTTTTTTTTTGTTTGACCTCTCCAGTTGTTGTCTTTTAATAAAATAATTATGTTGGTTTGAAAGCAGTCTTTATTCTATTAATTGAAAGCAAAAAGAGCACGGCAAAGCAACATACAATTATGTTAAACTCCCTTATTGCATCATGTGCACCAATCACCTCCTAGCATTACAAGCACTGCAATCCCGAGCATAGCAACAAATATTAGCTTCAAATTGCTGCCTCAAGGCATCCCTGATCCTTATGGCCCCTGTAAGAAGGTCAGACTCACCCCTGCAGCGCCTCCTGCTGGTCATCCAGGGAATTAGCGCTCCAGCCTCTGGAGCGCCCTCTGCAGGCCAGTGATCCACCTGTCCTCTCCTTCTCAGCTCCCATGTCCCTCCCAGGATCCCGGTGCCCCTTGCTCTGGGTGCTGCCCCCTGGCAGTACCCACACACTAGGTCTCCCCTCCCAGGGGAACCCCCACCCACTATCCCCACCTTGCCTCAGCACTAGGCCACTGCCAGTCACCAGCTAGCCCCCGCTCCCTGGGGCAGACTGCAGTATATGCCACTCATCACTGGCAAGGAGGGTTTGGACCTGCTGCCTTGGCCTAGCCCTGGGCTGCCCTCTGCAACCCCCAGTACCCCTTGGCCTTCCGCTAGTCCGCAGCCTGGGGCTATCCAGGCTGGAGCTCCCCAGCTCCTCAGCCTGTCCCCAGCCCTGCTCCACTCAGGTACGCTATCCCTAGCTTGCTGCAGCCAGGCCCTTCTCTCTCTGCACTCAGAGAGAGACTGCTGAGCTTCTGGCTGCCCTGGCCTTTATAGGGCCAGCTGAGTCTGTTTGGGGCGTGGCCCCAGCTGCAGCCACTTCCCCCAATCAGCTCAGCCTAAAAGCTGCTTTCTCCAGCCACAGCCCCCTCTGGACCGGAGCGGGGTTACCACCCCGCTACACCCCCCACTGTGCCCTTCTAATAGCCCTGGTCTCTGGCTGTTCACACTCAGCCTCCAGGCGCTGAGCCTATGCAGTCCAGCCCTGAGTGAAGCTTTCACCCTTCCCTTCACAAATATTATGGAGCGTACAGCATGCAGCTATAAGCATAGGAATATTGTCATCCTCCATGTCCAGCTTCCTATAGAGACAGCGCCAACTGGCTTTTAAACAGCCAAAAGCACATTCAACAGTCATTCTTCACTTGCTCAGCCTGTTGTTGAACCACTCCTTGCTGCTGTCAAGTTGCCCCGTGTATGGCTTCATAAGCCACAGCATTAAGGGGTAGGCGGGTCTCCCAGGATCACAATGGGCATTTCAACTTCCCCTACGGTGATCTTCTGGTCCGGGAAGAAAGTCCCTGCTTGCAGCTTCCTGAACAGGCCAGTGTTCTGAAAGATGTGTGCGTCATGCACCTTTCCAGACTAGCCTGCTTTAATGTATGTGAAATGCCCACGATGATCCACAAGCACCTGGAGAACCACTGAGAAAAACCCCTTGCGATTAATGTACTTGGTGACTAGGTGGTCTAGGGCCAGAATTGGAATATGTGTGTCATCTATCGCCCCTCCGCAGTTAGGGAAGCCCATTCGTGCAAAGCCATCCACAATATCACGCACGTAGCCCAGAGTCACGGTCTTTCGGAGCAGGATGCAATTAATGGCCCTGCACACTTCCATCAACACAAGTCCAATGGTCGACTTTCCCACTCTGAACTGGTTAGCGACCGATTAGTAGCCAGCTTCCACAGTGCAATTGCCACGCGCTTCTCCAGCAACAGGTCAGCTCTCATTCTCATGTCCTTGCGTCGCAGGGCTGGGGCGAGCTCATCACATGATCCCGTGAATGTGGCTTTCCTCATCCGAAAGTTCTGCAGCCACTGGTTATCAACCCCGACGTGCATGACGATGTGATCCCACCACTCAGTGCTTCTTTCCTGAGCCCAAAAGCTATGTTCCACTGTGGTCAGCACCTGCGTGAATGCCAAAAGCAATCTTGTGTCATAGCTACTACGCGTGGCGAGATCAGTGTCACACTCCTCTTGCCTTTGTTTTTTAAGGAATAACTCCACTGCCACTCGTGACGTGTTAGTCAGAGCGAGCAGCATACTGGTCAACAGTTCGGGATCCATTCCTGCAGCCTGAAGAGGCAGAGCACACAGAACACAAAACATTGAAAGATGGTGCCAAATGCGGACAGAAGCACAGGGATTTCTGGGATGTGAAGCAATGCATCATGGGTCATTGGGACAGGACCCAGGATGCCTCACGACCCCCTCCACCTTCCCACAAGACTTAGCGGCAGAAGAGAAAGAGGTGCTCTGTGGGATAGCTGCCCAGAGTGCACCACTCTGAATACAGCTGCAAGTTCCACAAATGTGAACACGCTATTGTGCAGGCAGCTGACAGTGTGAACACACAACAGCTGTTTCCCTTCAGCACTCTCTGAGCAGCACTGTAACTGCCGGCGCTGTAACTTTGCCAGTGTAGACGTGCCCTAAGAGTGTCCAGCCGTTTGCACCAGTTTAATTAAATTGGTTAAAAATAACACCTTAAACTGGTGTACTTTCTTATGTAGACACTCCCTGAAAGTTAGGGTTATTCTTGATACAACTGCTAAAGAGGAGTTCCAATTTCAGGAGTGACCTCAGGATTATAAATCTCTTGGTTGGTAAAAATTGGAAGTACAACAGCAAAATAAAGATGCACTTGAGTTCACTGTGTCCTGTAACCAGTAAAAGCCAATGGCTGGGGAATCATTGCCTCTCTCTTTTAGCTTTCTATAACAGGTTATGATATCAAACCGTTAGTGGAAATGGAAGATTTGAAGGAGAAGATGAACATAAGTGGCATTCTGTGATGGATAAGCATTTGTGCTCTGCTGTCTAGGACCAAATGCCACCAAAAACAAATCAAACAAAAAAGAACAAAACTGCCACCAAACCCAACAGTTAGAAAATTGGTGTGGTTAATTTAGTGGTGTGAATTTTAATTGCATTTTAGCATCATGTAGTGAGGAAGATGCATTGTAACCTACCATTGAAAATAATCAGGTGATTCATACAACAAAATCTCAAATCTATGCACTGATAAGTGATAATCATGGTTGTTCTTATTAGTTTATCTAGAACTTTATTTTTTTAAAAAAGGTTGTACAAACATGAACTATAACTAATCCTCACAACACCTTTCTGAATAGTATACCTGTAGAGGGGCCCCTCTCTTGAATTGGGGCCTGTAGTCATTAATGTATTACAAATAATAAATAGTACAAATTACTCCATTTTACAGTGGGGAACAGGGACACGGGGTAGTGGTGGAGCCAGGAGTAAAATCTGGGAGTTCCTGGTTCCCAGGCTTGTGCTCTAAGCATTAGATCGGATTGCTTCTCAAAAACTTTGTGTAGTATTCCCTAACCAGCAGCGCACAGTCTTGGTAAAAGATTAATTAAAATATACAAATGAGTTGCTCTGTATTTTCATGATGACAAATGAACCAAGAACTCAACATTGAGAAATGAATAGCTTAGCTAGTATCCATTGCAATGTATGGAAATGGGGTGTGACTTGTCTTCAGTAAAGATTAACAGATATAGTACCATAGGTGTTTTTGTTTTTGTAAAAAGGACCAACCATTCTGTTCTCATTGCTTAAATTGTTTTGTCACCACTGGACATGAAACAAACTCATCAAATGAAAATGAATGAAGGTAGTCTGCTACAGCTGGAAAAAATAATCATATCTATAAAGGCTAAGATATCACAGCTGAAGTATTTGTAAAGAGCAATCTTGGTTAATGTAAATAAGGCATGGCATACTATGTTTCATTTCTGTGGTTAGTTAAAAAAGAAACGTGACAGGGTGTGTGGATGTTGAGATGTTGGCACACTTTGGGTACATAGTGAGGCACCATGCCAAAGGCAGAGTTCCTCCCACACCCAAGGAACTGTTTGCCAACCTCTCATAACATCACAGTGCCCTAGAGTAGAGTGTTCTGCTTATAAAGGAGAGCATTTTAAAAATAGTTTTAAGAAATAGTAAGATGGGAAACTATTTATTAGTTTGGAGTGTAATTATGCAGTTTAAAACATAGTCAGTATTTTAACCTGTGTATTTTAATGATTCATAAATAGCACAAAGAAACTCGATAGCTCAGTGGATTGGTAATGCTTCAAATATTTCCCTGACACTTACTAGACTGAAAACTAAAGCTTCCGCCCCTGACCTACATATGAAGAAGATGGTGCTAGGGATTGGAGGGGCGGGAACTACCAATGAGGATCAAAGCAGTGTCTAGGAAGGGGGAATTTCCTGAATTTTCTATCAACATGCTGTCCCTGGACTCTGTTTCAGGGTTCCATCTTTCTTATCTGGTGTCTAGCTAGTGGGTGTCCTCTAAATGTGAAGCTCCACTCCACTCCTTCCACACTAGAAGGCAGAGGAGCTTTCTGTCTCCTCTACCTGGCTGATGCAAAGGGTGGGGCTGAGCATAATGATGGAAGAGAAATCACTGCTAATCTACCGCTGCTCCTCCAGAGTGAACTACTCCACCACACAGAACAACATGAAAACGGCATGATTTCCATAAGGTTCTGAATAGGTAATTTCAATCTGACCTGCCTGGCATAGCTATGAGAAGTAGCAGAGACATGGGAGCTAAATGGCAGTTTATTGGTGTCTGTGACATGAGATGCTGGTCTCATTTTGCAGTAATTCGTGTTAGGAAGGCCACTCATTATCACTCTTTATGGTAGTCTCAGCAGAAAGGTTAAAGATTTAATGAATCACTCATTTAGCTCTAAAGGCAATTCTCCTAGAACAAGTTTGAGGCACATTGGCAGGGCTGTATGGGGAATGGCCATACTGGACCTCCTTTGTGGCTAAATGGAGTATTGTTCTCTCCACAGCTGTCAGATCAGCCCTAAATTTACTTTAAAAATATAGAGGGGGGGAAAGGATTTGAAAGTTAAAACTCAAGATCTTGGTCCAAAGTTCAAGCAAATGGTTGTCTGAGAAGATGAACCTTGTGAAAGCTAGCAAACTCGAGCTCCTGGGCAGTGTCAGAGGACATGAGTTCCACACAGGGCTGGCTCCAGGCACCAGCTTACAAGCAGGTGCTTGGGGCGGCCACTTTGGAGAGGGGCGGCACGTCCAGCTGTTCGGCGGCAATTCGGCGGACGGTCCCTCACTCCTGCTCGGAGCGAAGGACCTCCCGCCGAATTGCCGCCGCAGATCGCGATCGCGGCTTTTTTGTTTTGTTTTGGGTTTTTTTTGTTTTGTTTTTGTTTGTTTGGCTGCTTGGGGCGGCCAAAACCCTGGAGCCAGCCCTGGTTCCACAGCTAGAAAACCCCTTTACTGAGAATGGCCTGCCTCCTCCACTCTTTGAATTCAAGGGAGGTTGGTCAACAGGAACACCTTGTAGGTTAGTCTAGAACAGTTGAGTCATCAGTTAGATTTTAAGATGTGAGAGGGCATCAGTGAGGTGGAGAAAGAGCAGCATATTGTTCCATGCACCAGGTATAGAAATAAACAGTTTTAGCTAACATTGGCAGTTGTTAATGTCTATCTGTTTTAGTTGGGGTGGTTAAAATTGGGATGGTAATTATTGCTAGCCATAATCAATGTATGTACTGTGTAGGTCAGGGAAAAAATTCATTCTGGAGATTTAAAAATTCTCAAAGCTTTTTATGCTTAGTATTGCAACTGAACAATTTTGTGCTCCATTATTGAACAATTTTAATAAGCAATTAACAAGTGGGGGGGAAAACTTAGATTTACCCCCTGCAGTTTATTCTTGGGTAGTCAGCTAAAGACATTTCTTTGGGTATTTCACCATCTATGAAATGGAGGCAATAATATCTAACAACATGAGTGTTGGGGGAATTCATTATTTGTGCAATGCTTCAGAAATGGGAAGTGTTGTATAAATCTTAAGTGTGTGTGTGGGCTTGGATTGGAAAGTTGTTAGCCAATATGATCATTCCCTATTTTGGTCTATTTTTGTTAATTTTTTTTAAAAGGCATGTTATTTTACATGTAGAATATAATGTTCATCCACACATATAACTCCGGAAGTGCTAAATTACTATATGGGACTGCAAACAAATGTCTGCTTTTCTAGACAGCCAACATGGCTTTAGAATGTGGCACTTGAAAATAAGAACACATTTAGGAAACACCACCTATTGGGCTCTAGTGACAATCTCTATCCTCCCAAGAGTGAGCCCTATCCAGCCCTGCTTCGCTAGCATAAGATCAATGTGATCAGGCCTTTGTGAGGATGAAAAAAGGGGAATCCTGGATCTGCTGAGGATGCTACTTTCCCCTCATTGACACACAATACACTTCTTAGTTACATTGGACCAAATCCTACCCTCCATGGAGAAAAGCTAATGGGGATGCAAGGAATCTAAGATGAAATTCGTGGACTTTACTGCAAGTCATCCTAGTGAGGCATCGTTTGCTTCCCAAAGAGCAGACTGAGAGAGAGCCTTCCAAACCTGTGAAAGTTTTATTATATGGGGCAAATCCCACAGATTGTGGGGTATCAACATTTAAACCAAGTCCTTATGTGATGTTTGTGCAGCACCTTTGAACCTCCATACATAATTGCCCCCATGAATTCCCTTCCCACGTAGGGCCCAACTCTGCTCTCCATGACCCCAAGGGAGTCTGAGAATGTGGAAGGGTCCTTCATGTAATGTAATAAGAGTCAGTATTATCTTACTCTGGGGAATTCCCCTGAGCTTGGAAGGGAATGGTGATGCTCAGTGGTTCTCTCTACCTCCAAATTTGGCCATATCTTTTCACACAACAGAGACCAAATTCCTGAAGATCATGCAGAAGGGCTTCATGCAGTGTGGGTGGGAGAAGGAGGAGAGGAGTACTGCTGCCTTATTTGAACAAAGGACTGGTTCATTTTAACTGCCATTGGAAGGAGAAAAGCAAGTCTGAAATACAATGGTAGGCAACTCTCAACACTAGTAATATAGAGAACCATATGTACAACAACACACATGCTTTTTTACACAGGAATGGTTTGAATGATTTTTAAACCCTCAGTAGTAGTAATAATAATAATTCTTATTAAGTGCATTGTTGTCGATATACGAGAGCAGATCTGACCTATGCCTGATTCTGTTCACTGGCATTTAAATGCTTTCTAAGAGCTGCAATTATCATTTACTCCCTTCCTCTTATTTTTAATTAAATGAGAACATTAAGTTTATATTAGTCAATAACAGTTTGCCCCTTTCTGCCTCTTTCTGCAGGATCCAAAATTGGCATGTGCACTTATGTATCTTGATCAGAGCCTTTGTTTTTGTAAATCTTCCGCCCTTTGTCAGTATGTCTTAATAGAAACTATATGGCCACTAGTATGTGACCCAGAAATAAAGCAGATAGTTCTCCTTTGTTCATTCAAAATATATCAGTTACTAACAACCTGCTTAAGACTATTCCTCAATATAGAGAACTGAGTAATGTTCGTATGCAGCCTCCCTTTGAAAATATTGTGTAAATGAAATATTTCCTGTGCAGAAGATCTCCTTGTCACAGGGCAGGCTCTCCCTCTCCAGAGGCAGGAGCAGCCTAACCCCAAAGAAAACTAAGGGCAATGCCGAAGTCTGCACTTGTATAGGATGCAACCAAGAGTCCAACAAACAAATAATGCACTAGTCCATTGAATCATAGTCCAAATGAAATGCCCTTCATGCCACAGGGTTTATCTAAAGTCTTTGTAAAACAAAAATTCTCCCCCTCTATATTTCAAGTGGGAATGTGCCCTTCTTTAACTGAGGAGCCTGATCCTGCGTTGCCCTGCACCTTGTACAATCATTTATATCAATGCCAAGAGGGTACCGTGATGTTCTGGCAGGGTTTTGTAGGCATCACATCAGAACTGATGGAATTAGTCACTAGACTAGGAAACTTTGCATTTTCAGGCTTTGAAAGGCCTTCTCTATAATAGGGATTAGACCTGATTTCAGCAGTTGGTGATTAGAAACTGATGTAGTTGCTCCAGTGCAGACCTCTAGTGTAGAGAAAGTTGGAATTTGTATTGGTGGAGCAAATCCTGGGTTCAAACAGGGTTAAGCTCTCAGTGCAAGTTGCGGATGTCATTGACTACAGTAGGGATTTGCACTGGTGCAGCTTTGCTGACCACCAATTGCTGAAATCAGGACTAATTTCCGGTATATACAAGTCCTTTAACTAAAGGTGATCTGGTGCATACAAAACCCTGCTAGATCATCATGGCTAGGCAGGTGGCAAGGGATGATTTCACTCTTCCCCTTCATTTCCTCATTTAAACTAAGTCCCTTATTCCTGTCACTGCCCCATAACCTACCTTTACTCCAAGTTAAAAACATCAGTAACACAAAACTGTGTGAGTCATCACCATGTTCAATTACTTGTATGTACTACCATCAACCCCAGCCATTCATCTGTTCTTGTGTCTTTTAGACTGTAAGGTTTCTGGGTCAGGGACTGTCTTTTGATCTGTATTTGCACCACTCCAAGCACAATGAGGCCACTCCCCCCAGAGTAAGGCCTTTTGGCATTATCATTATATTAATAATCAATAATGTAGTAGGAGTAAGATAGGACCAGTGAATAGTATGTTCCTAGTCCCAAATATTGCCTCTTTTTTGCCTGTTCTGGAAGGGCATAAAATATAAGGGTAAAGACCCTTAGGTCAATGGAAGAATTAAAAAAATCAGTCCATCTAGTGGTTTTCCAGTTCCTATTTGCCCTGGTGCTAACACAACCTGTCGAATAGGCCTTAATTAAATACTTCAGTAACTCTCATTTTCTGTCACAATATCCAGAGAATTTTAAAGCATATGTCATCTACTGCTTTCTCTATCTCTGCTTTATTGTCAAGGGGCCCAGGTCTGGCCCTGATTCAGCCAGAACTCAAGTACTTCCTTAACTTAAAGCATGTGAATAGTTCCACTAAAATGTTTTACTGAATTAGCATCTTTAAATGCTGTACAACAATCCACTATCAAAAAGGAGTTTAGAATAAACATCAAGATGTCTGAACAACTCACACGATACCCTGCACATTGCATTGTGTAACATGCATCATACAAGAGTGTGATGCATGTTACACAGTGCAATGTGCAAGAATAATGCAGCTTATAATCAATTTAAGCTTATAGCCTTTTTACTTAAAGTCAATATTTTAAGGACTATTATTGGTGTGTATTAAAATTAAAACAAATCTTTGATAAGTAGATTTTGTGTTTAAACATACAGAATATAATTAAAAGTTGTCTGTAGAGTGATGCATGATAACTTTTCCCAACATTTCAAAAAGAGTTATGTAGTGTGAACAGAAAAATAACAGTAAAATCAGCTGTGAAGAATAACCATAGCTTCCCATCCCATAATAACATGTAGCTCTTACATAGTGCTTTTTGTTAGTAGATCCCAAAGCATCTTACAAAGGAGGGTCAACATCCTTCTCTCTATTTTAGATGGGGAAACTGAGGCATGGAGCACTCAGGTGACTTGCCCCAGTCACTCAGCAGGCTAGTGGCAGAGCAAAGAATAGAACCCTGGTCTCGCATGTTCCAATGTTGTACTCTGTGCAGTAGGGCACACCTACTACTGAATGCACGATTCGCTAAGGGCCAACACAAGGCTATGGATCTTGTAAGTTCCACTTGTGCTGGTCCTCCGAACATGGGTGAATTTTACCCTAAATGTTTAGGTGAAATAAATTAATTCAAAGTTGGTATAAAGGCTGTAGGCCTTTAGAAACCGAGGGTACGTCTTCACTACCCTCCGTATCGGCGGGTAGCAATCTATTTATCCGGGATCGATATATCGCGTCTCGTTAAGACGCGATATATCGCTCCCCGAACGCGCTCACTGGCGACTCTGGAACTCCACCAGAGCGAGCGGCGCAGTCGACGGGGGAGCCGCGGCCGTCGATCCCGCGCCGTGTGGACCCCAGGTAATTCCATCCAAGATACTTCGACTTCAACTACGCTATTCGTGTAGTTGAAGTTGCGTATCTTGGATCGATTCTCCCCCCCTCCCCCCCAGTGTAGACCAGCCCTAAGAACTAGCAAACTCCAAACATCAGTTCATAAATGTAGGTCAAAACGGTAAAAGGATTTTCCAAATAAATCACTCATTCTTACTAAAAGCCTTTGTATTCACATATAGTTTTGCTAGTCATGTAGTACATTAACACTCCCATGTAGCACAGTGGTCAGTGGGTTTGCACCCATGTGCATTACAAGAGAGCAGAATTTGGCCTTCTGTAGGTCAAGCACTGATGCAAACTCAGGGAATTAACTGACACAAAAGAATTATTTTTTGATCTTATGTGGCATGAACAAACTGATAAATCTGTAGCTTTATTCAAAACTTTAATAAAATACAATTTGTAAAGAATAGATTGACCTTTAGATAGGCAAAAAATATAGTTTTAATACACTTTGGTTATTTGTATGACTTACACGTTTTAAGTATTCATAAATTCCCAAGATGGATCTGTCGTCATATGATTTTAGTTGATTTCTACTGGGCTAATATGTTTTAGAGGAAATAATTCTCCATGATTTATTCAGGTTTCATTCCTGTGCATGTGGGTTGAGGGAAGTGGAAGCATAACTGCCATACAATCTGTACCCAGTCCTGCAAAGATTTAGGCATGTGCTTAGCTTTAAGCAAATGGATAGTTCCATTGACTACAGTGGGACTTCTCCTGGGCTTAAATGTAAGCATGTGTGTAAGAGCTTTGCAGGATCAGGGCCAGAGCGCTTAACACCTTCAGGGTCTTTTTTTAACGGCTGAATGCAAATCTCAAGTTTTTGTACAAACTTGTTCACCCTCCTCTCACATGGAGGAAATAATTATAATAGGTATATTACCAGAGGAGGAATTTTTAATGGGAAAAGCAGACAATTCTGGCTTTGCTCTTAGTTCACTTGATAAAGGCGAAATTCACCTCTCCTACACAAAGCCTGCTTTGTGTGAGGCACTGAGTGAGTGCTTGGGCAGGTGGGGACTGGAATTTATTCTCCCTACCTGCAGGCAGGTCACAGGTCTGTGTGCATCCATGACTGCTACTGCAATCCATGGGCTGGAATAATGGCCCTTCCAATCTGCACCCAAAATATTGGGTATTAGGGACACTGGATCTGTTTAGTTGGTAGAGAGGCCCCATCTGTTCTTGTAGAGACAAATCCTGATCCCATTTAACTCAATGGCAAAATGCATATTGACTTCAATGAGGCCAGGATTTCATCCCTATTCCACCCACATACCCCAACGCAGCCCCACTGTGGGACTTAAGCAATTATTGAGTGTTTATAATATGTAGGGCTTTTATTTATAATCCGTTTTCTAGTGATGTCCATTTCACATCCCGGTTCTCCTATACTAACAGTGTTTGAACTGCAAACACTGAAGGGGAATTTGTACATACGTATATATATATGTGTGTGAAAGAGAGTGTGTTATGTCTCTGTGTTTTTATATATACACATACATAAAAACGTCTTTGATGCAGGGACCTTGCCTTCCATTATATTTGTAAAGTTGTTACATGCCTAGTACACTGTTGTTAACACTAAATATAACCCTCGTCCTGCAAAGACTTAGGCTAGGTCTACACCTCAAACTTACACTGAAAAATCCACTCCCCTGAGTGATGCAGTTCTACCGACCTAACCACCAGTGTAGACAGAGCGATGTCTGAGAAGCTCTCCCGTTGACATAGCTACCGCCTCTTGTGGAGGTGGATTAACTATGCCAACGGAAGAAGCTCTCCTGTCGGCATGGTAGCATCTTTGCTAAAGTGCTACAGTGGCACAGCTGCACTGCTGTAGCATTTCAAGTGTGGACAAGCGCTTAGTCACGTGCTTAACATTACGCCTTGTGAAGAGTCCCATTGAAGTCTTCACAAGGTGTAAAGTTAAGCATGGTCATAAGTCTTTGCAGGATCGGGGTTAATGCATGTATGTTGAAGAGGGTATGGAGTGCACATAAACACAAATGTACAAAGGCTTTGACCAATTAAAAATTTCATTTCCTTAGTCAAGTTAAGTATAATTTTATTCCTACTAGCCTAAGAATTTCTGAGCTCCCTCTAGTGGCTAATTGAACAACTGAAAAGTGTTGTGTGTGTGTGTGTGGTTTTTTTTCCCTTCTTCTTCAGACTATGTAGCTGATAAATAAGATGGCTGACATAAGCTACAAAAGACTCTAGATTCAAAAAATCCTGTTTAAAGTCTGTTGCTGATATTGTCTTTGTTTTCAATAAAAAAAAAGTTAAGGAAAAAAGTTACACAGCAAGTACAATGTGCTCATTCTAATTGAACTTGTCTGAAAGCAGAGGCTATGATGTAGAATGAATTTAATAGAAGCTCATAAAATAAAATTTCCTTAATGTGTATTGTAAAATGGCATCAGGTTAAAAATCATGATCCTCATTGTACCCTGCAAAGGCTACTCCTGCAGAGGGAACAGGAAATGCAGTGAGTTTCAACTCTTTGGAATTTACTATAAATTCTTCTGGGAGGAAGGTTGGATTTGTCCCTTTCCCTGCAGAAACCCCCCAAACAGCAGATCCCCAAGACACAGGGCTATCTGCATGAACACTCTGTGCCCTGCACTGACTCCTGGCACTTTTCTGCTCCCATTGTCCTGTGTCCGCACAATTGTGCTGCTAAAGAGTCTCCCACCAGCCACTGACCCAAACACAGCCCCTCCTAGGGAATGCTTTCACATTGCAGTAAGGAAAATGGGTAAGTTACTGCCAACAGTGTCAGTATTGACTTATCCTCCAAAGCCCCCTGGGTTGGGTTGGTACAGTGCCACAGAGTGCATCTGGGTTCCTGACCCCATTCTCTGCCCCATCCCTGCAGGGGATGGGATAGCCCTATATATATATTTATAAAAAACAAAACAAATGTACTAACCTATGTTGTGATAAACACTGTAGATGATTAACACTGAAAGAACTTTAGAAATCTCATTCACTCTTGACCATTTATTATAGAGAAGACTGTGATAGAAAAGAGGCTAATCAGTTAAAACTTTTATTTATAGTCAGTTTTCTAGTGATGTCCATTTCATATTCTGGTTCTCCTATACTAACACAGTGTTTGAACTGCAAACTCTGAAGGGGAATTTGTTTGTGTTTATGTCACACACAAAAATTCCATTTGTTTTAATTTTTTTAAAGGCTTAATTTTTTAAAAACCTACATTTTGGGCGAATTTGACTTGTCAGTGTCCCTTTAAAGACTATAATACATAAAGAATGTAGTTTGTTGTTGTTGGAGATATGTGATATGAAAAAAACAGCAAATTGTAAATTATCCCAAAGAAAAATAACTACATAGATTTGGAAAGGTGGACACAGAAGTTATATAGCTTTAAATGTAATCATTTATATATTATGCTTCTTATTTTGGAGGTATTAGAGGGTGGAAGAATTTCACTGAAACGATTAAAACAGCCAGTGAAAAATTAGTCGTCGTTTCTTTCCCATACCTCCAGCATAGTTCAACATTTATAACTGAGTATGTCTCTCTTGTGGTCTCGATTACATCCTGTGTTTTTAGCTGGCAGCATTTCCTCTGTAGAGGCCTCACTCTATATGCCATGGTGCATTTCTGTGTATATTAAACCAGATCAGAACCAAAATGAAATAGTGAGTGGAACAACAGAGCTACCAATGAGATTTTAATATTTGTGTCTGAAACAAAGCAAAGGGTGGTACATAGTAGTCTTTCCTGCACTAGAAAATAATATAAATAACAAGACTGTTAGCATTCTGTTGTTTAAAAAATTGAATAGTTGTTTAAATAACCACAACTGTTGCATAGACAACTTTTTCTTATAGTTAGAATCTTTTCATATTTAAATAATATTTTTTCAATAATACTTTCTAAAAATACAGCCTGGCTTCCATGAAGTTTGCCACTCAATCAGAATCATACTTGTGGGACCAGTGAAAAGTGAATCCACACCTCTAGAACCATTTTTTTCAGTTTGCATAAAAGCATTTTTTGGAACAGTGGACTGTGCTAACAGCTGTATTCAATCTTGAGTAAAGTCATTTCCTGAAAAAAGTTAAATTCAGCTTAATATGCACGCTTGCTTGGAATTTAATACCATGGAGTCAGGGCGTTTTGTGATTATGAAACTGAACACACGCACCCTGCTGAGGTAATTTCTTGTAAGTGGTTCACTATGCAAATCTTTAATCAATGTCAGTGTTTTTAAAACTAACATTCATATGTTTTAAATATACTTTTTATTTCTCATCAGTTTAGAGCTAAGTGTTGTTTGCTGGATTTTTCATTAGTTAATTAGACATTTTCTGATACAGTTATTTGGGGGTCCTGGAGGCATTGAAGAATTACAATATCATCTACCCCCTGAGTATTATCTACAAGCATGAGTCAAGTTGCTAAAAATCATGAGATTGACCTAAAAATAATGAGATTTCAAAAATAAACCATTTTTTGTTTGTGTATGTGTGTGTGTGATTAATTTTTTTTTATTTTCATAAAGGAACAGACAATAAAAAGTACAAAAAGGTAAATGACTTACAACTTGTGTATGTTTCCAAATACTGCATACTTCACAGAATCTCCAATAGCATTATGCACTTATGCAATTCTACATCTTGTTAAGGCTGCAAGACCAGACAGTACAAAACTATATAGACATAACTTGGATGAAGGTAACTGTAATAAAATAGGCAAAGTGAAGACATACATGAATAGGGAGAGGAGAGGTGGGAAAAAGAGAATTGGGTAGGTGGAATGGAGGTCTGGCATTATTTGAGCCATCTGAACATTTTTATCCAAATGTACCTAGAAACAGGGTCCACATTTCTTCAAATTCATAATAATTGATCTCTCTGGCGATAAGTTATTATTTGTTTAGCTGCTAACTCAGATCCAAATACCACAACTCTGTTTTGGGCATAAACCTTCTCTTCCATTTTTGTAAAATCATGCTCTTGGTGATCATTGAAGTGCTCAAGAACCAAAGGCTTTGTGGTGAAGATTAACCCAGTTTATCAGGGAAATAACCTAGGATATTATGTTTTGGCTTCTGAAGTCGAGCCCTATTTTAACTCGTGTTCACCTCTTTCCACAGCTGCCTGACTGTTGGACAGTCTCATAGTATATGCATCAAGGTTTCTTTTCCTTTGTTACAGTGCCAACAAACATCAAAGGACAAGGCCTTTATCTTGTGCAACTTCTGTGGCGCCCAGTACATTTTGAATAAAATCTTTTGTTGTAGCAAGTGTAGTCTGAGACCCTCAGAAGCATTTCTAACATTACATAATATGCTCTGCCATTGGGGTTCTGTTAAAGGCTGTGATACGTTCACAAAGAACTCTGGACTAATGGAGTTCCTCTTCATTAACAAAGTATACCTAGATGACATGGCCCTGAGGAGTTTATGAAGCATTTCTAAGGTTCCCAGTAGTTCTGGAGTGTCTGGCAGTTCTAGGGCAAAACTGATATGTAAGCAAATGTCTTAGTTGTAAATGCTGCCACTCTGTGGAGGGTGCCAGGTCATAATATTGCTTTAGTATTAGAAAAGTGACAGAGTCCTCATCACAGACAAATTGGGAAATTGAATCCATACAATGTCCCTGTTCAACCAGTTCTTCCAAATTATGGGTTTGTTCCTAATTTGCATGGCTGGGTTGCCCAAATAGGTGCGTTTGGATGACATAGAGGATGAACTTGGTACCTCTCAGCTAAGATAGCCTAGACCCTTTACTCAACCACCACTGTAGGCACCTTATTTTCTCCGTTTGACAAAAAGAGGAACTGAGGAGACCTGCAGGGTGAATTGGGTGTATTAATATACATTCAGTTTCCACTCACATGGGTATAAGAGTATTGGCATCATTTTGGATTCTTTTTATTTGCTTTCTGGTGTTTGAGCCTTTAGAGTTCCTGATTTTAAGCTATTTCCCATAACCCTGAGGGCTAGCAACTTAACTTTTTTTTTTAAATGAATGGTGAGATTCTGATGTAATCACCTGACTCCAGAAGTTGGGGCTTGAAGAAAAATACCATATATTGTGAGGCTGATGATAAAATCACAAGGGTTGGCACCACTGGTATAACTATATTTAAATTTCAAGTAGAGTAACAGAATACTTAGCTTCATATAATGCCACCAACTTTAAACCTATACTCTACATTGCTTTGAATGAGGAGTTCTGCTGAAAGAACAGTGGCATGATATGGCATGTAAAGTTTAGTAACTCAAACAAACAGGAAAAGACAGAGAGGAATGTATTTGAAATATTGTAAGAGCACCAGAGAATGCTCTGAATGCATTGATTTTAAGCAGAAGAATTTACATTCCCAACCCTTGAAAATAATTGAGTGCTGAACCCTGGGCTACATTTAGCTATCAAGATGTATGCAGAATTTCTCTCTTGTGTCATCTTGTGAATTCAGACCCATTTTTCCTTCAAAAAATGTAAAACAGGCCTTGTAACAGTTAAATATTTAACTCATACACCAGCCCCCCACCCCATTTAATAGGGACAGCCCCTAATTTTAGTGATATTTGCCATTTTTCTGATTTGTCCCCTCTAAAAGCCTCTTCGGGCCAAATTATGTGCTGGTGTAAATTGGTGTAGTTCTTATAACCTTATTTTATATCCTGTCATATCTTTATTTTCTCCTCAGATATCCCTATTCATACATTTCTAGTGTTGGCAAATATGGAAAATGCAGATGTAAATTATTCAGCCATAATATATCAATTACTTAGGACTTGCAGCAGAAATACTTTTCCATATAAAGTATTGAGCATTAGAAGTTTTAGTGAAAATAAAAATAATTATTTTCACCCACGCAACTCAATTATACTTAAATAAATAAATGAAACACCCACAGAGCGTACCTCAGGCTTTCAACAGCTTTATGGGTAAAACAGATATTTTAGTTGGCCTTCTTGTAAAATACAAATTATATACTCATTTGATGGGAGATAAATCCTTCTGGGAACAGAATGTGTTCCTATTTCAACATGACTTCCCTCTATTTTGTCCAAATGGATATAGCTAATATTAAAATTATATCCAACCCCAACCATCTTCTATTTTTTTTAACTTTACCTACAACAAAGTACTGAGCATTTTTTCCATTGCTTGCCCAAATCATTAAGTTGCCCCTGAGGACCTTTGTTTACTGTGTCTTCTCATTCTTTTTTCCTTGACATGCTCCCCTCCCTCCAGCAGTGAGATACTAATTAAAGAGAGGACACTGTGACCCTGGGTTGTTTAGAAGTCACAGGGAGGGGTGGCGGCACAATGACAAAAACATGCCTGCAGGAAGTAATCATGCCTGAGTCCTAGCACAATGCTTACTTCCATTACCTTCAAAACCCTTTCAATTTGGAGATCCAGCCAAGAAGGGACTTTATCCCCACCCTTATTAAAGTATCATAATTATGCACAAAAATGAAATATCTGTCTGCATTAGTCCATTTGTGTAACAAGCTTGTTATCCAGTATTTTATAACAATAAGTGGAATTCATTTACTGTTGTAGAGCTTTTCAAATGAAAATACTTTTAATACCCAGATGTTGTTGAATTTCATTTATATTTCCCTTTAATTTCAGAAAAGAAGCCAGTGGTCACAGTGCACATTACATGGCAGGACCAGGCCTTATACATAGTACAAATGAGTTACATAAAGTAGATGCAAATCTGATATTTCATGCTGTCCCCCACATTATCATCCCTCAGTATTACATCAAGGGGATGTTTTGTTTTGTTTTTGTATTTTTAAACAAATAGCCTTCACAACAGATAAGGTCTTTAAGCATAAAAAGGGGAAAGCTACGGTCTAAAATTTATCCCCATGAGTCACCATCAATCCTGACCACAAACTGACGCCGTAGGTTTGCGTAGTCAGGAGTTTCATTAAAACCCTCTGCAGAATTCCTGCATTAGGTGCTCAAATGCACTTGTTCGCCTTTGATTTTCCTTAACATTTTCACAGTGCCAAAGAGCACTGTCTTCTGGACGTAACTGATTGTGATGTCTTGTACTCCTAAAGTGTCCTTGAGCTGCTCATTCATATCCTTAGGGATTGCTGCAAGTGCTCGACTAATCGCTGGGATTGTCTTTGTACTAGTTTTTAATAATTATTCCACTCTGTGGCAGAGTTCTTCGTACTTCGCTATTTTCTCTTCTTGTTTCTTTTTTATGTTTCTGTCTGCTGCTATGGCAATATCAATTAACAATATTATTATTATTATGCCATTGATGTACATGGCTCTTTAAAATTGTGTGTGAAGAAAGAAGTGCAAATTCTGCTCCCAATTACACCCATGAACATTTGGACTAAGGAATCACTTTGGATGTACACCAGGAATAGATGAGACCTCAGTTTGTCCCTAAATCCCTTCTTTGATAAGTTTACAATCTAAGGACTAGGTCCTACAAATTGATCTGTTTGGGCACAAGCCTGACCTTGTGCAGGGGCCCATGGGGAGAGCCCCGTGACACCAGGGGTGCACACACATAGATCCATTTGCAGGATCTATCCTTCATACCCAATCTTGTGCAGCATGCAGAGAACAATTGACTTTAACGGATCTCCACATAAGTTTGCCTGCACATATCAGATGGTAGGATCAAGGACTTGACACCGCTCCCATTGAAATCAGTGGAAAAAATCCCATTAACTGGCAGAAAGAACCTCAAAATTAGACACATAAAACTACATACGTATTAAAAACTAACATGAGAGGTTTTTTCTGTTTTATCTTTTTTTAAATTTTAATTCAATGCAGTTAAAAAAAACCCAAATGAGCTGGGAGAAGTAATTGAAAGAAATACTATCTTTGGGGCAAAATGAAGAAAAAAAAATCATGTCTCACCTTAAAGTTTGCATAAATCATTATCTTCCTGGATATAAATCTGAAAATCTCAGTTTTCACTTTGTTTTAGAAATTCTTAAGGGTATATTGGTAGCTGAAAAAATAATCAGTAAGACATAAAAAGCGACAAAGAGTCCTGTGGCACCTTATAGACTAAAGGTGCCATGGGACTCTGTCGCTTTTTACAGATCCAGACTAACACGGCTACCCCTCTGATACAGTAAGACATAGTATACCCATTTCTCTGAATATTTGACTGTGATATCACATGGGTTTTTTGTTTGTTTTTTTGCAACAAGATTTCAAGCTTAACAATCAAGCATTGTATAGTTAGCTAATAATTAAAGTTAAAGTGTAAC
This sequence comes from Terrapene triunguis, assembly GCF_002925995.2. Lineage (NCBI taxonomy): Eukaryota > Metazoa > Chordata > Testudines > Emydidae > Terrapene > Terrapene triunguis. The sequence goes on along the minus strand of NW_020664413.1, from coordinate 30,781,774 downwards.
CCAAACCAGTGTAGGCATGGAGGTTACTTTAGGATCTGTTAGATTAATCAGTTCTAGGCACCTACCATCCCTGTAAGCCTTTTAGTGAGAAATTGTCTTTCACTTTAAGTGCTAAAGAATGTAATATGTGTTATACTAAACTTGTCAAATGTAATATTTTTGCGGCTATTTTTCAAACCTTTTGACTATTCCAATCAGAAATGGCATCTTTCTGGCCAAATATGATAATCCTTTGTAGGAACTGCAGGCAGCAGGAAGCCAGAGTTCTAATATTATTCAGGCTATGAACTGGCCTCCTCACTCTTTTTTATGGTGATGTATAGTAACTCCTCCCTAAACTAAGGCCTATGCTGTCAGTCATGATCTCTTAGGGCTACTCTACACTGGAAGCACTACAGTGGCTCAGCTGCACTGCTGTAGTGTGTCTTGTGCAGATGGTCTATGTCGACGAGAGAGCTCTCCTGTTGGCATAATAAAGCCACCTCCATGAGAGCGTCTTCCACTGACATAGCACTGTCCACACCGGTGCTTCTGTCAGTAAAATTTATGTCGCTCGGGGGGTCGTTTATTCACACCCTGACTGACTAAAGTTTGACTGACAAACGTGCTAAGTAGACATAGACTATGTCATCTTAGTGTCTGTTGAGCATTTAGTTGTGAGTTCCTCTCCAACCCACTCTAAAGAAGCTGAAGAGCCAATCATCTTGGAGAAGGCTGGCTTTCTGTGCAACAAATCTTGCATGTGTGACTTGCCTATACAACCAAAGAGCTGTAAAGAGGCTATTATCTATGCAGGAGATAGGTTTTGACTCTTGCTATCTTCTGATTCAATCAGACCAGACAGTAACAGCAATTGTTATTTACATCACTTATGATTATTATATTGTCCACGTGCCTAAGTCTGTTACTGTTCAGATTCCTTTCTGGTTTTGTAATGATTGTATTTCACATTAAAGTTCAATGGTTTTAATTAAGAAAATGACTGAATAGGAAATAAGTGTAACCGTGAGCTTAGCCTTTAAAGGAAGATTTGTATAGAGTGAAATTTTGAAGTTAAGTTTTCTCATTATACACATGTGCTAAACACATGCACACTCCTTTTATATGTATAAGACACTAATATTCAGATATTAGATTCAGATTGCTAAATCACACCATTTTTACACTCTTATGTTAACAGTTACACAACTTTATTAATCAGATTTCAAACATACGGTAGTCCATGGTACTCTGTTTAGTACTGCAGTATTGTTTTTAAACAAAGATGGCTTCATTTGCAAATCCAACTGAGGGTATGTCTTCCACAGGACAGCTACAGTGCTCAGCTGCAGTGCTGAAACTGTGCCACTGTAGTGCTGTAGTGTAGGTGCTTCCTGGATTGACGGAAGGGATTTTTCCATAGATGTTGGTAATCCACCTCTCCAAGAAGCAGTAGTTAATTGACGGAAGAATTCTTCCATTGCCCTAGCTGTGTTTACAGTGTGGGGAGGTTAGGTTGACCTAACTAAGTCATGCAGGGTGCACAGTTTTTCACAGCCCTGAGTGATGTAGGTTGATCTCATTTTTAGGTGTAGATCAGGTCTCAGATCTGAGGACAAAAGGCATGGGCATTTTGCTAATGTATTTTTGAGATTTTCAAAAGGACACTGGATAGCCATCTGTCTCGGATGGTGTAGACACAACAAATCCTGCATCTTGGCAAGGGGTTAGACTAGATGATCGTTGTGATCCCTTCTAGTACTATGATTCTATGATTTATAGATCTTATATTCCAGTACTTAAAACTGTAAGTAGGTATTTACTTTCTGTTTTGACTGTGGTCAGAGCTGAGAGTTCAGTGAAAAGAGAGTATACATTCACCACATGTTTCTACCAACTCTTCCAAATTACATTTTGATTAGTTTGATCAGCTACCAAATAAGCTTAATAGTACAGTAAATAGCATTAAATCCTGTACTTGAAAGCTGGAGTTTCTCTGCATGAAGATATTATTTTTTTGCTTATTCGGTGCTTTTAGTTTATGGTTCACAACTCTTGAAAGAAATTTTAAAAAGTAACAATTTAGTAGTACACCACAAAATAACATCTGGAGCAATGTATCATAAAATAATTCCCATCATTAAGTGAGCTGCTAATTTCATGTAATCAGCACTGAGAATCAGGTAGTAGCTGGTAGTTAATGAGTTGTTGATTATTTAACAGTTTTATATTTTAACAAACCAATTGTAGTGTAATTGATTCTGTGCTTGAATTCTGACAGATTGATGTAATGGAAAATCATTAATTAACTAATTTTCATCAATTAAGCCAACAGAATAATTGTACTGTGGAAGATAGAATACAGTATATCGATAGTAAGGTGATATAATTGTCTTAAATTGAAATGTTTGAGTAATACATGTTTCCATTAACCTTTTGGTAAATTGACAAATGGTGCAATTTGTTTTATTAAAGTCTTCAAAAGTAGTCTAAATTATTGACATATATATTCTGAGGAATAGAGGCATCGTTTCTGGAGAAATGAGTACTCTCTTCGCTGTCTGCTACATTGGTATAATGTCAAAATATTTCATCTGAAAATTGTTACAAAAATGAGTTTTTTCTTTTGAGTGAATCTGCTCAAAGGGATTTCTGATAGGGCCTTAGCTTTCAGACAAAACTTTACCTTTTTTTGTTTAAAAAATATTTTTCCATAGACATCTAGCTGTGTTTGCATTTTAAGTAGTTATCCCTATTTCAGGTAATAGCCTCACAAGCTTCCTGTTTTCTTTACATGAATTAAGAGCATTTGACCAAATTCATCTGTGGTGTAATATGTGTTGAAGATAATCAGTATGTGTGAATTACACCAGAAATGAATTTTGCCTCCTTTTTTTATTCACGCTGGTCCAAATCCTGCAAAACCATGCACATAGAAATTGTGCTCACATGAGAAATCTTAGGGTGCACCTTCACTTGGAAAAAGGGTGGGTTCTTACCTGGAGTTAGCTAGCACAAGGTAACACGAAGTAACACAAGTCAGTTTGTAGTTTTCACACATACTAGCAGGTTGAGTTAAAGACTATGGGGGAACCTAGGGTTTACCTTGACCAAATAACACATGTGAAAACTACAAATTGATTTGTCACTTGGATTTAGCTAACTTGAGTTAAGAACACACCTTTTTTCCTAGTGTAGACAAAGGCTGTAGCATCTTCAAGAACACCACTTATATGAACATATGCTTAAATTGTGTGCATGCTTAATTGCTTTGTGTGGTATATTGAGGACTGTGTTGGAATTGCAAGTTATCACTTCAAGGGTGGGGGTGGTAAGGGTTTTTCCTGGTGTTGCTTGCAGACTAAAGGGCTTTGTAGTGAAGTGTCTGGGAGCAGCAGTCAGTCTGTAAACAGCTAGCTTATAGTAAGATGGGGTGAATTGTGTCTCGTTGTTTTAGGGAGCAGCTTGCTTTGTCTCTCTCTGTTTTATGGTTCTTGTGTGTTAGCAATTTGATTTCTAAGAAATAAAGTAGTGTTACTTTGCAGCCTTCCAGCAAGACTAGTTAGGTTTTTATCTAATTTCTCTGTGTGTATGCAGTGAACATAATGCCTTGCAGGATTAGGACCTCTCAGGAACTGGTCTTTCTATGGACTGGAATAACAGCCTTGGTGAAAGTATAGTGGGTAGGAGGAATAATATACAAAGATCCAGCCTTTTTTAGGTTTTTAACTTCCTTTTCATATTGTCTGGTTTATTGGGGCCCACAGTCATGTTAAGATTCATCACAAAGTTCTAAAACAGTGGGCTCTATTCATAAACCAATCTGAAATTTCTTGGATGTGAAATGTATTTTTCACTTTGTAGAAAAATGTGATTTATATAATCTCTTAGTTGGCATGATCTGACATGATTTTTATGAATTCCTTTGCAAGTCAAAAATGCCTCCAGTGCAATTTATAGTAATGAGACTGCCTGCTTTAAAGTAGCTGATTACAATGAAAATATAAGAAGTGGGTATGTTTGCTTTTCAAAGTTGGTAACCTCTCATAGTTTATAAAGTACATATCAGTATTACAGCACACAAGCTACCTGTGGGTGTACAAAACTCACCTGTTTTTCACAGCTTACTTCATCAAACATAATTGAATGTTGTTTTGGACTAGACTGTGGCACACTAGATTACATTAATGACCTGAAAGACATAACATAGTCCAAAGCAGTGTGTGATTATGTAAACAGATTTTACAAACTCCCAAGCCATATCTTTTCAGTGATATTTATGATTTGGAGGGGTAAAATACTTATCTTTTAATAGGATGGAACGTGGTATTTATTGACTTTCACCTCTTGTTGGCACATCACCAGAAAAGGTATCACATAAACATAATGGACCAAGTTTTAACCCTGGTGTCACTCCACTGGCTTTATTGGAGTTGTGTCCAGTTACACCAGAGATTAACTTGATAAACATAGAAACCAATGTGTGCAAATGCAGATGTCTGGGTAGTTTCACAATTAAATACCATGGAGAAAATAGTCCAATTCCACCTGCCAGATCCATTCCCTAGTTCTTCCCAGTAACAAACCCTGGAGTGACCCTATTGCCAGCTGCTGAAATCCTTAATGTTCCAGAGCAGCGTTTCTGAAACGTCATTGTACCACAACCCCTTTCTGACAACAAAAATTACTACAGAACCCCGGGGGGATGGGAGGGGAGAATGAAGCCTGGGCCCACCCGAGCCCCACCATCCTAGGTGGGAGGCCAAAGCCCAAGAGTTTCAGCCTGGGGCAGGGGACCTATAACCTGAATCCCACCACCCAGCACTGAAGCCAAAGCCCATACCCTGCCACCCAGGGGTGAAGCCTCAGGCTTTGGCTTCAGCCCCAGGCGGTGGGGCTCGGGCTTTGGCCCTGGGTGGCGGGGCTTGGGCTTGGGCTTGGGCTTTGGACCTTCAGTCCCAGGCACCAGCAAGTCTAACACCAGTCCTGGTGACCCCATTAAAATGGGGTCATGACCCACTTTGTTGTCCTGATCCACAGTTTGGAACTGCTGTTCTAGAATTCCATAAACTCTGAAGTGTTTGCATTGAACTCTATGGACCTACATTTGGTAGTAAGCACTATGCTCAGAAATAACTGTAAGTCACTTGGACTGCTGGCAGTGGGACAGTGTGAAGATCCTGTCACTGGCTCGGATGGAAGTCTCTCTTTGAGATCTTGGAATTGGGAGACCCCTTGCTGTGTGGAGCCCCAGAGAGGAGTTGTAACTGGCTAAGAAAAAGAAGAGTTACTAAAGCAGTGGAGAATGTCAAAGAACGTTCAGGTAATGGGCAAAAGTTCAGGCTTGTTCTTTTTTTGCCCAGACTAGTTAACCCAAACCTATTGTAGTACAACTTCACAATGGGGATGAGGTCAGATCATTGTAGCAACCTTAACTAGAAACTTCCTGACTTTTCTGGGGCCCAATTATATGTGCATTTGTAAATCTTAACTGTCTCCCATATCCTAGGATGAAAAATAAGAGCCCTGTATGAAATCCTGGCTCCTCTGGAGACAAGGGCAAGATTCCCATTGGCTGCTGCAGCGCCAGGATTTCACCCCATGTTCTACATTAAATTTTTGACCAAACATTCTACTGATTTCAGTAGGGATTTCATGCACAGACCATTAAGTGATTTCAGTGGAAATTGATCAATAGAACTTTCAGAATCTGTTTAATAAAATAAATATAAAGCTTTATTGTGAATGCAAGTCAATTACTTCACCAAACTTTTTTCTGAAATACTTTCCCACAGTGATTTGCACTGTTGCCAGCTTGAGACACTTAATACAGAACAGCTAGTAAATAGCTTAGTGAAAACTAAGGTTCCTTAAATTGGTCCCTGAAATAAAGTGCTCTTAGTCATCTGTGATGAATTTAATGATTATTGAAGATAAATATTCACCTCGAAGTTTAGAGTGATAGGAATTGAAATGATGGCTCTAATGAGGAGCACCGTAAATAATTTTGCACATAAATGGAAATTTGTTTTCTTATGTCTACTGCACAACATGCACGTCAGAATAATAAGTGGAAAAATGCAATCTTTGAAAGTGGAAATTGGTGCTGGAACTATTGGTTGGACTGATATTTAGTTCTTGTCATGGGAGTTGAGGTAGTGAATGGGTATGGGGGGATGGTAAAGAAATTCATTGCTAGTTATAGCTCTGAATGGTGGTAGCCAAAAATTGTTTTTAGTTGATAGCTGTTCAGTGGATTATGAAATGAGTTTGATGACCTCCTCCTTTTCACACAGCAGCTGACACTCACAGATACCTTCTTGGCAACTTGGAGGCCAAGAGCTGAATCAGCATGTCAAACAAATACAATAGTACTTGGTTCCAGGGAACATTTTCTGAAATCACGGTTTTAAAAATTAGCAAGAGTCAGTGTTGGGACAAAGGCATAGTTGGGAAGAAGTCTTGATTTTGTTTTTGATCTAAGCTATCGATGTGAATACTATCATCTGTGGAGTGGGAAATTCTTCTCTCCAGTCTGCCATGTGGATCTTTTGCAAGTTCAGAACAGGGGATAGTCCAGAATACAGAGGACACTTTTGCCCTTTATTTTCTTCAAGGTTTCTGCAAGCATGCAGCTTGGGGCTGGTGGCCTAGTGTTGCCATTAATGGCAATAATGTCCCATGTTCCAGTTTGTCACATGCTTGCTATTCTTTTGTATGCTACGCCATATTTTAAGTTACTCCTTTTTCTGCCTCTATTTCCTTTTTTTATAATGACCTATTCTGGCAACCAATGATGATAGGATGTATGTAGCTATGCCAGTCTTCTTCATTGTTTTATTAGAGAATTTGTTTCAGTTAATAGTATTTAACTTTCATTCAAGGGTTCAAAGTTCTTTACAAACATCTTCACAACATCTCTGTGAATCAGTTAAACACTCTCCCAATTTTATAGATATGAAAACTGAGCCACAGAGAGATTTGGGGTCGGATTTTCAGAAGTTCTGAGCACTGAAATACCCCACTGATGTCAGTCCACAGTCCCAGATATGAAAACAGTGACGCAGAAGGGAATAAAATGCATAAGTTTTACTGACTCTCGGTTCCGTACTCTAACCACTAAACAACATTCCCTTTCTTTAGTATTTCTGACTATTTATTTTATCTTCAAACACATTTTGATTGTAGGTTTCTTTGCATTTCTTTCTGTCTCTTCCTTATTTCTGAAGTTTCTAAGAAATAAATAAAACCTAGCCAGTTTGTAGTAGGAGAAAAATATTGGTTCACATGGTCCATCCTCTGCTGGAGCATCAGCATATGTAACCAAGCTTTGCTTTATGGAACACCTTTATTTTGATGCTTTACAAAGTATGTTTGGGTATTTCCAGATTTTCTCTCTCTTTTATTACCATCCTTAGTTTCAATATACTCATAATTATGCATACAGTCAAATATTTCCAAGAGATCATTTATCATTTCATAAAAAATGTTAAGTAGTAGGTAACTTTTCCCTGTCTCCACCTATTCCTCCCCCCTCCCTAAATATACAAAACAGTGAGCAAATAATTATATCAGAGAAGCTGGATATTTTAAGTCTTTCTTAAAGTGTATGCAACTCTTGATGAAGTAATGAATTTGCACTGTTTTCACTGCTTTACTGGTTAATATTACCTATATACTTTGTCATCTCACTCCATCTTTATTACTTTGTTTTACAGTAATTCTGGCAATTGTTTATAGAATCTGGATTGTTTTATAGGTTCCAACAAGTGTCTGGCATTATCATACCAATGGCAGAGTTCAGCTCTTTTGAGTCACTTTGGTTATTTTCACAAACCACAGTTGGTTTTTGTCCTGTGTTGTCATTACCTAATTTGTCAAATATAAGCAACTTCCTTAGATTCCTGTTGTATTATAATGCATTACAGTAATATCTTTCAGACTTAAACTTCCCAGAATGTACAGCATATGATAAGCAAAGGGGCATTTGTTTTGACAGTGGAAATGCTCTTATGAAGTAATGTCTTGACCATGGCTTTCAAGAAATAAATAATACATTCCATAACATTACAAAGTGCTGGTATGGTATTAACAATAGATTGTATCATTCACTATATTCACATTCTTTGCACTAATAATCAATGAAGAAAATCAAAAAAATTACCTATTATGGTGTGATTTGCTTTTATAATATGTCCTTCATACAACATTTCACAAAATAAGAAGTCCGTCATAAATTAAAATGGAAAGGTAGATTTTAAGGGGAAATTTCAAAAGAAGAACCAACTCAGTGGCCAGAGCATTTCACATACACTAAATTTGGCAGCATTAATAAAAGAGTGAATTTTACTCAAAGAGAGTTACAGGGAAAAGACAGCATAGAGCTGTGGAACAGATGGGAAAAAGGGGAGAGGGAATCAGAGATTTACGCTAGAGGAAGAACTTGTTTTGAAAAAGGAGATGAAATGGTAGGGTGGGATTAGAACTGGATTTCTGGATAGGTGAAGATGACAAAGAATGGGTGTGATATCAGTTGTGATACAGCATTTTTAAAAATCAAATTCCAAAATTTAAATCTGGATATCTTGCTGCAGCTGTTTTGAGTCAGCCCTGGTGAAAATGGTTTCCCTGAAGAGTCTGATCTGTCTTTACTTTTTGCTCTTGAACGTAGGCAGGAGGTTGCATTCTTACTTTTGACTATTTGACTTCTGTATATATTCCTGTGACTATTTTTGTAATGTTAGGAATATGTTCTTAAACATCTGTTTCTCATTCTCTTAGTTTTCTCTGTTTGTGTATCTTTCTTCTGCCTCTTAGTAAGTTGTAAGTTTTTTTGCAGAAATCATTGTTTCTTCAGTATGTCCTTCCTTTTCCCAAGAAAAATGTCATATTGTAGTTTATGAATAGAAGCGCTTTGCATGTTCATGACTTTAATTTCTTCCATGTTCTGCTGACCTCTCCTCACTTTCTCATTTAGCAAAATATGATTTATTTATTTTTTACTTTTGGTCATCCGGACACTTAACTTATGATACATAAAGCTTAAACAAAAGCAATTAATTGGGAGATTATTTAACAGTCACTAAGGCAGCTTTCCTTGTAATTTAGTTTGCTTTATTCCATGGGCCATTATCTTAATTGCTTTTCTTGCTCCATCTCTTAACAGTTTAGTGCTAAAGTTAAAGTCTGATTTTGTGTGATGCTGTCAGCTCCCTTGACAGCATTTCCCCCCCCCCAGGAAATGCTCAGCACTCCTAACATGCAGTTTGTTTTCATATCCCATCTAGCATATTTTAAAATGTTTCTTCTGAATTGTTCTGCTTCTCAGCATCCACCTGGCATGACCTGTTTTGTGTCATACACTGGAAGATCTTTACCCAGTGCGGTAAATTGACTCTGAGCATTCCTTTGTGTCAGTATGGCACACCCACTTTTAGATTTAGATGTCACTGTTCATGATATGTGGAATAAAGTCAATTAAATTACAAGGAGAAACATCTTTGGAACAGCGCTGACTGCAGAAGTGATTACAGATTTTATCCTTTTGCTCAGTGGGCTGGGCTTCATAAATTGACACATACTGTGACAAAGGACCATGATGGTAGAAAGACCCAACTGGAAGGGGAGAGTACAAAGTGCTCATAACCTTCCCTGCACCAGGGGTGTGTGTAGGCAGCCCCCCCATATGGGTGGCACTGGCTCACAAGGGGACATGGCCAGGGCAGCTGGCAGAATGCATGAATTCAGCACATCCAGACTAGGCTCCTAAAAGCCCCTAGTGGAAACTAAAGTTACCCTACTAAAAGAGAACCCTCTAGGGAGGGAAGTGGTAGAAATACTACCTGTCCCACCACAGCAGTGAATGACCTTTGATGGAGGGTTTCCACAGAGTTTATTTAGCTTTGTGTACAGTAAGAAACCATGGATTTGATTTGAATCATGAAGCTGTGATTTATGTATGTGGAACTGTTTACAGAATAAGAGTTTAGTTTCACCAATCTGCTGTTTGCTGAGATTGATGGTAATTACTTGGAAGCTTCCAAGTTTTCCAGATATTCTCTAGTTCCTTTGAAGGCTTCCTCTTGCTGTCTAGGTGTTCAGATACCCCTTGGTGGTATGCTCAACTCAGATCTGGCCTTAATTTATCTACAAATACACATCTTTTAACTATCTCTGAACAATAAACATGCAATGCACGAAGATTTTAACCACAAAATGTAACTAGCTCTGCTCTGCAAGCTGCCTTCTTTTTTGACTAAGCAACTCCTGCTAGTTAAAGAAACTGTCAAAATATTAATCAAGGTAGCTTTAGAACCTCCATGCTTACCAATTCCCCTCAGGAACAAACTGAATTGCATATTTATAACTTTAACCAGGAAGGTGCCTGCATACTAGCACATATGTTCACATCTGTTATAACATAATTAATATTAATTTCCTTGACAAATGTGATTTAAATGTCCTCTTCTGTATACATTTCAAAGAGCCTGTTTCAATATTTTTACTCTTAGCCGGGTAAGACTGAGGGTCTTATTTGCAAACAAGTGATGATCCTTTTATCCTAGAAAAAATGTGGGGAAAGTGCTTAGTAAAATCTTAAACATATAGAACACCTTTCCTCCCAGAAGGTATTGTCGAGCTTTATTAGTCTTCTCTCTCTCTCTCACGCACACTCAGTCTCAGACACAGAAATCACTTCACCCACCATTACATCACTAAAATGCCACTGCCAGCTCTGGGGTAGAACATAGCTATTGTTTAACAGCACACAAGGCTATTTCATAATTTAGGGCAAGAATTGAGGAAGATTACTGTATCCATTTGGATATGCAGGGAGAATTTTGGTAGGCTGAATGCTACTTTGGCCAGGACATCAAGGCTAATACACTTTCTCCTCTGAAAATGCCATTGCAAATCTCCTTTAAACAAAAGTATAAATAAAAGAAATATCTCTTGAGGGTGATGTTTTCTATTCAAATTTTCACAGAATGGTTTAATGTTACGTTTTATACCACAAACATTAAAAAAACCAAAGTATATAGTGTCCCTGAAAAAACACGTGCCACATACTGAATCCACGAGAGGGAAATCCACATCCTCTCTAAAGAATAGCAACCTGGGGATGAAAGTGCAGAGTTCCTGCTTTTAGAGTTCCCTTTTGAAATGTTCTTAAATCTTTTAATTCCTGTAATGGTATCTAAGTACCACAATGATTGGTGCTTTAAAAATACCTGTGATGGAATATGGAATGTCTACATCACACCAGTTTTTAAGTGTATTGGGAAAGGGTGGGAAACAAGGGAAAACTGAAGTTCCTCAGAAGCCTTTGTTATCTGGGGACAGGAGGAAGATATCAATTCAGGTGTCTCCTACTCCCAAAGTCATTTTGTAAGAGTAGAGGATTCGTGAAGATCTTTCTCACTTTTGTTGACTACAGGTCTGTCGCATCTTACGCGCATTTAACATGCGCAATTTCAGCTTTACGCGGTCGGCAAAAAAAAAAAGAGAAAAATAACAATTTTAATACTGTACTTGTAGTGCGGGCGATTCTGCCTGCCATTCAACTCAATGTAATTTTGACTGTACGCGGTTTTCGCTTTACGCACTAACCGCGGAACGGAACGCCTGCGTAAGATGAGACTCACCTGTACTAGAAGACTGTGCTGCCAGCCTTGTGCAGTTTTTCTTTTCCCTTGGAAATACTAATTCAAAGCATGCAGAAGTAAGATAGCATGTGCACATACCACACATCGGGAGTGGTTTTTGACTAGTTCTGAACAATTATTCAAAGGTCAGGTTTAACATGGAATGTAACTGTGGATGAGTTCAGTTTTTAGGTGCAGTGTGGGTTTTTTTGTGGGTTTTGGTGGTGTTTACTGTTACACAGATAACAGTTCTGCCAAGTGGCACTGCTTTTTCAGTGTTGGCTATACTAGAATATGCTGTTGTCTAGGGCAGCAAAATGCTATGGCACCAAAATATTTAGTGACTGCTTATTGCAAAAAGAAACTGAAGGTTCAGGGGGTGGACATTTTCCAAGTTGCTACCAGCACCAAACACTATAGAGCTGGCATAGCTGTTTTGGTATGCAGCTCAACATTTCAGTGCTGAACCAAGTGGCAAATCTATGTTTCTTCCCAGCAATCCATGTTCCCAATCCATTTTTGGAGTGAGTGCTTACTATCGAAGAGAATAAAAAATACCAAAGAAAACCTTGGAACTAGGTGTCCTCATTGGAAGGTCCTCTTACAGAGTCACCTCTATGAAACTACAGAGTTGAACAAAGTCTAATTTTATTTTATAGATGAAACCAGTCGTAACCAATGATAGGGCACAACAAAAAGGGTTGAGAGTTCTGAATAACACATCTAAAATTTGGAAGGCATTTGCCTCCCTTTTCCTCAACAAACGTTAGGAATCTAATTTTCCAGTAACTGCAAAACTCCCCAAGGCCCTAAATTTTGGGGGGGATGGGATTTCCCTCAAACTTCAAAAAAAATTATTTGGAGGGATTGGTGGGATTTAGGATGGATGAATTCCCCAAAACTGTGGTAGCTATCTCAGACCATAAGGCTAGATTTTGGACTTAATGACTTTAGTTCTTCTTTCAGGCCATGAGGGACAATCCAGTAGATTTCACACAGGCAAAAATCAATCACTGGCAAAACTCTTATTGACTACAAAGGGAACAGGGTTTTGGTCCTTTTGAAAAGTAAACTTGCAGTCTCTCTCTGATCCTGTGTATGTGTAAGAAAGGGAATCACATATTTGAAGAGATGTACACAAGCTGCAAAGTTTTGAACTAGATTTCTGACTATGTAAGTTTTTAAACAGGCTCACCAGCATGGTGGCTTCTAGCCCCAAAGTTTGGGGTTGTTTGGATGCAAGGTTTTGGTTTGAGCCACTGCAAAATGCCAGATCCAGGTGTTAGTTTTCAGACCCCTGGCCACATGAGAAGTTGCCCCCTTCTCAGCCATTTAGCGAGTTTCGATCCATTCTGGATTTGCGCCTGGTTTCCACCTTGGTCTAGCGGTCCAGCATGCAGAACCTTAGGCTGGCCGGTTCTGGCCCTGTCTCCCCCTGCGTTTGTGAGACTGAACTGTGTGTCCGGGCCAGGCTGCACAGCTTTATCGAAGGCGCAGCTCTGTCCAGCCCGGGGAAGGAGGGCTGTGGGGGGTGCTTTGCTGCTGGCCCGGCAGATTAAAGGGCTAGACTAGACCCCTGCTGGCTGCATATTCGGGCCCTTCCCCAGGTGTTGCGGAGGCGACGCCCCCCCCGTGCGCTCGCCTGGCCGCGGAGCGCCTAGCCCAGGGGCGCAGTGCTGCCGCCGCTGGTGCGCAGGGAGCTGCTGGCTGCACCGTGGAATGTGCGGTATGCGGGGGCCAGAAGCAACCATTCGGCGGGACAGGGGCGGCCGCCGCCTGCTCCTCCGGGGTCCCGCGCAGCGGGCGGCAGCCGAGCGCCCCTGCGCAGAGCAGAGCGGCCAGGGCAGGAGGCGGCGGCGTGCTGGGCAGGCCGGGCGCAGGGGCCGGGCGCAGAGCCGGCTGTGGGCTGTCTCCTGCGGCGCTGCTCTCTCTCTGGGCGGTGGTTGAGGCCGCTGGTAGGTGGGATCGGCTCTGCCGCTGCTGGGGAAGCGCCCGCTGCTGCTGCCGCCGCCGCCAGATCAATGAACTCTCTTCGGTCGCGGCGGCTGCTGCTCGTACGGTAGGCGCTGCGCGGCTGATCCCCGGAGCGGAAGGGGGAGAGAGGCGTCGTCGTGCGCGGAACTCCGGCTCGGAGGCAGCAGCCGCCGCCGCCGCCGGGGAGGGAGGGAGGCACCTCGCCCCGCACCGCAGCCGCCCCTGCGCGCAAGTTGGCACAAAACTTGCTGCCCATCCCGAGGGGAAGCTGGGGCTTAGGCGGGGCGATGATTTTCCCCAATAGCAGCAGTAACCCGGCGGGCGGCAGCAGGACTCCCTATAGGAAACAGGTAAGAGAGCAGCGCTCCCCCTCCCCGGGAGGGGGGGGGGGGGGGGGGGGGGGGGGGGGGTGAGTGGCAGGGGCTGTAACTTCCAGTCTCTTAGCGATCAGCTGCGCCCGTCCCGCTGCCTTGGACGAGAGTCCCCTCTCCGGGCTGCGTGGTGGTGACCTTGCTGAGTACCCGAAAGAGAGGCGATCTGGTGTCGGTCAGGCGACTTCAGCCGGGTGGCCTTAGCAGCGGAGAGGCGTGTGGTGTGCCGCCCAGGGAGCCCTGGCTTTGCTGGGGTTTTTTTTTTTTTTTTTTTTGGTAAGGAGTGAAGTTGCAACATGCATTGAAAATCGAAACTTCAGGCTGAATGTTTTCCTTTCTGATAAAATGACAAAAAGGACGAACGTGCTTTCAAAACAAACAAAACCCCCCATACCCTCCAAAAAACCTCGGCTGTCGCGGCTGAGCTTCACCTCCCCCCACCCCCCTCCCGCTCTCCCCGCCCCCTAGCAGTACAAGGGAAATCCTGTGACATTTTATGAGCAGACAGATAGTTTTGATAAACTTGAACCATTCACATCTATGGAACTGTTTTGAAACGGACATTTTAGCATCTTAAGTTTTGAAAACAGCTGGAATGGTTAGACCAACATCCTCTGCTGCGGTGGGGGTGGGAGAGACTAGGAAAACTGTTTCCTGTTTCTGATTTTTAGTATTGGCTTTGTCACATAGTATTTATTACAAAACAGACCAGTTTTAATTAAACCTTTGATCAAACAAACAAAAAGCATGTGCTTCAGGTTTGTCAGAAAAAGTGAGGACCCTGTGCTTGTATAGAAAAGGTTACATGGATTAGAAGTCAGTGGCAAGATGCTTGGTTGACCAAAAAAAACCCCAACCAACTCACCACCACTACACACTGTCATTTATTTTCTTGTGGGCTGGGGAGGTGGAAACACAAATCACCTTTGGAGTCTGCCCCCCCTTAGCAGTGGAAACAAATTAATTTATCATCATAATGGTGCAGGAGGCATTGTCATTCTGTCTGGAGTTGGGATGCATTAAAGATAGAAATATCAGATCACATCACATTGTAACGGAGCGTCACTTTACTGCAGGGTTTCATGGAATTACTGATTTTAATTTAAAAAAAATTAAAATTAAAATTCATGTATGTTTCTCTGGTAGGTAAGCATGTGAATGATTAGGATTATAATGATTAACCAGTGCAACGGTGTACATTAGGTTTATCTTTACTTAGAGTTTAAGTGAGCTTTCATAATTTGCTGCTCTCTTCCCCCATTTTAAAGAAACATCCTTACAATACAAATCACTTATGATGATATCTCAACAACATTCTGCAGATGACACCCAACAATGAGTCATCATTGCTTCTTGCATTTGAAGTGTGTGTCTATATGTAATAAAATATGATTATTGGGTGGTGATTTTTAAAAAATAAATAAATCCCCCAGATACAACCATAGTTCAGCTCTTGTATCGTGTGTCTGCATACTTTGTAAGGGAAGCCAATGTATTAGACACTATTTTCTTACATTACCTGAAAGGATAGTTAATTAAGTAAGGCACCTTGGGGTCTGGTGTGTTCGTTTGTTTGTTAGGGTGCAACAGGGTGTTAGCAAGGAGATAGGGAGGACAACTCTAAGGGTGAGGCCTCTTTACTGAAGGGTTGTATGTTTTGTGTAAGGATCTGAGTTAGCCTGCTGGTCTGGAGCATGCTGATAAGATGCTCTTCTTTTCACAGTGCACTCCTTAGATTCAAAGAACTAAAAGGCCTGACTGAATTAGAAAAACAAACAGACTTTTTTTTTTTCTTTTTCAGTAGTAGAGGAAGAAATGAATGCATGGGTATTATGTAGTCCTAAGACCCTGGGTACCAGAGCTTTCTTTTGTTAGTGTTTAGCCATTCTCTATTCAAACATTTCCTACATAGGGAGCTGGGGTTTGAGCCTTTTCCCATTGAAGTCTGTGCAAAACTCCTATTGATTTCATTGGGAATAAGAGTGACTTGGTGATTTCATTTTCACTTAGACTTCACCTGCATGGATGAATTAGTGTCACAGGATATGAGTCTAACCCTCCATTTGATATAAAGTAGATTTATTGATGTACAATTCAATCTAATCCATTTTCAAAAAAATTGTATTTGTATTCTAAGAGGCTGGTTTTCTTTTATGTTAAAAGGGAGTATCCAGTATATGAGCCAGAGAAGAAGTTAAAAGAATTTTTAAAATGAAAAGTAAATACTCTGGGATAGCCCATGCTGGCTTTTCAATTATAATGTGTTTATAAGTGGTAGCAGAATCGTGTAAGATGTTAATAGAATCCTGAATCTTTGATAAAATAATCTGGTTTTTTCTGTCAAAATTTCTGGTTGGTGCCAGATTGTTGCTGAAAGTTGACTGCAATCTATCAGCAAAAGGAAAGAAGTACGCTGTCAGCTTTAGTGGGAAGGAATTATAATATAATTTTGCCTCATTGTAATCCGTAGCAAAAATCCCAATGGTTTCAATGGGGCCAGGATTTCACTGATACAATCTATTTGTTGCCTAAAAGTAATGTTCATTTTACAAAGGAATCTGTGATTATAGTACTATGCTTGCTATCTGTTTCTATCTCTCTGTGTACGCAGGCTCCTAGGAGCCAGTCAGCTACTTCATTTTCAGGTCAGACAGAGGTGGGTGGTGCCTAATCTTTTCCTCTTCTATAGTGGTAGGGTGAGTAGCAAGCTCTGTTCTCTGAAGTCATCTGTATTAAATAGGATTTGCCTGCATTGCGGACAGACGAGCACGTTAAAAATGCTCTTACTGAGCTCATGTCAAAGTTTGAAGCTGCAGAAGTGAGTAGTAACTTGGCAGGTAATGCCCAGACAAAAACAGAATGCAAGTTCAAGTCTGGCTGAAGAATGTGGACAATGCATTGCCTATCCCAGTTGGTTTTATCCTTCAGTAGTTTGTCTGTCAAAACAGTTGTGATCATACCTGCTATGTGAAAGTGGCTAAATACAGTCTAATATTTTCACTCTTCTTTTAAAGGAGGATATTCTATTTACTGTGAAGAGTCTATAATAAGTGGTAATACCTCTTCACCCTCTGTTGTAGACTCTTTTAGATCTCTCTTCATTACAACCTACGTATATAGGGAGCCTGAATTTTCCCCTTTCAGTTTTGCCTACGTAAATCCAAGGTAGCAACAACGAAGTCAACATATTTACGCCCGTGTAATGCCAATGTGATGGAAAATTGGGCCTCCTCCCTTCCATCTGCTCTTTGTATCTGTAGAGCTGCTGTAGTCATTTGATTTGGGATTTTATATCACTGTGTTCAGCCCACTTTTCCTCATCTCTGATTTTTGGGGGCCAGAGCAAGTAGCTATTTAGGTTTAGGATGAAGTAACCATTGAGTCTCACCAGTAGATGCTGGATCAGTATCTGAGCTGCTGTAAGAAAGCCCAGTGATTTTTTTTTTTTAATTTATTTTTAACAGTTTTGCCTGGTAACAATGGTACTTGTTACATTTTGATGAGTGTAATGTTTATCTCACCAGTATAAGTAGATTTACATAGTTTGCTGCTTTCAAGCAGATTAACTGGGTGTAACTGCACGTGAGGAATCTAACTCTGATTCAGTGTTTGGCCTTGTTTAGAGACTGACATACAATGGTGTTGATTAATCCTTTCATGTAGCTCTGTTCACAACAATTTCTATGTCATAGACAGGGTTTTCTTGGAGTTTGAAGATAAAACTGACATTTAGAAAACATTTAAATTAAGCAAACCATTGCTAGTCTCAGGTAAAAAAATGTTTCACTTTCAGGATGATGGGTTTAAAGTATCAAGATGCTATACCTGTAATCCTGTATACCATTTGACAGCTCCGTGGGGTTTTTTTCTCCTCTTGCTTCAGTTTTCTTTTTTGTAAACGTGTATGTCAAGCGACCTCGTTAAATTTATGAGAGATCAAGGAGTATAACTGGCATGGTCAGAATTTAAAGCATGAAACTCCGTAGAAAAATCTAAGAAATAGTTCTTACACAGTACTGTTCTATGAGTGTGCATGTATGGGGGAGGGGAAGGGATTGGAGAAAGAGACCAAATACACTTTTAGTTTATAACTGTTAGTTTGCTGTATTATGATTAAATAGTTTTTTCAAATTGGTAAGACTTGTATTATTTTATTCCTTGCATTGACCTGATCAGTTGCATATGAAGTATGTTTGACATTAATGACCTTACAGACTCTCAGCTTTTCTATTAAACATCAGTGCAGAGAAATCTTACATATATTATTTTTTTGTAATGTCTTATAAAGATGTTTGTATAGCACTGAGCAAATCTGATCTCTCAAGCATAAACAATCAGTGAGTTTCTATAGGTATAATACAAACTTGAATGAAAGAAACTAAAAGGAAGCGCCCTAACCAGTCAGATACGACATTATAGATTAGAAAAAGTGATTGATTATGTTTTTCTGTATTTTGAAAAATTTGAAATTGCTGTTTAAGATTTCTTACAGGTTGCTGGATTATCCTTTTGTCTATTTGTTTGAATGCTTAATTGTTTGTTTTAAAGTATGTGTATATGTATATTATATGATTGTGTGTATATTCACAAACATATATATTTGCTTATTGGGAGAAAACAGAAGTGTATGTTTTGTCTTGAATGTCTGCTGTTTCTTTTTTTCAAACTTTCAACTCTGAAGAATGCTTGACTTAACATATTTCAGAAAGTGTAGTAAACTTTAAACCAGGATTACTCAGTGGGTGGGGGGAACCTTTTCCAGAGGCTTGACAGGGTTTATAATACATCACCACAGAACTAAAGTCAAGTAAATAAAATCCTCAGAAGGTGGTTTAAAATATGTTCTCACAGGAGTTGATGAAAATGGTAGCTGTTGCTAATATATCTGTTTTGTACTGGTGAGTGCATTTTTCACAGCTCTAAAGATTCTATTATTGGTCTAGATTTGTTTTGAGAAACAGGATAAAACAAAAGTTATAAAAGGTCATGGAGACTAGGAACTCTGTACTAGCATTCCTTCAGAGTTCACTGTCTTCAACTTCTTATGAAAGTTTTTAGTGGTCTGTAAAGCAGATGCTTTTATTTTATAACGAGAGCTGCTTAGGGGAAAATGTTATGTCTTAAAAATTTTATGCCAAATTAAATATTTTCCAAAAAATGTATCATTTTCATTCTTGGTGAACTGTTAGTCAGAAAGGATTTCTAGAAAGCCAAAATAACCACATTAAATTCTGCCTGTTCCAGCTTGTTGAAGTAGTTGTTACATACTTTGCATAAGTTTCACAGTTGCAGTACGCTGTGGTAATTATAACAGCGCCCTGCAGAAGCCACTGTATTTAGAGTTTCCTGATGCAACAGGAAAGGGAACGGATGAGTTACAAATAGAGAGGGGAGAAGAGTAGGGGGAGAGCCATGTGTTAGCTAGGCAGAGAACTTAAACTAGCACTGTTTTTAACTCAAATGTTAAAGGGCATATCTGCACACAACTTGCACACGTTTCACCAGATTGTTTCTAGTAGATTTTAGTTTAAACCAGTGTAAACTCCTGTGTGGTCACTCTTAAACCAATTTAAAAATTGGCTTCTATTGATTTAGCTTGCGCCACTAACTTAAACTAATATCAACGTAAACCAGGTTTAAATCAGTTCGTGTGTCTATACAGGAGTTTTCACTGGTTTAACTACATGGATTTAACACTACTTTACACAGAGTTGCACTGGTTTAATTAAAGTATAGGCCTGGCCTTAGCCTTGGCGTAAAGTTAATTGGTCTCAGAATGTGTTCCAAATTTAGGGAAAACTTTTGAAGGAATCAGAACTATAGTTTTAACTTGTTTGGGTGTTTAAAAATTCTAAACATGTTAAAAAGTTGGGAAGCTTTCATGGAAAGGAATGCAGAATCATAATTCACTGTATAATATTTTTGTTGATTTGAACTTATTAAAAGTGCTATTTAACAACAGAAATATAGTATAACACTAATAAAAGAGAGCAGTATTTCTTCATTTGTTTTATGTTGTGACCTGGGGAGCTGCTTCAAATATTCCACAGTTTGATGTTCTACTTACCATGGGATTATGGATGTTTAATACAAGGTAAAAAGCTTAGGGGAAAATAAAGTCAGGCATTACTTCGATGTTAAGTCTGAAATGTTAATAGAACAAATGTCAAAATTATGGTCTCCCCAGCTCTCTCTTTTTTTTTTTTTTATTGCCCACAACACGGATAGAAAGCTCAATTTTGCAAGGTGCTCTTGCTGCAGTCAATGAGAGCTGAGGGTGGTTGGTCCAATTGCAGGAGGCTTTCAGATTCTTTATGAATTCATATAGAAAGTGTGCAGTAGGGTAGATTTTTTTTTTTTTTTTTTTTAGTTCTTCTTCCAGTTAAGTCCCTGTGGGCTCTCCATTTCAGGTGCACAGGCATCTCTCTAGCCCTTGATTGGAGATTTTTCCACTAACAATGCCTCTTCGGCCTGCACATGCACCCTATGCCTCGTCATGCTGGATGCTGAGTCTGTATAGGGATGCACAGATGAACCGCATTCAGTTCCTTCTCTACTGCCTCAGCCTGAGATGAATCTCTAGCGTGCCCAACTTAAGTGTGCCTCCGCTATTTCATGTTCTTTTTATAGTTGTTTGTTTTGTTAGTATCATTAGTTGTTTTTAGTACAGATGGACGCATGTTCATTTTCATTATCTGGTGGTTCGAGTTCTGTAGTTTCTATTTAAGACTTCTCTTTTAAGAATTCTGAAAGCATGCTTCACACCTCGTCCTGATCAGATTTTGGATGGCACTTCAGATTCTTAAATCTTGGGTCGAGTGCTGTAGCTATCTTCAGAAATCTCACATTGGTACCTTCTTTGCGTTTTCTCAGATCGGCAGTGAAAGGGTTCTTAAAATGAACGTGTGCTGGGTCATCATCCAAGACTGCTATAACATGAAATATATGGCAGAATGCGAGTAAAACAGAAATGGGGACAGACAATTCTCCCCCAAGGTGTTCAGTCAAAAATTTAATTAACACATAATTTTTTTAACGAGCGTTATCAGCATGGAAGCGTGTCCCCTGGAATGGTGGCCGAAGTATGAAGGGGCATACAAATGTTTAGCAGATCTGGCATGTAAATACCTTGCAATGCCAGATACAAAAGTGCCATGCCAATGCCTGTTCTCACTTTCAGATGACACTGTAAACAGGAGCGGGCAGCATTATCTCCCAGGAATGTACATGTGCTTGTTTGTCTGAGCGATTGGCTGAACAAGAAGTAGGACTGAGTGGACTTGAGGCTCTAAAATTTTACATTGTTTTATTTTTGAATGCTGTTTTTTTTGTACATAATTCTACATTTGTAAGTTCAACTTTCATGATAAAGAGATTGCACTACAGTACTTAGGTGTATTGAAAAAATACTATTTCTGTTTTTTAACAGTACAAATACTTGTAATCAAAATAAAGTGAGCATTGTACACTTTGTAGTCTGTGTTGTAATTGAAATCAATATATTTGAAAATGTAGAAAACATCCAAAATATTTATTCTATTATTGGTTAACAGTGCGATTAATCACACGATTAATTTTTTTAATCGCTTGACAGCCTCAGTAGTTATATTTATTACGTAAGTGTTAACAGTGAGAGGATAGTTTGTTTGTTTTTTCTCCTCCTCTCTTTCTTTGGGAAGCCTTGTCTTCCTGGAGGGGCATGCCTGGCTGACCAGGTTTCACGTGCAGCCTATGCTGCCAAGAGGCTGTCCCAGTAAATGATGGCTACTCTAAGTGTGTTCATTGTTTGGAAGAGTCCCATGTCTCCCAGAAGTGGAATTTCTGCCTACCCCTCAGGTTGAAGGCAAGGAAGAACAAGGAGATTAAGCTGAGACTGTTAATGACGGAGCACTCAACCAGCGTCTGAGTCAGGTTAGGAGACTGCCCTCGTACATCTGTCTCCAGCCAAATCCAGCTCCCCATCTGTTTTGGTGCAGGCTTCCCCTGAGAAGGGGGAGATCATTGGAGGCTTCTGAGCGGGCTCCCAAAAAGAGAAGTATGTACTCTCATCTGAAGGAGCTTGCTTTGTAAAAGCCCAGGTCCCCTACGAGATCTACAACCTCTACCTCTTGGCTCAGTACCGTTGAGTCAAAGAACTCCTCCACTGATACCAATGGAGCTGGAAAGCCCCAGAGGTTGAGGGAGAGACATAGCTCTGACAGGGCTTCAGTATCCTCTATCAGGGGCAAGAAGGGTAAGCGACCCTTTCTAGTACCAGCAGACTCAATCCCTCAGTCTGCACCTACCAATTTGATACCCTCAGTACAGAGCAAGCAGTAGTGCCAGACTCCATCGCGGGGGAGGCGGGGGGCGGCTTACATCGGCACACCTGCCATTGATGGTATCATCAGCTTAAGCTACTGCATTTCTGCTACTGTGTCGGTACCAATTCCCTACTCAGTACCGTAAGAGTGTCGATACACAAGGAACCCGTCCATATCAGATGAGCCTGAATCCCTGCTCCTCGTGGGTATGAAGTCTCTCTTGGTACCAAGTCCTCAGTCTCCAGCCTGCTACTGTC
Organism: Terrapene triunguis; assembly: GCF_002925995.2. Lineage (NCBI taxonomy): Eukaryota > Metazoa > Chordata > Testudines > Emydidae > Terrapene > Terrapene triunguis. The sequence goes on along the minus strand of NW_020664413.1, from coordinate 30,759,245 downwards.
CCCTGTTCTGCAAGACTCTTCATCCTTTTCTCTGGGGACTCTTCCACTGGATGAAGATGATGAAGGGGACTTCCAATCAGTCTTTTCTATTTCAGTCCAGGGTTCCCCAACATGTCCTGTCAGGAACCCATTTGTTGACAGTTACAGAAAAGATAATGACCATCATCAAGGATGGTAGAACCAACCCTGCATGCCACCTCCTCTCCTGTATGCCTCTTCCTTCCCCCCTTCACAGCCATACTGGGATCCTTCGGCTGCTTACCAACAGCAATTCTCCAGACCACTGGTACCATCTCAAAGGGAGACTAGGGTTGTTCAGTCCTCTCCTCCACAACCAGCTGCCTCAGAAAAAGCAGTTATGCCTCCACCACCTTCCATGGTCAACAGTTTTCAGCAATTGCAAGACCTCATAAAGAGGATAGCTGTCACTCTTCAAATTCTACTGGAAGAGGTCAGGGATTCACAACATGAGATGTTGGCTGTCCTACAGTCAACAACACACTTAAGGGTGGCATATCCATCAGCAAGGCAATCCTGGATCCAGGTAAAATTGTGTGGCAAACACCTGCTACTATTCTATCAGTGTGCAAAGGGGCGGATTAAAAAGTATTACATTCCCCCTAAGGACTCTGATTTCTTGTTTTCCCACCTTCTACCTAATTCTGCACTGCAGGATTGAAAATTATCAGGCGGTCATGGCCAAATTCAGTTTCACAAAGTAGAATAGATTGACGGCCTTTATTGAACACGTGGCACAGGAACAGAGGGGGCAATTCCAATCCATCATTTCAGAGGGCTAATTATTGGCCAGGACGGCTCTTCAGGCATCCGTGGATGCTGCAGACACTGCCACTAGGTCCATTTCCCTGGCAGTAGTTATGCCCAGGACACCATAGCTCCATCTCCTGGGGTTTCCATTCGACAATTGTAGCCTTTTCTCAGAGACCACTTCTCTCTCTGGAGAAACTGCTTAGAAATCACCTGAAGTGGACAACCCACAGGGACACTACTCAGAGAAGGAGAGGAGTTACTCACCTTGTGCAGTAACTGCAGTTCTTCAAGGTGTGTCTCCCTATGGGTGCTCCACAACCCACCCTCCTTCCCCTCTGCTTTGGACTGCTCTCTGTGGAGACATTCAGCTGGAGAAGGAACTGAGGGCAGTTCTCTCGCACATCCTTATATAGGTGCCTGACACAAGGAGGTGCATGTATGGGTCGAACGGGCACTGCTAGTGGAAAAATTTCTGATACAGGGCTCAAGAGTTGCATGTGCACCTGAAATGGCGCACCCATAGGGGGACACATCTTGGAAGAACTGCAGTTACTGCACAAACTGAGTAACCTCTTCTTGCTCTGGAGTCCACTCTTTCAAAGTTCCTGACCTTGTGTGATCTCAGTTCTAATGTTGCCCTTTATTAACATCATTGTTGCTTTTATAAAGATATACATTATATATAGTATATTTCAGTACTAATTTATGTTGTTTTTGAAATGCACTCATTTATCTGAAGTATTTGAGCCTGTAAGATGGGTTGGAGTGGTTTGAAGATATTCCATTCAGTCAACTATTCCCCCGCCCTTCCCCCCAAAAAAAATTGGGGTGAGAGGATGACACCTCCCATCTAGAATAACCTGGAATTATTAGCTCTACAAAGACTCTCCCCACCCCCAAAAGTTTTAAATCATTGAAATTAATGGTTCAGCGTCCAAGTTTAATCGCAGCCATAAATATATATGTATGCATTGGTGCAAGAATAAATTAGTCATAAAGCTTCGTGTGCACAGTTCAGAATCCAAGTGACTAAATTCAGTGTTCAAATACTGCCTGCCATACATACAGGAGTAGTCTCATTGATGTCCAGGGGAATACTCGTGTTAGTAAAGTAATTGGGATTTGCCCCCAAATTAGGATTATGGTTGTTTATAATAAATCTGTTCCAGTAAGAAATTGGACTGGTGACACCAGTGCCGAAGTCTGTAGTTTGCTTATTCAGTTAAGAGAGAAAGTATGTTTCTTTCAGCAGGAGTCCTATTTCTGTCTAGTAAGCAAAAGTTTTGTGTATGAAATATACTTAATTCAGTCACAAATTATTGGTCTCAATGCAGGAGTTACAGACTCTAGGATTTCACCTAGTATTATGCAGGAGGTCTAACTATGTGATCACAAAGGCGTTAAAACTTATGAACCTATATGTTTCATTAATTTCTTTTCCCCCTTGATGTCTCCTTTCCAAATATTGAACGGGCACAACACTACATAGCTTATGAAACCAATGAAATCAGAGATACTCAGACTCACAGTTTATCCTCTTATGGATCCAGCCCCTAATCTTTCAATTTCAAGGTAATATGGCTCCATAATCGTTTACTTATTTGGGATGCACTTGTAAATCATTATTAGAGTTGGTTATAAACATTAAGCATTCAACAGTTACACGGGTTGACATGTTGCAAAGATAGGTTTATTGCTATAGGAAAATGAAGTTGAGCAGTTCTTATCTGGTATTCCAGGACCAAGTTCTTTAGAGTTTACATACATGGGAAGCGACTATAATAATGTGACTACAGCTGAGTGAATAATTGTCATTTAGCATCTATCTACTCATGGAATATCTGCAAGCAGATCCCCTTTACTATATTTGACAAATACATTCTTGAATTTTCCTCTACAGTCCAGGGCCCCATCAATTATTTCCTGTCCTGTTTAGGGACAGGATTTCTAAGCAGTGCTGATGTACCAAGGAATAGAGCACCACTGGTAAAAATACCGCGAAGGCAGGCTCAGTGGCCACTTCGAGCAGTTTTGGGTTTTTTGCATGTGTTTGACAGGAGACTGGTGCCAAGGCAGGGAGGGAGAAGTAGAGATGGAGTGAAATGTCCTCCCACCCCACAACAGAACACTGTTTTAGGCAGGTGCTGAGCTCATGTGCACCAGCTGTGATGCCAGCAATAGTGCCAGTATCCTGGCCAACTGCCTGCACATGTGTTAGTACAGTGGTTGCTGTTGTGGCACTCTGTGATTATAGTGGAGCTGTATAATGACTGTATTATAGTATCAGTATTTAGCACTAATAGGACCATACCCACATCTAGCGTAAATCAGTATAGCTCCATTAACTTAAATAGAGCTACATCAGTTTACAGCAGCTGAGGCTCTTGACCCTCTACTGCTTTACGTACATTAAATAATACTTAGAAAGGTTTTCAGATCTAACTTTGTTCTTCTTCTCCTTTTGAAGTAGACCATGCTCAGCAATGGCTATGAAAATGATTGATTGTACTAACACACATCCATTCCTGCAGCATTTTGGGTGCTACTTATTGACTTAAGCATGCACTGAAGAGCAGTGTCCTGCTCTTGTTGTACGTTCATAATTTTATTTCAAATCCAGATTTCTTCATGTGAAGGATATGTTAATAATTCTGGACTAAGTGTATGCCAACACTTCAGTTTTAAGACAAGGCAGTTTCAGTTATTTTGAGCTCCAAACATCTGAACAAAGTTCCTAATAACTGAAAACCATTTTTATACTCCGATAACTAAAAAATGTCTACAAAAACAACAAGGAGTCTGGTGGCATCTTAAAGACTAACAGATTTATTTGGGCATAAGCTTTCGTTGGTAAAAACCTCACTTCAGATGTATAGAGTGAAAGTTACAGATGCAGGCTTTATATACTGACACATGGAGAGCAGGGAGTTACTTCGCAAGTGGAGGGCCAGTGTTGACAGGGCCAATTCAATCAGCAGGGCTGGCTCTAACTTTTTTGCCGCCCCGAGCAGCAAAAAAAAGCGCTGCCCCCCCCCACCGAGCGCTGCGCCGCCGAAACCCCCCCCGCCGAGCGCCGTGCCACCAAACACCCCTGGCGAACGCCGCGCCCCCCAACACCCCCCCCCCCACTGCCGAACCCCCCCCCCCCGGAAGCGCCGCGCCGCCGAACACCTCCACCCCCCGCGGAGCGCTGCACTGCTGAAGCCCCTCCCGTGCGAGCACCGCCGGAACCCCTCCCCGCCGAGCGCCGCGCCGCCGGAACCCCTCCCCGCCGAGCGACGCGCCGCCGGAACCCCCCACCGCCGAGCGACGCGCTGCCCCCCGCCACCCCAAGATTGGCCGCCCCTTACCAGGTGCCGCCCCAAGCACATGCTTGGTTGCCTGGTGCCTGGAGCCGGCCCTGTCAATCACGGTGGATTCAATCACCAGACTCCTTGTTGTTTTTGTAGATACAGACTAACACGGCTACCCCCGATACTAAAAAATGTCTGTGTTTCTTCATCGCTTTAAAAAAAATTATCTCTGGGCTCAGGCAAAAAATGAAGTTTCAGCCCCAAAGGCAAATTGTTGGGAATAAGTTAAGGCAGTGGTTCTCAACCTTTGTGGACGACTGTGCCCCTTTCAGGAGTCTGACTTGTGTTGAGTACCCCCAGTTTCACCTCACTTAAAAACTACTTGCTTACAGAATCAGACCTAAAAATACAAAAGTGTCACAGCACACACTATTACTGAAAAATTGCTTACTTTCTAATTTTAGCATATAATTATAAAATCTATCCATTGGAATATAGGTATTGTACTTGCATTTCAATGTGAGACTGAGCCTGTTTTGCCCTTGTGACCCTTGTCTGAAGCCTGAGCTCTGCCTCCTGGGGCTGAAACGTGTAACTTAGCTTCAGCTATGGCATGGGGCAGTTACCCTGCTTACCACCTCCTAATGCCAGCCCTCCATTTGCAAACCCCATAAACCCGTCCCATGACCACCCTTGAGGCTGCAAGCACTGGGTCAAGAAACACTGATCTAGATGAATTGGGTACCCCCTGGAAGACCTCCGAGTATATGTACCACCGGTTGGGACATACTGTGTTAGGGGTTTAGAATGGATGTGCCACCTCTACTATCACTATATAATTGCCATAACTTCTGATTTCAAGGATAATAGGAAGTGTAGAATAAAACACAATTGTAATATGACAGTGAGAACTTCAGAATGGAAGATGTCACTTATAAAGGAAATTATTCTGATGTTAGTTGATTCTGATAAGGGACAAGCTCATGCTAAAAATACCTCCACATATAATCATTTCTTGATGCGGATTTACAAGTACTATTTTCAAACAAATGTTTTTTAAATTCAAATTTAATCTTTTCCCTGTGTTGCAGCTTTATTTTTATACTATTTTTTTTTCCAAATAAGTCAGTGTTGCCACATGTGGTATGTTGTTATGTTCATGCCCTGTGTGCATTTTTCCCTTCCACTCATGATGATCAGCCACAGGAAAAACATTTTGGTACAATTCAGTTGTGGGTCTGTTTGGGAGACATGAATATCAAATGTATTTGCTACCTTTAAATTAGTGTATACATGTCAGTTTAAAGTCTGTTTCCTATAATGAGCTTGATTTTTAAGGTCACTAAGAATCTTTTGCACCGTTATGTCCCTATAATGGGTCTGATTCTAAGATTGCCAGGAATCCTTTGTGCCACTCTAGCTGCATAAAGGGAACATAAAGCTGGCTTAACAGGCCAGGTTGGGGTTCCCTCAGCATGCCTATGCTGGCTCTGTGCCACCCCACTTTGAAGCTGCTGGGGTAAGGTGCTCAGCTGGGGAAAGGGTGCTAAGTGATTTTCTGCTACTAGAATGGCCATTAACAGTAGGGTGAAAATTGCACTGGAGGCGTAATCAGATCTCTGCTGGCCCTAGAATTGAGGGGCCTAAAGGTGATGTAAAATCATCTTTGTTTCCCCCCTTGGGGCATGCACTAAGCACAGTTTGGCCAGACCTCAGAATGTGGCCAACTGTATTAACACTTTTTGACATTACAACAGCTCTCGTACCCGACCCAGGAACTGTTAACTCCTGAGGTTTGAAGCCTAAAGCTCCTGTCTGATCCCTCTTCCCTACAAATCCACTTTCCATCCCACAACCTTGTCAAGATCTGATTTTTTTTTTTTTTCAATACCCTTTGTCCAGGACATTGCAACAACTCCAGCTCCTTCTTCAAAACCTGCTTGGACCTAGACATAAGTCCGTTCCTATTGCACTAGTTTAAACCTATTGGGGAGCCCCACCAGCAGTTACAGGAGGGGTGTCCTCTTTGGGGCATTAGTGGAGTCCTCTGGACAACCAGTGCTTTTTCACTTATTCTAGGTGTAGAACTTGGCAAGTGTAAAACTAGACTGGGAATGTTCTTTTGCTTTGGTTCTGTTGGTAAAATATTGTTGGTTTTTATGTCTGTTTTAGATGAGTGTATCCCCCTGTGTTTTGCATTGAGTAAAAGCTGGTATGTTACATTTTATATTGGTGACTTTAGAAAGTTTGTCATTGTGCTTAATATGTTCTGCAGTCTACACTGGTGACTTGAAGATGTGAAAATTACCAAAAGGTTTTAAAAGGTTGTGCACATGCAGATTGATTGCATTTCACAGTATCCTTACCACTTCTATAACGATTTCAGTAAATCATTGATGAATGGAAATGCTGCTTCAAAACTGTGGACCCAGACCATCAATTTTATTCTTACTGATGCAGTGCAAGGGAGAGTAAGCCCCCTGACTATGCTTTGCCATAACATAGCTCATCTTTTCAGCTGGTAGTCACTAATGACTTGATTTTTCAAAAGTGCTGAGCACTCACAAATTCTGTTGAAGTCAGTTGGAGCTGTAGATGCTTAGCAGCTTTGAATATCCGACCATAAGGCTTTTTGCTGATATCAGGAGCCTAACTGCTCTGGTGGGCCACTTTAGGTAGTCATATACCAGTGTCATTGAGCTAACGAACATCAAACAAAAATAAAGCCACCTTCTGATCCACCAGCTATTGGATTTCACAGGAATTTGGGTAGGTTACCATTCTACCAGGACATGAATCAGGCTGTGAATTCAAGACTGTCATGTAGATGTGGAAATAAAGAACGCTGGTCATCTGACCTGCACATAAAAATGGTGGTACCAGCCACAAATATGGTATCTGTTTATTGGAAGTAGCACATAAGAACCATGTAGGACTTGCTGATACTTAAAGGGAAACTCTCAACATAAAGTATACACTTTAAAAAAAAATAGTGTTTAAAGTAGTTTCAGGTATTACACCTGTCCCTATATCCCCCTGCCAGTTTTGTTTTACAGTCACATTTTCCTATTTTTAAAAATGTTTTGTCTCTCCCCTGTCATTCTCACAAAGAGAAATTGGCTGGCTACACAGAGAGTTTCAGTGATTAGGTACACAAAGTGCTGCCAAATGCACAAAGCAAACAAAGTGGAAAAATGAAAAGAATACATTCCCTTATAACCTCTTTCAGTTCCAGAAATCTTGGGAGTTACGAATACCAGTGGGTATTAGACCTTTTCAGACAAAAATGTGTGGGATTTTTAATTCCTATTTTTTAAATTGACTATCCCTTTAATAGAAATTTTTCTAAGACCATTTAATTTATCATTTTCTTCACCTTTTGTAGAATATCTGTTTTCAGGAAAATGGGTTATTACGCAGTGTAACCTAAAGTATCCCCTTCCCCCGTCCCGAATCCAGGAGTTTGAATGCAGAAGGGGTTATTGTAACATCATACAAGTGATCACCATAACTTCAGTAGAGGATTGAGCAGCTATGATAGATAGATCTCAAAAAAGCAAAGATGTTGCCCTCATGCACATATTCCTTATTAAAAAGGGAAAGCAACCCAGGGAAGCACACTCTTCCTGTTCCTCATTGCTATCTAGCCAGATTTCCCTAGACATTAGGGAATTGCACTTCTAAATCATATTCTCTCCTTTGAAACTATGGAGATAAGTTCTCTTGTCTCTCCCACCTCTAGGCTTAAACAGAATTCACTTTGGCTGTCCTTCTGAGGTATACTAAACAATGTGTTTTGTTCAGTGAAAGCACTTTTGTAAGACCTTGTCTGCACTAGAGCAAATTCCTTGTATAGAACTGCTAGCTTGATTTGCACCTGTGCAACTTACCTCTGCATACGCTGCAGGCCATTGTTTACACTGATGCCATACATCTATACCAAGGGTTTGCATTGGTGCAGCTACCCCAGTGCCAAAAGCCCCCCTACAGACCAGCACGCGGCCCGTCAGGGTAATCCATTGGCAGGCCGCGAGACAGTTGGTTTACACTGACCATCCACAGGCATGGCCACCCGCAGCTCCCAGTGGCCGCAGTTTGCCGTTCCCAGCCAATAGGAGCTGCGGGAATCAGTGCGGGCTGCAGGGACATGCTGGCCACCGCTTCCTGCAGTTCCCATTGGCCAGGAACAGCAAACTGGGGCCACTGGGAGCTGCGGGCAGCCGTGCCTGCGGACGGTCAACGTAAACAAACTGTCTCTCGGCCCGCCAGCGGATTACCCTGATAGGCCGCAGTTTGCACACCACTGTTATAGACAATGAGTACTTTTTTTTTTTTTTTTTTTTTTTTAAGAGCATCAAAGGCCAATTTTCAAAAGTAACTTAGATGCTTACACTCCTAAGTCCCATTGTCTTGCAATAAGACTTAGGTTCCAAGTGCCTGAGTCAATTTTGAAAAATGGGACTTAGGTTTCTAAGTCACTTAGGAATTTTTGAAAATTTTACCGATGGCCTTATTTACACTGCATACAGTCACAATGAAATCGAGAAATCAGTAGGTAAGTCAAAGCGGAACTTATTCCTCAGTCTTTTGTATTAGAAGCTAACTCACATGTTGTTGCTGTCTTGCACATTTTTATCAATTTTAATTCACTTCTGAAGCTTAACTAGCCTTTTCCAAGCCATAGGTATTGTACATTACTGATATTTGCAAAAAGCACCAGGGCCATGTTTTCAGCTGGTATAAATCAGCACCAGTGTAGTAAATGGCACTAAGCTGATTTGCACCAAATGAGAATCTGGTCCTTAAGTAGGAAGCTTCAGGGCATTCTGCGAGGTCAGTTCCACATCCCTAACTCTCCACCCGCCCTCCCCCCACTCCAAAATGGAAACCAGCAAATGTTGCATGGTGTTACAATAATATTCAGCGGCTTATATTCCATTTGTCTCTCTTCAATTTGTGTCTCTTCTTATGGAGGAAATTTACTTTCCTGGATGCTATGTTCTCCTTCACATGGAGAACTGCAAACTCAATATCACTAAAGTTCAGCCTGACCTACAGCAAAAATGACCCTTTTTTGATGGGAGCAAGCTGTATACCTTATCTTCCTTGCATTTTAAAATATTTACCAGGACAGTACATTTAGTACAGTTGTACTCTTACTGCCATACCTGGGGTTTATTCTCTATTGCCTGTCATTTACATGTGTGAAAAACAGACGTAAAACTGATTTGACAGTATTGTATACCTATTTTGTGCTCACTTTGTACAGATGTAAATGACTACACAAGATGCAAGATAATGGAGAATCATATCTATGAAGTGTATTTAAACTACACCGCTAGTATTTTTTTTTTTTTTTTAATCTTAACAACCTTAAACAAATGTGGTTTGGTTTTTAAATTGTTAGAGAAAAGTTTAGCAATTTAAGTTCTTTAATCCATCCTTAAAGAGCTGCTGATTGTTTATGGAAAACATTCTTGAAACAGCCCCATGTAGTTCTGTATACTTATAACAATTTGGAAAGGAGATGCATAGAAGGATCAGGAATATGCAGTATCAGCATATAGCTTTCAAATATGGCTGGCTGGTCTCTTCTGATGATATCAGACATACACCTGCTCCCAATGATGCACAGCTGGGGCCTGGTCCCTCAAATGCCTGCACCCCATTATATGAGATGGATGAATGGGGCAACATTGATTGCAGGAGTATATGGTATGGAAAAGGGTGGTAAGCGTGAAGGGGCTGAAGGAGAAAATAGTGACACATTTGAAGTTCCATCCCTTTCCGTTGAAGGCCCAAACTACCATTTCAACAGCAGTTTGTTGCCCTTTCACCCACTTTTATCTCTTCTTCAAGTGTAAAGGCTAAGTTGGAAGCTATTTGCTATTACAAAATAGTTTTCATAGAAGAAAATGAATTAAATTTACTCCTGGGACACAAACTACAGTTGCTTAGCCAGCTGAGCTTCTGGGAAAAGGGAGTTAGGAGAAGGGGTCTGACGAAATAAATAGTCTAGGTCCTTGCAAAGAGAAGATTATTGGTAAAATTAATATATATGTATATAATCTCAAAACTGTAGAGAAATTCCATTTATAGTCTTTTCCCTATTACTTTCTCTTAGTGAGGAGCTACTTTTCATGGTGGAAGCATAGGTATATGTAAACATTAATCAAAACAGTTCTTAAAAAAAAAAAAAAAAAAAAACAAGCCAAACTTTGCTAGCAATTATGCACTGCTGGCTATGCATTAGTAGGCTACTGGTGCACTTCTCTGGTAGATGAATTTGAGCCATGCACCAGTAGTCTCCTAATAAAATAATGCACATCCTGTTGTGACTTATTCCTATAATAAATGGTAGCAGTTGTATTTTTATCATGTTGCATAATACAGAGGCAAATGAGTGCTTGTTGAAATTAAAAAGCAAGCAATTCAAAAATTATTATAGAACCTTTTGCTCAACATAATCTGTGCAATTTACTGCCACGGCAAAAGTATAACAAGGAAATATTTGTACTTGCGTAGCTTCACAGTGAGAACCCCAGCGCATGATTCTCTATTGTCCGCACCTTGTGTGGTCATTCACTCTAGTGCAAGGTCGTGTAAGATACTACCATTCTGATTTGGTAGCATTGTGCACCCAGTTAGCTCTTCTTGCCTGGGTGTAAATGACAGCATAAAGTGCAGAGCAACAGAGATTCAGGCTCCAGGGGAGAGGGCCCCACACCAACCAGAGTAAGCCATACTGCTGCAAGCCTTGTGTTATGTTGGTTCACCACATCTACAGAAGAGGAGTGGGCCTACAGCGATATGAATATCCCCAGGATAGACAGGCTCTGAGATTTCAAAATAGACTAGATGCCTCAACGAGGGAGCTATTCTGCTAGACAGGATAAATTACAAAGCTGATCTGTACTTCAGTGTACAGATTCAGGTGGGGACAAAAAGAACATCCCCCTTCCTAACTTCCAACCTCCATTATACAAACTCGCATAGCTAGGTTCTTTGTGTGATTTTCATGCTTTCCTCTGAAACAGCCAACAGTTGGTTCCTCCTCCTCTTCCACAGAGGAATCGGTGCAGCTCTGTTAGGTGAAGATCAAGATTTGGGAGCCCAGTCACAGCCCAGTTGCACATAGGCTCCCACTGTGTTTCCATACAGGGGGAAGGGGCAGGCCAGGCAAAAGCAGGAGTAGGGCTGGTATATCCGCTGCTATACAATATATGGAGAGTTGATGCACCCATTGAACACACTGAGGATGGAGGTTGTAGCATCTGCAGAGGTTGCAGCAGTGGCTTTAGAACAGCTCCATTGCCACTCAGTGGCTTGGGGTGAGGAAATGTTTCCCCTGCATGTCCCCCCGCGGATGAGACCAGACTACTCACTCTTGGTATGGGGTGATTCCGGCACTAGAACAGGGTGGTATATTAGGTGTCCCATTGGCCTCTTACAAATGGTAATTACTATGTTTGTGAGCAGAGTATTTAAAGTTATCAGTCAATATTTGACATTGCTTATTAGCAACTGTGCAGTAATTAGTCTCCAAGTCTTATTCAGTCTCTGAGGCTTGATCTACACTAAAACCTTATATTGGCCTAGCTATGTTGGTCAAGGATCTGAAAAAAAACTACTCCTGACAGACACAGCTATGCCAACAAAATCCCCAGTGTAGACACAGCTAAACTGCTGGAAGAGTGCTTCTGTCAGTGTAGCTAGGGAGGTGGTATTCCTACACAGATAAGAAAAGCTCCTACAGTTGGTATACACTGCATTTATGTGAAGAGGCCATGCCAACATAGCTATTCTTGTAAATGCTGGAAATAGCTAGAAACACGTGCCGTTGGGAAATATATCCAAAATTACACATAATGTAAAATAAGTGAATGGCGTAAGTACTGATTTTAGAGTGACTGTGACTTACTATGTGTAAGGTTGTATTTATGAAGCTTAAATAAAAAACTGCATGTTCAAGCAACAGGAAGTGTATGGAATGAATGCTTAATTCGTAGACAGTATCCAAATGAGTTGCTATGGATGTCTCAGTCTACACAATGAGCTGAGGGGTGAAAACATTATTTGTAGTGCCTAAAGGCTTTGCTCAGGAATGAGGAAGGGGCGGGGGAGCTATGTGTTAGGTACAGGACACGTACATAACAAAAAGTTGGTCCTTACCCAAAGAGATTACATTCTAATTTTAAGATTGGGGTGGTGGTATGCACATAGTAACAGTGAGACAGTTATGCTAAGTGTAATAAGCAGCAGACACAGCATGTACAATGTGTTTTTAATAGGACTTGATTGCCGTATACACAGACATGCACAAGTTCTTCAGTGTTTAAAATTATATATATATATATATATAGAATAAATAGAAAATGACATGCCGGCTCTCATATCAGCCAGAAAACGCATCTGTGGTCTAACCTTGTGACAAACAATCTAACAACAGTTCCAGTGCTACCAACGCTATGGAGTTTGCCAAAAAAGCAGATGCTTCTTCCGACAGATATCTTTTATGGCTTAACATTTGTGTCCTGTAATTACTGTCTAAAGGGAAGAGGGGAATGGCAGGATATTGCAAAATGAACAGGAACACAACATTTTAATTTAAATAAAAATACTTAATCTTGCATTTCATCTAATGATTAACATTTTTATAATTTGAGTTTTAAATATTTTTAGTTTGTATTTTAACAGGATATAGACTTTGTAACAGAAATATAGTATTAATTGGTAAAATGTGTTTATTAGCAGCATCTAATCCCCATTACATGCGATATTCAGTGCAAGTATCAAACAAGCTGAAATCAACATTTCTAGTGTTCATTAGTGTTCCCTATGGAACCCCTAACTCTGTGGAATTGGGGTAGGAAAGAGAGACTATTTACTAGAGCTGTTCGGGAAGTGTTTTTGATCTCTTGAAAACTTTAGATGAAAATGGAGAAAGGTTTTATTTTTTGTCAGAATTAGCCTTTAAAAGTTTTCAGGTTTTCAACAGCTGAAAACCAAAGGTTTTGTTTGGGGGGGTTGTGGGGGGGGGGAAGGGGGAAGGAAGAGGTTTATTAAAAGGACTCTTGCTGCAGAAATTTTTTTGTTGACAAAAAAGCCATTTTTCTTCTAAAAATAGTTTTTTTGGGGAAAATTTACTAGTCTACTATTTTACACTAGTACCATTATTCAAACAAAAAGGCATTGGGCAGGTCTTTGAATAAATTTAAGTGAGTTTATGGTGTCCGAATCTCAGTACAGTGCTCTTATATCAAAAAGGTTCCCATAATCCTAAACGCTGTTTGTTGGGATATGGGTCTTTTTGGCCTTTTGAGACATACACAGATGTGTAGCTGGGGCAAACAGCAGACTTCAAAGCAAAATGATGCCTAGCACCCTGAGAAGGTCAGAGCAGAGTGTGGATTCATGCTGTACCTACTCAAGTGTTACCTTAGGTTAACTCCTAGAACCCTAATGCTGGAGCTTGCCGGTCAGTTGAATACCGGGGGTGCCTGTGTTTTTGCAGCCTCCAAAGGGATAGTTAATGCCCCCAATGAAAGCTGAGCTGCACTGTTTTCTTGAGATAACTTGTGATTGCTATGCTTGGCATCTGTGTTTGGTAGGGAGATCTGAAGTTTTGAAAACAGTATTTAGTGGATATCTTAATGTCTGTCCGGAGATCACGAGTTTCAGAGAGGGTATTTCACAACAATAAGATATTTGCTGACTTGCAGAGAAGTGAAACTATAAGAAAATTCTGAACATGCCAGCTCTGATCTAGCTGGATGTCTTTGTGCATTGGAGTTTTGGATAATTTTCCATGAGGTAGAATAAATGCCTGAAACTGTATTTTATATAGGCTGATTTTTGTCATCCACATTCTGGGCTGATGCGTCAGAAGCACATACAAGGGAGTTGTGGAGGACAATCTCTGAGGATAAGCCAGAAGGGACCATTGTATCATTTAGTCTGACCTCTTGCATATTGCAGGCCAGGGGACTTCCCTGAAGTTCCTGTTAGAAGTAGAGCGTATCTTTCAGAAAAACACCCAATCTTTTATTTTAAAATTTCCAGTGATGGAGAACATTGTAATATTGCATTCCCTGATTCTGATTTACACCAACAAATGGAATACATTCCCTAGCTGTTGTACAAAGTAAAGCTCATGCTTTATTATTTGCATTCAATATTGTGCTCCTACCTTATAGCTCCTGTATAAACTTATTAATATTTAATTAAATAAAATTGCTCCAAAGAGCTTTTGTTTGGTTTTTGTTGTAATCACAGCTTGATTCCTTTTTGCCTGGGTTAAAACTTGGCAACAAGTGCTCCATATCTTCCTACTCAATGAAGGGTTGACCACAAAAGCATGCAGATATCATCTGTCCCAGCAGCTCACAGTTCCCAGCAGAAAGCTCTCATCTTCCTTCAGGCACTTGAGCTTCTTGACCTTCCCTGGTTTCCTCCTGACTAACTCCCTTAGATTACCCGTGGTAATGCTGCATTCATGGATCTCACCAAGAAGCCCACTGAGGCCCTAGAGAGTAAAATGTGAATTAACTTTCTGAGTGCCAATTTAGTTTAGTTTTAGATTATTTAAATTGCCATGTCATGCCTCAGTTGCCTGGCTGGTGCAAGGTGCTGTTCTGATATAGACAGCAGAAACTTCAGAGCTTCCTCCAGGGAGTTGAGAGGCAGGGCTGAGAGGAAGAAAGGATGGGTCTGGAAAAGGCTGTCAGCAGCCATGAGCAGGAGAGTTGTTGCGGGAAGTCACTGATAGCTTGTGCAAAGGAGCAGGGGAATTAGCTCAGCTTTTTTTCCCTCTGCCTACTCTCTTCTGGCGATAGCTTATATGCTTTAGTGTTGGTAGTCCTGGGTCCCAGAGACAAGAGGCAGGAGTGTGCACCTCCACCGGCACTGATGGACGAGCCAGTCAGTGAAGTTTTCAGAAACGCTGCTTGGGGAGAACAAGCAGATCCAGGAGCAAGGTCCTCAAGGAAAGAAAGGCTCATTCTTCTGCTTCCATTGAAACTTTAAAGATGCTTTCAAAGCAGCCCAACTGTGAATGGCTCCTTTTACCTCTTGCTGCTTGCACTGGTCCCCACACCTGGTTTAATAGTATTTAATAATAATGCAGAGCTTTTGTGTGATGATGTCACCTGCATGGAAGGGACTTGCCTGCTCTCAGAATGCACTTGTTTCTGTTTCCAGCCTCTGAAGCATCAGTTACCCTTGCCAGATGAGGAGAAAGGTCTGAACAAAGGAAATAATGGAGTAGGCTTTGAATATCAATGGGGATTTCCAGATATACACTGGTTTGCAGCTATCTCTTTGGCACTGTGAGTCGCCCAGATGTTAGGCCCATAGTTCTATGTGAAAGGGGAGAATGCAGGGCCGGCTCTAGGCACCAGCAAAACAAGCTGGTGCTTGGGGCGGCACATTTTTAGGGGCAGCATGGCCGGCGCCAGAATGCCGCCCCTAAAAATGTGCCCCGGCCGCCCTAGCTCACCTCCACTGCTGCTGCCACGGCGCGCGAAACAGCTGATTCACGCGCTGCTACTCGCCCTCCCTCCCAGGCTTGAGAGCCTGGGAGGGAGGGGGAGATCCCGAGCGGCCGTTTCACGCGCCGCTGCTCCCCCTCCCTCCCAGGCTTGAGAGCCTGGGAGGGAGGGGGAGAAGCGGCGCCCGCGCCTCGGCCACTCGGAGTCTCCCTCTCCCTCCCAGGCTCTCAAACCTGGGAGGGAGGGGGAGACTCCGAGTGGCCAAGGCGCAGGTGCCGCTTCTCCCCCTCCCTCACTCCCTCCTAGGCTTGAGAACCTAGGGGGAGGAGGCAGGGCTGGGGATTTGGGGAAGGGGCGGAGTTGAGGCGGGGCCGGGGGTGGGGTAATTAAAAAATGGGTGGGGGGCGGCCAAAATTGTTTTTGCTTTGGGTGGCAAAAATCCTAGAGCCAGCCCTGGGAGAATGGAGTAAGTCTGAGAGACCTAGGAAGATGCGTAGGCCTCACATATAAAGCAGGTACCACTCTCCCCTCCACTGCAGGGTCCTTCCACTCCCCACAAGAGGTTAGGAGGTTGATAGGTTGTGGGTATGGAAGGGGCCAAGTAAGCCTGAGGACTTTCTCAACTGTGAGAGGATCCAGAGGACCCAGCTTCCTGAAACTCCCTCTATTGAGTTGGGTACTGGAAGTGCTTTCTGACTCTGTGTCGTAGAGCTGACAGACTGCAGAGAGGGCCAGAGAGCCTGCCTCAGGACAAAAGATGCAAACTGCAACAGCAGGTCCTTCTGTGTCATCCATTGGGTATTCTTTTTGCTCAGTGGAAGTTGGACTCCAAAGACTTCCAGAAATCACCACCTTTGCTCAATCTGTCATACTGCATCAGAGAGGGTGGTTGAAAGATGGAAATTAATTAAAGGAAGCCTGTGGGACTCTCCCAGTGAAATCCTCATTACAGACATCAGTTTGTTGGGATAAGGAGCACCTTGGAATTCAATGGCCCAGGTTCAGTGTTTGCTGATTAAAAAGGAAGTGGGATAGTCAACTGTCTTCATCAGAGAGCAGTCAGACTAATTTCTCTTTGGCATTTATTTTTAGCCCAGAACATGCATCCTATTTCCAACCTCCTCCTGTTAGCTCATTGATTGCTTTTGAGTAAAGGATAGTAAGGGTATGTCTACACTACGGGATTAATCCGAATTTAGATAATTCGAATTTGGGAAACAGGTTGTATAAATTCGATTGTGCGCGGCCACACTAAGCACATTAATTCGGTTTTTAACCACATTAATTCGGTGGTGTGCGGCCACACTACCCCATTAATTTTAACCACATTAATTCGGTGGTGTGCAGCCACACTAACCCTAATTCGAATTAACAAAATCGATTTTGGCGCTACTCCGCTCGTCGAGGTGGAGTACAGAAATCGATTTAAAGCGCCCTTTAATTCGAACTAAATGGCTGTGTTGTGTGGACGGGTGAAGGGTTAATTCGAATTAACGCTGCTAAATCCGAATTAATCCCGTAGTGTAGACCAGGCCTAACTTAGTACTTCACTGGATATGACATGTTCCATTTCCCTCAGTCCAAGGCATCTTTGTGCATGTGAAGCTTTACCTAAACTGTGGACAAAGGATTTCATCCTCCAGTTTAATACCTATCCAGAACGTTTCAGGAGTAATGTTATAATTTAATTAGATTCACCCCATCCATCTGCGTGCGTGCGCGCGCGCGCACACACACACACACACACACACACAGAGTTCAGTAATTTTGCATCAATACCAATTTGTATATTATCTCAACCAACCTACCTACCTTTCATCATCCCTATATTTTAAGTGGTAGGTACTTGATACGTAATTACTTGACTATAACTAGCTGAATGCCAATGACAAGATTCTCTAGAACCATCCAAGTGGCATTTTAGACTAAAAGAGGCACCTTGTGTGTGCTGTAAGTAACTTACAATCTGTACTTCTATTAAACAACATAAAAAAGACTTTTATTAAAAATGTGATCTTCTCCCCCCTCCACCCCACATGGAGCATATCAATTAAACAGTAAAATATAATGAAATACACGATATTCAACTCCATAAACATGCTTTTATAGTCTAAATTAAATTAGAGCTATAGATGGCTGGGACAGGAGTAGCATTCTGTGTCAGCATGCGGAATATTCAGGTTCAAGTCTCCTTGTTTGAGTTTCCCAGGGCAGTTAGAGACTGGGAGCACTAAAGGGCAGTCTGCTGGACTCCTGGCTCAAAGGAATATCGCGAAGCACCAAACAGCAACCTTTCCCTTTGATTGTGAAAGGAGCCCACTTCTCCTTGTCTGGAATGATCATGGCTGTGACCCAAGTCCTCAAATACAGATGAGCTTATCTATAAATTTCTAATGAACCCATCACTGTAGTATCTAGTATATGAAATTAAAGAAAGAATGGTTCAGTCCTAAAGACCATACACTCCCATCACTTCGTGCTGCTTTCTTATTCAGGATTACATATGGTTATAAGGTTGTTTAAAAGGAGGAGGGAGAAAAATTGTTCTTGTTAACCTCTGAGAATAGGACAAGAAGCAATGGGCTTAAATTGCAGCAAGGGAGGTTTAGGTTGGACATTAGGAAAAACTTCCCAACTGTCTGGGTGGTTAAGAACTGGAATAAATTGCCTAGGGTGGTTGTGGAATCTCCATCATTGGAGGTTTTTAAGAGCAGGTTAGACAAACACCTGTCACGGATGGTCTAGAAGATAATACTTAGTCCTGTCTTGAGTGCAGGGGACTGGACTAGAAGATCTCGAGGTCCCTTACGGTCCTACATTTATATCATTCTCTGATTATTCCTGTTGTTTGTTTTTATATCCAGAGGAAAAGCTGACAGGCAATTCTGCTGTTACAGAAATGCCAAAAAGGATGACATTTCACAATCACATAAGAGGAGCAAAGGCTTTGCCTTCCTCAGATGAGGGCCTTCCACTGGGAATGCTCAGCCCTTGAAAATTTCACCTTAGTGACCATTACCTGTAACTTTTCCATTGATCACTGCTCTCAGGATGAGGTTGTGAAGGATTAGCAGTAGGGTCTCTGAGTGAGCCTCTGAGGGCTTTGAAGATTCTCACCAATGGAACAAGGAGGCACAGTATAGCAATAGAGTGACCTATTTTACGTAGAAGGTGAGTCAGTGCGTGTTGAAGGGGATATAGAGGAAACTCCTGGGGGAAAGTCTAATCGCTGATTAGTTCTGGGAATGAGTAGTAGGAAGGAAATGGTAAACCAATGTGGACTGGGGATGACATTTATAATGAAAAGAAGTATTGTCACTACACAGCAAAGACCATCTATTCTTCAGCTTTATTAATCATTTACACTGATTTAGCGTTAATTTTAAGATCCTGTAATTCATTTTAATAGGAAAAATGTTCCTATAGGAACATTAGGAATTAATGTGTTGCCTTGTAGATTCCAGTTTAAAAATCACATTGCAAAATGTTTAAGTTCATATCACTAGATCAACTGCTGCTCTTAAAGAGACTTCATTTTAATTTGGAGCAGAATTTGTTTTGTAAAATAAGCTTTTAAAACCTAAAACCAATCGAAACATTTGCAGTTATTGTTAATAAAATCTGCTGTTAAGCAAACACATTTCTCAACAGTGTTTCAAACCCAAGCTACGCAACAATAAGAATTTGAAAGTAAAACTAGCAACAAACAAAAGTGAAACTAGCATAATTGATTTCGCATTGTACATGCTAAGAGTAGTATAGGAAGTAAGTAAAGAGTGTAAATAGTAGTAAATGAATTTTACTTTTTCAGTTATTTCATTCTTAATATAACAGTGTTACTAATAAAATAGGTAAAGAAATTTGCTTACAGTATATGGTTTTAAGATGTCACTGTCCCTTTAATCCAGTGATTGTGTGTTTCTAAGTCACTCTTTTGAACATCTGTAATTGTAAAGCATTTTGAGGTTGGTAAAGTTAGAAGAAGCTGGCAGCCACTGAAAGCTGTCTGTAGCTTTAGGAACACAACACTGAATAGACTTACATTCACTTCCTATTTGAATATAACCACTAGGACTAGAAGCAATTTCATATTTAAGAAAAAGCTTAAATTCTTCATAAATATGTGTCTTGGGACTTTCCCCCTGCACTCACGAGGAAAAACTCACTCTCCACTTGCCACAGAGTAGTAAGTGAGGTGTTGTTTGTTTGTTTTTTGTTTTTTTTGTCCTCTTCCCCCCTCCCCCCAACCGGTTTATAGTGCTGGGGTGGCCAAACTTACTGACTGACCCTCTGAGCCACATGCAACAATCTTCTGAATTTTGAGAGCTGGGACACACCTGATGAGGCTTCAGCCCCACGGGAAGTACCTGCCAGGACTTTGGGCTTCAGCCCTGCTCCTGCTGAAGCCCCAAGCCCCGAGAGGCATGCCCTGCGGGGCTGAAGCCCTGAGACCTCCCTCCCTGCTCAGCAGAAGCCCCTACTCCATCACCCAGATGCAAGGCAGCGGTCCCGAGCTTCTCCCACTCCCCCGGTCTGGTAGGTGGATGAGGGGATGTAGGGGGCTCCACGAGCTGCACTTTAACTGTAAAAGAGCCCGGTTTGGCCACCCCTGTTATAATGTTTACACTCTTCATAATATAACAAGATTTTATGATCCAAATTGTATACAAAGCACACACAAAAAAAGCATGGAAAATAGTTTGTTTGCTATGTGTATATTATAATTGCCACCTGAGAGCCAAATTTTGGCCTCAGACATATATGCATGGGTGTGACTGATTTCAGTGGAAGGGGTGGGTGGGTGTGTGTATAATATAATATGAGGAAAGCAGTTGACTGTGAAACTTTAAACAGAACAATTGTATCTTTCGTCAACTTATACATTAGCGTACCTTTCAAAAGAGACCGATTTAGGGAAGGGAATAGCATTATGCAAGCCTAGCTTTTAGTGCAGTATGAAAATATTTTGAAGTTAACTGTTTTGCGCATAGGTTACAGCCCTAAAAAAATTGCTTTGCGTTAGTGGAAGCAGTATGCTCTAACTGCCTGTGTAGTGATGCTACAGTTAAGAATCCCTCAGTGTTTCCATTACAAATTTGAAGGGAGAGTTTAATTTCTTTCCGATTTTGAATCATGCCTGGACAAAACTTTGGGTCAAGGCTTGAGCTCAAAATGTAAATCTTTCAAAAGAAATTTGATATTTTATGAAAAGTTTTCTACAGTGACTGCTTTTGAATTATAAAATTGCAAAAAAAATGCTCTAGGGGACAGATTTTTTTCATATTTAAAATAATTCTTTGAGATTTAAATTTGATGTTTTTTAGCAGTTGAGCATGCATGAGAGCTCCTTTACATAACATTTCAGTTGGGTATCGATGTTGTCCAAAATTCATATTTCTGCATTTCAAACCTAATTTTATGGTGTTAAACTGGATGTTGCAACTACATTTTATTGTTATTGTATAATAAACCTTTTTAATATACTGAATTAAAAGAGATTACAGTACCCTCCCAAGAAAACACAAAAGAGAGAAATACAATTATGATTAGCTACAAAGGTATGCTTATATCTGATATTTTTCTCTGCTTACAACAGCATGCCTCGATTTCCCCCCCCCCCATGACTCCTGAATAGTTTCACTCTTCTCGTGTCCTAAGTGTCAACCTCCAAATCTATATTAGAATTCACTTTTTTTGACCTTGTCTTTCATCCTAATCTCTTGTGACTCTTTACTCCTACCTTCCCAAGCTGTGTAGCGCTGAAGTTTTTCAGGAAAGGGGCTCTGCCCTGTGGACACACTCTACCAGGGTAAACCTTGCAATTTATGGAATTTACATACGTAACCGTAGCTCTGCCCCATGTCTATGCATATGCATTAAAATGCTCTTTAATTACAACATCACATACTTTTTTGTAAGGGAATTCCTTTCTGGTTATAGTGTGTCATATTGTGCTGTGGTTAAGGCACAGGATTAGGATTCGGGAGTTCTGAAATCAGTTCCCAGCTCAGCCACATACTTTCTGTAGGACTGTAGGCAGGTCACTTAGGGCCAGATTATTAAAAAGTATTTAGGTGCCTAAAGATGCTGAGAGGTGCCTAGTGGTATTTCACCATGCCTTGGTTCCTAACTCCCACTGAAACTTTAATAATTTGGATTTATATGAGCCCTTTATCTGAGATTCTCAAAGTATTTCAAAAACACTGAAATCAGTAGGAATTAGTCACATAGGCACTCCTGAAAATTCCACTGGGTACCTAGGTGCTTAGATACATTTAAAAATCTGGCCTGTAACCTTTGTTCTCTGTCTGTAAAATAGTGACATAATAAAAATACTTCCCTACTATGCAGGGGAGTTGAGGATAGATCAATCTGTGTAAGGTACGCAGAGGCAAGAGTGATAAAGGAGGATTTTTTGCTATGAAATTTAATATTTACCTTCTATAGTTCTGCTGTCATTAGAAGTACAAATTTACTCTAGTTGTGAGCTCACTGTAAATAAGTATGTGAAAGTTTGTAAGATGTCACAATACCCTATAATAAATGTTGATGGGAAAAGGAGAAAGAAACACTGGATTAACCGAACAAAAAGGGCCCACTGATATGATCAAGCACAATGTTAAAATCATGCTTCGGAATAATGGAAAATGTGAAACCAGGAATTAATGGACCAAAATTGATGTATCAGATATTAGGCTTAACTGGTGGACAAAATAATGAGGGAGAAGGGTTATTTCACTCGCCACTCTCTTTTTGGCATCTTTAAAGAAAGAGACTTTGGGGGAAAATAAGAGATCATATGGAGTCTACTGGCGTGAGATTCACCATCATGGCTGCCACCCCTCCCCCCCATCTCCTAGGAGCCCAGACCATTTTCATCCTAATCCTGGGAGGTGTCCTGATCAGAACAGCCCAGAACGAGGGATCCAGAAGACATGCAGAGGGTATATGTAATTTGAATCAGTGTCCTGCATTTAGAGTGTTTTGAGATTATTATTCGGTGTATTAGAGTATGCCTAATGATCCCATGCCAAATATGGTGAAAACAGGTGTATTTAGAATACGAGTAACTGCACAGAGTTAACATGTTCAGAGTGGCAAATGTGCTGTTCATTCTGCAATTAGTCTGTATTTCATTCTGACAATTCGCTCTGTCTTTATTTTGCAGCCGTCCATTGTACCATCCCACCCAATGGCTCCTCCTAGCCCCAGCACCACCAGCAGTAATAACAACAGCAGTAGCAGCAGCAACTCAGGTTGGGATCAATTAAGTAAAACAAACCTTTACATAAGAGGACTGCCTCCAAACACCACTGACCAGGACCTGGTAAAACTATGCCAACCGTAAGTACTACTCTTAAAATTCAGTCTTTTAAAACTTACAGGACATTTGTGATGTGAGTGCTAATGTTATGAGGCGAGAAGAAATCTAGCCCCATGTTTAGTATTCTTGATTCTGCGATGAGATGCAAAATGTCAGCTTTTGAAATCAGTAGGAGCTGAGCGTGTGTGGCACCTTCAGAAGCAGAGAACAGACTAAATATATAGTAAAGAAGTGTATCCCAGGTTCCTGATTTAAAAACCATGGACACCCATACTCCTGACTGCTGGTTTATCTGCTGTAATCACAAAAGATTAAAAACATTTGAAAATTATCAAACAATTGTGTAGCTTGTTTTTAAAAGCATATGTTTAAGATCTCTGTTAGCAACTGATGTAGCTGCACCATGACAAACCTCTAGTGTAATAAAGCTGCACCAGTGTAAACTTGCACTGGGGCAGCTTTCACCAATTTCAAACTAGGATTTACACTAGTGCTGTACGATTGCACTAGGGGTTTGCTATAGTGCAGCTACATCAGGGCTAAAAAACGCTGTGTAGACATAACCTAAAGAATCTTTTTTCAGACAACACTGTTTAGCAAAGTTCGTATCAACGGGCTGTTGTATAAATCCATGCATTTGGGGCATTTCTGAATATGGGGTGGGTATGTAATTATATTATTTACACTATTTTTTTTAAATCACTTTCTTCTCTGGAACATATAATTCTTGACTGCTACATTGACTTGCTAAAAAATGAAAAAATTTCAAGATTCACAACAGACTTGCCAGACTATTATTGAAACAAAATATTATACCTGTAAAATTCACTGATGGAAAGTGGAAACTGAAACTTACAGGCTATCTGGTAAACAAGGAAAGCCCCTAATTTTTCATTCCTGCAAAAGTACACTTCAATAGTTTAGTTTTATAAGGAACCTCTTTGAGATTCTCAAACACTGATTAAACCTCAAATAACCTTATTAATTACACAAGCTTTTGTCCCCCATTTAACAGATTAGTAAATGAGGATATGTCAAAAGACTTGTCCCTGGTCACACCACTAGTCAGCAACACAGCCAAGAAAAGAACCCTAAGTCCTGGCCCCCAGTTTATTTGAACCATTAGATGACATTCTGGAAAAATAGATGCTGGACTGTTGATTTGTACTTTAGCAAAACTTTTTTGCCGTTCTGTCCGTGATTTCATAAATTCATGTAAATTAAATCTGGAGGGGTCATATTTAGGTTTGATAGAATTTGATTTATAATTTCAATGGATAATATCTATGTTTTTAAGCATTTTTTCTATTTTAAATTTTCACAGTTGCTGTGAAATTATGGGCGGAGATATCAGCCAATAATTAATGACAGTAGGCATTCAGATTCAAAAGGTTGAAGCTTTATAAACATTAAAACACAAATTGTCAACATCACGTTACAATATGCAAAGTAAATATCCTTAAATCAGACTCTAAGTTCTCAAGCAACATTTTTCTGACTTTGTCTATAAATTTCAGTTGTTATCGATTTGAAAAAATTGTGTGCGTATGTGGTGGAATCAACGTTTACTGACACTTACAGATAAAAATAAATCTTTCCAGCCTAATCACTCATATTAGTTGATCTTGTCAATTCGTCTGGCAAAGCAGGATTGTTCTGTATTATATCTTTGAATGTTGTCCTCTGTATTTCATTATCCCAGTGATGGAGCTTTCACCACTTTCTCTAAACTGTATTCCAAAGTCTAAATGATCTCACAGTTTCCAGATTTTCAAATTATGTTCAGAAGGTGCAATTAAATACATACATGACATTTGTTCACTTTTTTTATTTTTAGAGTACTTGCTCTCCTACATGCAAGTAGAGCCTCTCTTTTAAGGAGGGCTGGGTTTCCCCCCTTCTTGCTCCCTCTTATAAAAACAGGATTCTTTGATCAATTTTGGTGCCCATATAACTGTCAATAATCTTACTGAAGTTTTTTACCTTTTTTCCTTAAAAGTAGAGTGAGTAGTGCAGGTCAGTTGATGAAGCTTTGTTTTATACTAATTAGATTGACGTATGTTATGCCAGTATTCTTGTCATTTTCACTGATGAAAATGAGTCCAGAATTAGTTATTCCAGAGACTACCAATTCATAGCTGCCTTTATGGCTCGCTCTCAGAAGTTCTTCACACCTCCCTGACTACATGCCTGCTTCAAGGACACCACTTGTCCTCTTCCCAAATAGTGGCTGCACAATGCTGGTATATTTCCATGATCTCCACCCTCTTCAAATAGCTCATCAGCTTCCTGTTGGGAAGGTATAGTCATCTGGATAGATCTAAATACTTACAACTCCTATCAAAGTGCTCAGCACTTCTAAAAAATCAGGCCCAAAGATATTGAGTACCCAAAAATTGCAGCATCTAAAATAAGTGGCTGTTTTTGAAAATTTTGGCATCACTGTAAACATCAGGCTCAAAGGTCCTCTCTTCTTACTGTTCTTTCTCTTTCTTTTCTGCCACATCCATATCCCTCCTAACTTTGTTTACCTGCTCAGCAATAGTTCCTGCCAGCCACTACCAAATATTACTACCAGTTGTCTAGCTACTTCCAGCA
This sequence comes from Terrapene triunguis, assembly GCF_002925995.2. NCBI lineage: Eukaryota > Metazoa > Chordata > Testudines > Emydidae > Terrapene > Terrapene triunguis. The sequence continues at coordinate 30,733,770 of NW_020664413.1, read as the reverse complement.
GTGTTTTTGTTGCATCTTTGTCCCATTTCTCATAATTTTGTTCTCCTTATTTTCTTAAACAGGCAGCGTCCATTATTCCTGTAGTCTTTATATCCAGTTCAGATCAAATTATATGCAAGGATAGCATAATTAAAAATCATGGGCTACCAATGCAAAAAGTGGTAGGGATGGGGGAGAGGGGTAAGGGACAAAAAACAAGAATATCAAAATCTAAAACTGTATAATAGCTCTTTCTTGCATGACATAATATGGTCAGAAGAACTTTAGACTTTTAGATTTTCAAAATAATTTTTTATTAAGGACTGGTTTGTTTGAAAGACATTATTATAACAGTTCCAAATCTTCATGGCTGAATATTGTATCTGTAGAGAGAGAAAAAATATTACGCCTAATTTAGAAAAAATGAAATTTTTATTGAGAGAAAATTACCAACTTCTGGTTTGAGAAATTTTACGTTTATTGCAAAAATAAAACTTCTTGCTTTCAGGATAATACTCACTGTTTCAATAGTCTTGTGATTATAATGAAAGAGCTGGACCACCTAACAGAAAAAAATTAGACTTATTATAGTGTATGTCCTGAAAGAATAAACTGGCTCCATTTGGACATATTCCAAACAGAAAAAGATTCTCATAAATCTTACTAAAAATGGAGCAGATAATTAATTTTGTGAAAGGAGCCATTCATAAATTATGAAATTACTACAGCCTTGCACATGAAGATGACTTCTCTGAGATTTAACTCATTCTAGATACATGTGTGGTAGAAGAGTCCCCCCCCCCCCTTTTCTTTTTTTTTTAATTTTGTTTTTTAAAAACAATACAGAAGCACCTTCAGGATCCTCCAAGTTGAGATTGAAGGGGTTGTTGCTTCTCTTCAGTAGCTGACTGGTATCAGGAAGCACTCATAACTTTGAACATTTTGTCATCTTGAGCAGACTTCTCTTATCTCTCTCGGAGCTTCCCCAGTTTGTGTGTGTGTGTGTGTGTGTGTTGCAATCATAGAAAAAAATTGTGATCTTTTTCTGGTTTTGTTGTTTGCCTCTTGAATTGGGCAAAGGTTCTGAATGATTTGCTCAATCTGTAGTTCATTATAGAATGATCTTTGGCTATGTCTTCGCTTCAGAGCCTATTCTGGGATAACTATTCTGTACCTAGCTGCAGTTCATGAGCTGCTGGCTCTTGCCTTTTTTGTTTGCAAGACAAATGGTTCCTGAATGTGAGCTTGAGACCTCTGAGGATAGATGAAGCTTCTGAGACTTTGGTTTCTATGAGTAATTTCTCTGGTAAGAGATTCCTATGTTAGAAGAGGGGAATGTCCTATCTCAAAAGTCTCCATTTCTGCTGAGGAACCAAGTGAGATGTCCAGAAGATTTTAAAATCCAAGACTTGGAACATTTGATCAAAAATCTGGGTAGTTTATTAAAAACGGTGGGCTTCTCTGCCAACATAGCCCTTTAGCAGCTGGAGTTGATGTCAGTTCTATCATCTGGAAACAAGACTCTCCTGATTCAGAGGCTTAGTATTAGAGGCTCACTTTTATGAATTATGGAAAGTTCCAGATGCCAAATTCTCACTTTCTGCAATTCTGTCTAAACTGTTCAGCCTTCCAGGAAGTAGTTAGGAGACATGGTATTTAGTTTCCAAACTGGGTTTTGCAATATCCAGCTGTTCCACTGGGGCTTCCTTGCCACTTACTGATCTTATAACTGCTAAAAACTTCTTAAACAACCTTTAACATGCACTTGGTAAATGAGAAATCAAGAGAAATTCTGTTTTTGTCTTGTCTAACTCAGTTTATATTAATCCAACATTAATTACTCACACTTTATGTAAATTTTTTTACTAAACAGATATTGCCAGGCTGCTTTCAGGAAAAATGGTGTTTTCATTTATTTATTTATTATAGAACATAAAATTAGTAAAAATGTGGTATGTTTGATTTGATTAACTGAAAACAGGTTTTTATGTGTATTCAGACCTTTCCTTGAAGTGTTTACAACAAAACACTGCATCATTGTGCTGTCACATAAAAGCCACAAAGTGAAACTGATTGTCTGTTTTCTTTGCTCTGACTGAGTCAAATACAAAATTAAACCAGGGGTGAAGTCCTTGACCCATTAAAGTCAGTTGCAAAGCTGCCATTGATGCTAAAGGAATCAGGATCTTACCTTAGATCCTTAAATGTTGGTTGTTCTTATAATTCAAGATGTTATTAGAAACACCTGTAATAATTTGAACTCGACAATGTCCCTTTATAGGATGGAATTCACTCTCTTACAAGAAGGCCTACACAAAGTCCCCTGAGCTGTCAAACTCCAGGGATAGTCTTGAGCAAGGTGTGTGAGTGCAGAGTCCACAGTATACCTGCATGTTGCAGAAGTGGTTTCCTCTCCGGCTCACAATAAGCAGCTGTTAATAGGTGTGTGGTGAGTAGGTTAGGAAGTGGCCTAATAGATATACTCTTTGGCAGATCCAGGATCTAGAAAACTATACAACAAGAGTGTGGAAGGATTAAGCTGTAGTCTCATAGCCTGCCTTGATGCTACGAGCTGAATTCCATCCACCAACTCCTACTTAATTCTTTGTGCTATGCCTGTTTCTTCAGGCCTCATGGAGAGAGGAGTTAATTTTGTCCATAAAATAAATAGTTATACATTTATTGTGCTATATATAGATGTTTTAAGCATCCAAATAAACTACAGTTAGAGCACGAGCTACTTGTCATGCATATCGATTTTTATTTCCCTTTCCAAAACAGCTTTGCACATTATACTATAATATTGAAAGGTCATATTCAATTGAGATTATTTTATAGCAAAATAACCGATCTTTAAATATAATTAATCAGAGTATTTGAGTCACTATACAGATTCTTCTATAAGAAGTTCCATATGTGGTTCTGGTGGTACAAAGACTTTGTTTTTCTTCTCATTGCTTCATTCAGTAAGTTCAGTTCTGGCATTGAGGAGCTGCCACTGATGAACATGAACGGTGGTTTTTATTTTGATTACATTCTTTTGGGAAGTTGCTATAGAAAGCTCTTATCTAACTATAGAACAGCAGAGCTTGTTGTTCTATTTGCAGTGAGGCCCTATAGTTTATATGTAAATTGTATTCATTTATGTACCACTTTAAATAATGCTTTTATGATTTTTTGAGAAGTATGGTACTTTTCTGGAGAAATAGAACATTTTTTGGCCAATATTTTTCCCACTATAGAAATCTACTAGTCCCCACCTCCTTTCCTCTGGCCCTTTTAACAACATACCAGTAGGAGCAGCTTGTCCTTTTTCTGCCAGATTGAAACAGCGTATTGTACTTTTTGTGAAGGTGGATCGCCTGGGAGTGCAGATATTTTCAGATGGTATTAGTGGCATTTCCATTGAAAATGAAAAACCTACATTTCTGAATAGGCCATTTAAACACAAGCCTACTATTCCAATCCTGCACTGTAAAAGCAAAAACATATCTGGTCTGCCGGGCAGAAATATTGAAAAAGTAAAATATTTATCATGTTTATTAGGGTAGTGCCTAGGGGTCGTCTGGGAACAGGGCCCCATTGTGCTAGGCACCTGTGCAAATCTGCAATAGACCGCCCCTGCCCCCAAGAGCTTACAATCTAAATAGACAATACAGATGGAGGGCAGAGGAAATGAATGTAACATACAAACAGTGTGATCAGTGTGATGGCTGGCAAATGTCGTCATGTTTTCAGTATGTGGAGTGGTGGGGGTGATGTTATGTTAGGAGGATATTAGTTAAGTGGAAAGACAAAGGAAGGGGGGAAACAGGAGGGGTTGTAGCAAACAGCCAATCAGCCCAGGCGAGAATGCTCACAGTGAAAACTGCAGAAAGCAGTGATGATATCATCAGTCTCTGTCTGTCCCTGCATGAACTGTTTTTGCAGCTGTTCTGCTGTCTTCAGTTTCTGGTTGGCTCCTTCCTGCAGTTTCTTTCCCCAAGCCCACATGGCTGGGAGTGCCACATAGGTTCTCATGCCCTGGAGTGGATCTCCCCTGCACAGTTCTGGGATATAGGGGTGGTACCATCTGGGTCTCATTTTACTCCCTCTCCTTCAGTGCAGAAGTAGCTGGTGAAAGTGCGCTGTGCTGGTTTTTGCACTCCAGAATACATTATATGGGGCTTGTTTTAACTATAGCTTTTATTTGGGCGCTGTTATGCAAAAGCTCATTACTTACAGTTTACAGTTAATGTATGAGGATCTGAAATTGCAAACTCTTACTCATACCAGCAGTCACACTGACTTGAGTGAGACTACTGATGGGATTAAGGTCCACTAATGTGAGCCAGAGCTTGCAGGATTCAGCCCCTAATTGGTAACTTACTCTGACATGTACTCTAGGTGCTTTCCAGCATCTCAGTGTGAACCGTGCCTTACCACTCGTGACCTTTATGCCCAATCCACATGGTTGCTCAGCCCTTCATCCTCCTCTTTCTTTTTGCCTACAGTTTACCTGCCACTCTCCTCTGCAGTGTTGCATCATCTTCAGCAGGAAGATCTGAAAGGTCCTAGGTCCTCTTTTACTGCCATTGTATCAGAGGTCCCCAAACTGTGGGGGGTGCAGAGGAGTGTTCAAGGAGGTGTGACAGGCCCAGGCTGCAGCTCTGCCCCCAGCCACTTGCTTGGGGGCTGACCCTGAAAAGTCTGGGGACCACTGCATTACATCACTAATTCAGGATGGGAGTACAGAGAGTAATGCAGCAGACCTTCCTCCTTCTCATTGTTGCTCCATAATCCCAGGAAGAGCGTTTAACTATTGCTGCTGAATTAAATTTCTTGTATTCCAGTGCAGCCTAAATCACCAGGCCAGACCAGCTTAGGTATGTTCAGTTCCAAGCCTGGTTGGTAGCACTGCATCGCTTATATCAAACTGTTCACAAACTAGTTTAATATATTTTTAAACCATTTTTGTTCTGGATAGCTTCACTTAGGACTTCCTCCTTATTATGTTATTGTTGTAGTGGATATTATTTAGATGTTTAATTGGATTACAACTAGGAAAGCAGCTGGTTTCAGATAATAAAATTAGTGATATAATTACCACTGCAGACCATTGTTCTGTTCCAGGATGGTCAGAACATTGAAACACAATCTTGTAATGGTTGGCCCTGTTTTATATGTACACGGGAAATCATAAATCTTGTAGAGTTTTTTTTATTTTAAGCACTTGTTTCAGCAAAAAAGTAGCTGCACAACTTTAAAAAGTCAGCATTGTGGCAGAGCGGTAACTAAAACTGTTTTCCAGGAAGGAGCCTGTTCATATTGAAATGATAGAATCAGATGTGGTAGACAGCTTTGTTTTCACAATCTAAGATTTTTGTTGACTAGTTTAATTTTTATTTGTTTTGGTCAAGAGCATCCAAAAATGTGCAAAAAGAAATATTAATATCATTTTATAACTGAAACTTGTCATGTGACCAGCCATTTGACATGCTTCTGCTTCACTGTTCTTTGCTGCTATGTGATTATGACCTCTGATTGGGTTGTCATTTGTCTGCTCTGTTCATTTACGTTCAGTATTGATATGATGTGAATTAAAGTTTTAAGATTTACTGTAGGAGGGAGCTGCTGCCACTCCAGTCAGTTAAGATCGGCACGGACACCTTTTTTTACACAGTGAAGTTCATTAGGCGATAGATGTGGTTGGGATATAGTGAACAGCTTTACCAATTCTGTTTTTTTAACTCATTCAGAAAGGTGTTCTCTCTGATCACAATCTTTAAAGAACCTTGTACATCTCATTCAGATTTTTAATGGATATACAGTTCAAGGAAATGGGGGAATTAAAAGCTAAATTCATAAAAGTATTTTCTCTGAGTATCTTCCCATCCTGTAAGTTCTCCTGTATTCCTTTTTCTCTACTTATTCACTCCTTTCCTTTTGGTCTAGAGACTATAATGATAGAGCTCCTTGAGTCAAGCTTTTTTTTGTTAAGTTAAATAGATAAAGAGGTGACTTGATTAATCTGAGTATCTACATGGAAAACAAATATTTAATAAAGGGATTTTCAGTCTAGCCGAGAAAGTTGTAACACCATTCAGTGGCTGGAAGTTAAAGCTTGATGAATCCAGACTGGAAATAAGGTGTACATTTTTAACATCAGTTTACCAAGGGTTGTGGTGGATTCTCTGTTACTGACAACTTTTAAGTCCAGATTGGATTTTTTTCTAAAAGATACTCTTTAGGAATTATTTTGGGGAAGTTCTGTGGCCTGTGTCATACAGGAAGTCAGACTAGATGATCACAGTGGTTCCTTCTGGTCTTGGAGTATATGAATCTAGGTGTGTCTGTATCTCATAGTTGCAGTGAAACTTTACATTCATTTTGCATTATAATTAAACAGAATAGTGAAATATGTTGGGGGGGAGGTTTTTAAATAATTCTTAAGATATTTATATTTATTTATTACTTTTTGCAAACATCTCTGGACAAGAAATGAGTAACATCCTGTTTATAGAAGAGTTTTATTCTACTTTTTATTTGGGGGGGAAAAAATAGAACTCCACAGTAAATGACTATGTTCAGTTATATACTGTCTGGTACCAGCAGCTACTCTGTGTTCCTTCTTCAAGGACTGCTGCTGTTGGCCTTATTTAACACAGAGTCTGCAACACATAACTCTCTTAATTGTGCCTTCTCCACTTGCCCTGGCGCTTCACCCGTCTATTTTCTAAAACTAGTATTTCATTTAAAACCTTTTCTGCCTGTTGGTGGTTGCCACTGATTCTCAGCTGAGTTGAGCTGAAAAAAGAAGGGACCTCATTTCTATAGGAGCCCTTGTTGTCATTTTTAATAGAGAGGCCCAAGACTGATGGGAGACTGACGGGTTATCTTTTCAGGTCAGCATAGAGGGATTTGTGAATAATGGCGTTTGGGTGGCATATCATGGGAATTGTGCTTGGTATAACGTGTTAATGTTGTCTTAAGTGGTAATTTCCGTTACTTGTGGTGATTTGCTAGTGCACTTGAGCAAATTTAACTGTAAGCAAACAAAGCTTCTTGCGTGGGTTATAATGAGTGGCTGTACTGACATTGCACAGACGAAGGAAGACACTGTCCCCTCTCCTAAGTGATTACATATTAACTGGACAGAAAGTAAAGTTGAAAGATGTTTATAGTGCATGATCAAATAAAGGCCCACTCTCAAAGTAATCTTGCTGGGTGCATGGACCTTTTTGTTCTAGATTCATATCTTCTAGTGGATTATTATTGAAAGGCTTTGTGTGTTTTTAGGGGGAGCTTGAAGGAAGACCCGGAAGGGAAGAGAGAGTTGTCATTTCACGCCTGATCCTTTGAGGTGCTGTGCACCTCCTGAGAGGCTTTTGTGTTTAAAGCAAAAGCAGGTAAAATCTTAACTTAATAGTAGCGACCATTTTAAACTCCATCTTCACTGTGACAATTAAATTTATTCTAGATGTAAGAATAAGTCAAATCATAATTTTGACAGCCGGAGTCAGAATTTCCTTTGATGGCAACAGCACATTGGCTACCCTGGGTCCAGTTGTTCCCACCCTTCAGCGAGATCCACACATGGATGAGTCAGTCAGCATGCACAGCTTGTTCTTTGCTCACAGAAGTGGGAGTCAGCCACCTCCTCAGCACTCCACCCCAGGCCGCATCCCATGGAAAGTCGTCTGTGGAGTCAGGGTTCTGATGCAGGGTGAGGCATGGACTATGGGAGAGGAATTCACTCTTTATGTTTCAAAGGCAGCTGCTGGTGAAGGAAGCACTGGCTGCAATGGTCTGCAGCCACTCAGCTGAGGATCTCAAGTAGGAGAGAGTTGATATGGCAGCATGTTGCCTGCACATGCTATGGGATCCACAGGCTTTCATTCTGTGGCAGGGCAATCCTTCTCCCCTGCAGAAGAGCTTAGGGAAAAATCTGCTAGGGGCAGCTTATGGTGTATTCTTCCCCAAGGACCCTTCTTGGAGGTTTTTCCGTGGCAGGGTGTGGTCTGGCCTCATGTGGAATATGGGAACATGATCCTTAATAAGTAGCATCAATGTAGGCTACTATAAATGTTAACAAGTATTAAAACAATCAGTTTAGCTGGCAGTTTAGATTCCAAAAACTGTCACTTCTCCATAACCTATCCAGCATGATCCGAAGATTCAGACATGTTCATTTTCAGCTACAGACTCTTCAAAAGTGCTTCACAGCTTGGACTCTGAGTTGGATTCTCCCCACATGAACTTTCAGACTGCTATCTTGACAACAATGGGGCAGTTTTCTGTAAAGAAAAGGAGGTCACATATGAGAACAAGATTTTAAAATCAAATATAGCTTAGGCTCCAATGCAGTTTCACTTAACTCTTTGAAACAATAGTTGTCTTGTTACCCATATTGTAAAAGGCTGATTCTACTAAAGTCTGAACGATGTAATGTTAAAATTATCCAGCCCTGTGAAGGAGAAAAGTGAACAGTTTTCTCTTGTCACATTCTAAGACCAATTATTTGTATTGGTAGCATTTTATTAGGGGGATTTTAGTGCAGCATTGCTAATGTTCAGCACTCTCGGTAGGTTTGATAAAATAACCCTATGCCCAAATCATAAGCAAAATGAAAAATAAACCATTACAATGTTTCTTTGCATTTAAAAAGAACAGCAAATGTAAATAAACAAGCAAATTCAGACACTGCCAGCTCTGACTGTCCTTTGTTACTGAGGAAGTGGAGAGAAAACTGTAAATTATCTTCAAAGTATGGTATAAAATGTTAACCCAGGGCTTGAAATCTTTCCCACAATCCCTACCGTTCTATCTTGTAATGACATTCAAAACAGTGCCTCTTGCATTGGTGTAATTTAAACAACTCTTGACGCAAATCAAACCTATAGAATTTTCCCCCCCTCTGGAATGTAGCTAACACCCTGCCATTTAAAATATTAATGCTTGCAAACAGATATATAGTATAGAGAAAAAAATTAATTGGAATGCCAAATGTTACAGTACAGGAAATATAAAAGAATCATTTGTGATGATGATAAAATGAAACAGCTGATTTTGGAGACTGTTCTTGTAACCTTTACTCACACAAACAGTTTCATTGAAGTAAGTGGGGCAGCTCATGTGAGTGAGGGCTACTTGTGCAATGGGTTGCAGGATCATGACTTTAGTAACAGAAATAAATTGCAATGTGTGTTCTGCACTTTTATCCTGTTGTTTCCATGTCCTCTCTTTCATCTAGTTTAGAATCCAACTCCATTTTCCCCAGAGAAAAAGCTTTGAAGTACACTGATTTGCTGAGATCAGATCCTCTGCAAAATATTTATCTTGTTCTTTCACTTGTTTTTAATTTAAACTGGTACCAAAAGTTCCCTCTTAACCTCTCATATTAGAATGACACTGCCATATATTTTGGGCAAAAAATTGTGACCTTTTTATTCTAAAGAATGTTAATTTTTTGTATCTTATGTGTATATAGAGACATGCTACTTTAAAATACATTGTAGTTAATTTTTATTTTTAAAAAGACATTATTTAGGATTTGGATATAAACAATATTTCATATCATTGTGCTTTCTTTTTTCCTCCCTCCCCCCCCTTTTCCATCCTTTGAACTGGCATCTTAGCTTGTTTCACTCCATGTTAACAAATGGGATGTGTGTGTAAAAATAATATGCCCACAAGAGAACAGCAGCCTTAATTTTTGCTTGTTATATATTTGCAGTATGATCCCAAGGGCCTAATCCTGGAAAGCACTGATCACCACCTGCAAGAGCCTACCATTCCCATTGGCTGTAATGGGAGCAAGAAGACTCCCCAGTTTGCTATCAAACTAATGTTAGGTCTGTGTTGCAAAAGGCTTAGCATTTAAGCAGTATAAAAGCGCACTGCCAGTTGAACTGCATGCTCACTGTCTCCCCCCGCCCCCCTTGTTGCATGGTACACTAAGGCAAAAATCTTCTCCATAGTATTCAGCCTGAATAATTTGGCTGGCTGCTTGGAAACTGTCCGAGGTAAAGTGAGAGAGCACTCCTCCTCTCAAGGTCAGAGTGGTAGCAGAGTTTCTGTTTGTCACTTCTGTACTATAAGCATTCTTTCCCCTCCAGCATAGCGGGGGGTGGAGGGGGAGCCATGTAGTATCTGATCCTCCTGCCCCACATCACATCTCTCTGTATAATACTGTACAGAGCTCCTTTATGGATCAATGTCTTGTGCATGGGGTGTGTGTAACCCATGTGTGATGATTTCAGTTACTCACCACCCTATACCTCTCACCCCCGCCTGCACAGTAGAACCATGCTAGTTCTGCTGCAAAATAGACTTCTGCACCTGTAAAGTAGATAGCAGGTTTTGTCTCTCTGAGGTTTATGAACCTTTGTATTATTGCAGATAGCATATCAGAATTAAAGTATTTTAAACGTATATTGATGTCAGTAGGGTTACCATTCGTCTGGATTCCCCCGGACATGTCCGGCTTTTAGAGTTAAAAATAGCGTCCAGGGGGGATTTGTAAATGTCCGGACTTCCCCCCCCTGCAGAGCACGCGCTGCTGACAGGGCAGCCGGCCAGATGGTGCCACTTACATGGGGCTCCGACAGCCAGAGAGAGCCCCTCCTCCACTTCCCCCTCCTCTCCCCTGCAGCTGAGAGCACTCCCTCCCTCCCTCCCTGCATTCGCAGATCACCAGCCAGCTGTTCGCACCGGCAGTCTGGAGCTCCTCCCCCTGCTCCTCCTCCCCAGCACGCTGGTCTGAGCGGCAGAGTAAGGGGGCCAGGGGGTCGGAGAAGGGGCAGGGAGGTTCTGGAGGGAG
>NW_020664413.1:30696306-30722590 GCF_002925995.2 Terrapene triunguis | reverse complement strand
GGGGGGGGGGCTGTCAGGGGGTGGGGAGTGGTTGGATGGGGCGTGGGAGTCCTGGGGGTTGGGGTGGGGGTGTGGATAAGGGTTGGGGCAGTCAGGGGGCAGGTAGGGGGTAAGGTCCTAGGGGGCCAGTTAGGATGAGGGGAGGGTCTCAGGAGGGGGCAGTCAGGGAACAAGGAGCAGGGAGGCTTAGGTAGGGGGTGGAGTCCTGGGGGGCAGTTAGGGGCAGGGGTCCCAGGAGGGGGCAGTCAGGGGACAAGGAGCAGGGGGAGGGTTGGGGGTCCTGAGAGGGGCGGGAAGTGGGAGGGAGTGGAAGGGGCAGGGGCGGGGCTAGGGTAGGACTGGGGCGAGGCTCCTCCCGTCCTCTTTTTTGCTTGCTGAAATATGGTAACCCTAATGTCAGACTGCTGGGCCTGATTCTGCTGTTTCTTACATTGATATTAATCATGAGTAACTTGTTGAAAGTCATGCCACTTGACTATACAGTGCTATGCCAATATAAAAATGATGCGAAGAGACTCAAGATCAGTTTTCTGCTTCTTCCCAGATGAGCTGTGTGTTGTTTTATTCCATAGGGAATTTTAGGATTATTTCCACCAATTTCTTTAATTGCTTATGCGGTCAAACTTCACTAATTCCCCTTAAAATCAGGGACAGCCACTGCACATTACAGAATTTTGCAGAAGAGCAAGTATGTGAGCAAATAGGATGATACAATCAAGGATGTGGCATCACAAAATGTTCTCTGTCAAATTATTTTGAAAGGTGTAACTGTTAGAACATAAGAACGGCCGTACCGGGTCAGACCAAAGGTCCATCTAGCCCAGTATCCTGTCTACCGACAGTGGCCAATGTCAAGTGCCCCAGAGGGAGTGGACCTAACAGGCAATGATCAAGTGATCTCTCTCCTGCCATCCGTCTCCATCCTCTGACAAACAGAGGCTAGGGTCACCATTCCTTACCCATCCTGGCTAATAGCCATTAATGGACTTAACCACCATGAATTTATCCAGTTCTCTTTTAAACGCTGTTGTTATAGTCCTAGCCTTCACAACCTCCTCAGGTAAGGAGTTCCACAAGTTGACTGTGCGCTGCGTGAAGAAGAACTTCCTTGTATTTGTTTTAAACCTGCTGCCTATTAATTTCATTTGGTGACCCCTAGTTCTTGTATTATGGGAATAAGTACATAACTTTTCCTTATCCACTTTCTCCACATCACTCATGATTTTATATACCTCTGTCATATCCCCCCTTAGTCTCCTCTTTTCCAAGCTGAAGAGTCCTAGCCTCTTTAATCTCTCCTCATATGGGACCCGTTCCAAACCCCTAATCATTTTAGTTGCCCTTTTCTGAACCTTTTCTAGTGCCAGTATATCTTTTTTGAGATGAGGAGACCACATCTGTACTCAGTATTCGAGATGTGGGCATACCATTGATTTACATAAGGGCAATAATATATTCTCAGTCTTATTCTCTATCCCCTTTTTAATGATCCCTAACATCCTGTTTGCTTTTTTGACCGAACAGGGTGTTGCAGGGTGACTAGCCCTTTTAAGGGGAGACGGGCCCAGCCCCACCTGTGGCTTATCAGCTGAGGCTGTGGAGTTAGAGGTCAGGTGATGGCTTGAAGAGCACCTAGTCCTTATAAAGAGGTCAGTTGAACTGGAGAATGGCAGGAGTCCCTGGGTTAGGAGAAAGAACCCAGCCATAGGTCCCAGGATGCTTGAGGAGTGAGAACTTGAGGGTGTAGAAAGACTCTGTGGGAGTTGCTGGGTCTGGGCTCTGGTTGTGAGGCGAGGGGGGGGAAAGCATCAGGCAATTATAGCCCGTGTTTGGCAAAGAAAACGCTTTATTTTGGTACTTTGCCTAAGTTCTTCTTTTAACTAATAAATTGTGTCCTGAGTCAAGGCCCTGAACTATACTGGTGTGGTATGGATTCATGCTGGGCTGGAGAACTAGCCCATTGGTGTACAGTAATTTAGTGCAGAGCATATGTTCTGGTTCACTTAAACAGTGCAGCTCCACAGAAATCATTGTAGAGAATCCAGACACTTGTTTAAATCTCTGCTGCAAAGGGAGGAGAGGCCCACCAGGTTTTAAGGCAAAAGCTATGGGTTAGTGATTCTGTGAATGGAGAATTAATGCGCTTCTACGGTAGCAGACATTGTAGTGTCTTGAGGGCATTTAGTTTTCCCATTTCACTTCTCTGGTAGTTAGACTAACCCTCTTCTTTCCATAAGCAACAGGCAGAAACTGAAATACTTTTTGGGGAGGAATATAATAAACTGTCCTAACTTTAGCTCGTGGTCCAGAGAAGAGTACCTCTCATCGCAGTGTTTGCCTTTGTTCCTAGTTTTCATCAGTGGGAGAGACTTAGGTCAGTAGAATTGTAAATGGTTCTTGGGAAGCTTACCATGAGAGTGTCATGATAGGTGCTTGAGTCAGTGATTCCTATCTCTGCAGAATCCAAGAGAGTTCTCTTCTGCTCATCCTTGTTTGTCTCATTTTGACAACCCTAAGTTTCATCTCCTTTAGTATGGAAGACACATACTGAGGATTTTTCCTTCAAGTTGCTTTGCTATAGTGGTAGAGGTCAGAACTTGGCAGTAACTGCTCTCCTTTATTTTTCTGGCAGGCAGTTCCCTGGCATGCTCCTTGCTGAGGTCATCCCAACTAGGGGTTTCAGAAGAACATCTGACTGAGTGTCAATTTCTTCACCCTCTGATGGTCTGGCAATATAGAGTGGTATAGGAGACAGTCCCAGTCCTTTCTCACTAAGCATTAATTTGCTTGCAGATCTCTTATTGACCCAGTAACCTGTGAATTTGTGGTTTCTTCCCTTCACTGTAATTGGGTTTCATATTATACCTTTGAAAGGTGTGGGTTCTTTTAATCTTTGGAACAGCTTTTGAAAAAAATCACTGAATTCATAGAATCATAGGATCAGAAGGGACCTCGAGAGGTCATCTAGTCCAGTCCCCTGCACTCAAGGCAGGACAAAGTATTATCTAGACCATTCCTGATAGGTGTTTGTCTAACCTACTCTTAAAAATCTCCAATGATGGAAATTCCACAACCTTTTTAGGCAATTTATTTCAGTGCTTAACCACCCTGCCAGGAAGTTTTTCCAAATGTCTAACCTAAACTGCCCTTGCTGCAGTTTAAGCCCATTGCTTCTTGTCCTATCCTCAAAGGTTAAAGAGAACAATTTTTCGCCCTCCTTCTTGTAACAACCTTTTATATACACCTCTACCCCGATATAACACGAATTCGGCTATAACGCAGTAAAGCAGTGCTCCGGGGGGCTGCACACTCCGGTGGATCAAAGCAAGTTCGATATAACGTGGTTTCACCTATAACGCGGTAAGATTTTTTGGCTCCCGAGGACAGCGTTAGAAAGAGGTAGAGGTGTACTTGAAAACTGTTATGATGTCCTGCCTCAATCTTCTCTTCTCCAGACTAAACAAACCCAATATTTTCAATCTTCCCTCATAGGTCATGTTTTCTAGACCTTTAATCATTTTTTTTGTTCTTCTCTGGACTTTCTCCAATTTATCCACATTTTTCCTGAAATGTGGCGCCCAAACACAGTACTTCGGTTGAGGCCTAATTAGTATGGAGTAGAGTAGAAGAATTACTTCTCGTGTCTTCCTTACGACACTCCTGGAATGATGTTTGGCTTTTTTGCAACAGTTTTACACTGTTGACTCATATTTAGCTTTTGATCCACTATGACCCCGAGATCACTTTCTGCAGTACTCCTTCCTAGGCAATCATTTCCCATTTTGTATGTGTGCAACTGATTGTTCCTTCCTAAGTGGAGTATTGCATTTGTCCGTATTGAATTTCATCCTGTTTACTTCAGACCATTTCTCCAGTTTGTCCAGATCATTTTGAATTTTAAACCTATCCTCCAAAGCACTCGCAATCCCTCCCAGCTTGGTATCGTCCACCAACTTTATAAGTGTACTCTCTATGCCATTATCTAAATCTTTGATCAAGATATTGAAGAGAACCAGATCCAGAACTGATCCCTGCGGGACCCCACTCAATATGTCCTTCCAGCTTGACTGTGAACCACTGATAACTACTTTCTGAGAATGGTTTTCCAACCAGTTATGCACCCACCCTATGTAGCTCCCTCTAGGTTGTATTTCCCTAGTTTGTTTTATGAGAAGGTCATGCGAGCCAGTATCAAAAGCGTTAACTAAAGTCAATATATACCACATCTGGTTCTTTCCCCCTCCAACCCCCCCATCCACAAGGCTTGTTACTCTGTCAAAGAAAACTATTAGGTTGCTTAAATATGATTTGTTCTTGACAAATCCATGCTGACTGTTACTTAGCACCTTATTATCTTTTAGGTGTTTGCAAATTTATTGCCTGATTAGTTGCTCCATTATCTTTCCAGCTACTGAAGTTAAGCTGACTGGTTTGTAATTCCCCAGGTTGTCCTTATTCCCTTTTTTATAGATTGGCATTATATTTGTCCTTTTCCAGTCCTCTGGAATCTCACCCGCCTTCCATGACTTTGCAAAGATAATCGCCAATGGCTCAGTTATCTCCTGAGTCAGCTCCTTGAGTATTCTAGGATGTATTTAATAGGCCCTGGTGACTTGAAAACATCTAACTTGTCTAAGTAATTTTTAACTTGTTCTTTCTCTCTTTTAGCTTCTGATCCTACTTCATTTTCACTGACATTCATTGTTAGATGTCTAATTGCTACTAAACTTTTTGAGATATTGTGGTCTGAATCATTTGATCTGCAAGGTTCATTCCTTGGCCTTCCCACACAGCATTTCCCCTCTGTAGTGATCCTATGGGTATGCAGGAAGAACTGCAGACTGACCTAGATACAGCGTAAGGAGTAGTTTTCTGACACTGGATGCAGACATTACAGGGTTATTGAAGAATTAGTTCCTCCTCACATGTCCACATAGTTTCTCTGTATTCTCTCTTCTTTTTCTTTTTCTTTCTTTAAAAAAAATAAAATAAAATAAAGATTACGTTGACCGTTATGTTTCCCCCCTTCTGAGTAGCTTTCATCCAAGCATGTTTGAAGTTTTCCAGTTAGACTTAGAAGAGGGCATTGTCAGATAACCACTTCAGTAGCAAAGATTCAGACACTGTAATTCATCCTCATGTTCAGCTTTTGGTTTCTTTCAGATAGTCATTTAGCATCCTAAAGGGGGAAGGTTCACCCTGCTGATCCTTTCACAAGCAATGGAGTGGTCATCTGAGAATAAAATTAGGTTGAGAATGTAGTAGCTCCAAAAGACTTCAGTCAGGATTGGCTAAGGTTACTTGACTAATGGGACCAGAGCTGCATAATGGTGATTTGAACTGAAACAGTATATATCTAGGTTACAGAAAACAAATTTCCAGATAAGTAACTACCATTTCTTCTGGCTGCAAAACTGTAGAAAGCAAGCTCTGCCTCCTGCTTGTTTTAATCAGTATTCACAGGTTTGTCTTTCTTCAGCAGTGAAAAACTAAGGAAGTGGTACTGAATATGACCCTAATGCATCAACAACCAAGGTTGCATTTTAGATTTTGTGCTAGAACTAGCGATTGCTCTTGTGTATCTAAAATTGGGCAGCAGATGGATTGCATTTTTTCTAAAAGCATAACATTCCTCTGCCCCAGTCTCTCAGCACTTAAGACTACTGCAGACATCTTCGCAACAGAGCTACACAATTATGATCAATAATATGTGAGTTGATGTTTCCGCTCAATAACATAAAGGCACTTAAATGCCCTGCTGCAGTATTTTGACCCCTGGGGTGAACTACTTGAGAGCCAACCTTTTCCCTATTGAAACTGAGATATTTGCTATTCAGCACAGCTGTGATTTGAGACCAGGGAAGCAGTACCAAGACAGAATCAAATCTACGTGCCAGCTTATTAAGGTGACAAGAAATGGTGCCTGTGGAGGTTCAAGCAGTGATTTAGAATAACTTGTCCTTTTAATGCAGTTTCAATAAGATTGACATTAAGTTATTAGACGTTAAAGAAAATAATCAGAGTGCTAATGGATTGAAGTTAATTCACAGACCCTTTAATCAGAAGTTAAGTACCATCATACTACGGCTAGTTTAAAGCAGAGCATATATTGTTCTGCATGTTTTACTAATAGATTTATGGCATTAATCTAGTTATATACTACAGTTCACATAAAGTTGAAAGGGATCAAAGATTATTTGAACAAGTAAGGCTTCCCCCCTGCCCTCCCAACAGAGCTGAAGTCACTTAGCTCCTCATGAGAGCTTGATTTAAGAACAAATGAGTACCTTTGCCTAAAAATGGTTTGAACACCAGTGCGCCAGATCTAAGGCCCACTAAGTCTGCTTGTGTCATCTTAATCACACAAACTGGCAGTAGGTCTTTCTCTGACTTGTGTGGCATGCTTTCAGAGGCCTCCCACTGACAACGTACCATAACCAGCCTCTAGATATACAAATCTAGGAATCATCAACTCACGCTTTCCAGCTGATCTTGACTGGTTAGAGCATGAAGGGAAAGGAGAGGGTTACATACTGTGGTGCATGTTCTTTAACTGCATTCTGTGTCTGTTCACAGTTATTCCTGGTGAGCTTTTAGTCTGGGCTTTATGAAATGGACCTTTTCCCTTTAACTCCATTTCCCAACTAGCTTTCAGACTTTGTTGCTAGGATTTATGACTGAATATACAAATGTTTCCTTACCTTCAGATTAGGGCAGCGTGCATTTGTAAATCCACATATGTAGGTCTACATAGTTATCATATGCTTGTCTGTAAACATATATTAGCATTCCGCCTTGTTTAATTTCTCAGCTTCCAGATTCCTTACGTAGATCTGGGATCACGTGTGGACAGGAAACCAAGAGCTAAAAGAAGTTGTCAGACTGTAGTAAAAACGCTCCAGGGTTGAGTTGCTTAAACCTGAGGAGGACTTCTTCATTTTGCCTCCAAATGAGTTCGTTTTTCTGTTGTTTATGAGGAACTCCCATTTTCTTTCTCCCTTTTTATACTTCTGGTATGAGCCACACAAACAATGTTATTGTTGGTTTGTTGTATTTGTTAATAGATGGCTTTCATTTTTGGTGGGGGATGTTTTGAAATGCAGCTTTTATTCAGCGTTTTAGTCCTAATTCACAAATGCTTCCAGTGAATTCTGTAGTCTTAAAGCAAGAGAACAGGGTGAGACTGTTTGTTTTTTTTTAAAAATAAATACCACTTTGCTCTTCCATTTCTTTCCACAATGCACTGACACCTCTCTCTCCCCCACACACACATTCCCCCCAAAACTGGGATTATCTTCAGATCATCTTTTTACATCGAAGTGTATTTTGTGCTTAGAACACTTATTCTGCATAGCTGTATGAAACAGCAAGCCCCTTCCATGTACTGAAATGCCTTTAAGCTAGTTAAAACACAGACATATGTTGTGAATATTCAGTAGCAAAATATAGATTCTCATTTATGATTTTATTGATAATGAAATAAGGAATTTTTGTACCTTTTTTGTAAAGTTAAGCAGGTAAGAATTCCAGGTCTTTTTGTAATCATTTTTCTGTATCTATGTTGTTAAGAGTTTTCCGAAGAGTTTCCTTTATTAAACTAGATATCGATTAGTCTGGAAGAAAGAAAATAGGGACTGATTGATGTTAACCTGATTTTTCTAATAATAATTACTGCTGATATTTTGTGTGATTGTTTTAACAATATATATTCTTACATTTTGATTAAATAGCATTTGTAGATTTGGTTTGACCATCTGTAAGTGCTGCTGAGTAACTGTAAAAATATTTTCATAAGATAACAGAAATGACCCTCACCAAGTGACTTTGTTTTGGAAGTTTATAATCTTTTGATTGTAGAACTACCTTAGGTTAGTTGCCAGCTTCATTGTGCCACGCTGAAAACATAATGGTAGTATGTCAGTTTCTAAATAGATCTGTCTAATAAACATCCACATACAACTGCACATTTAATCTGCTTTAAAAGTAGTGTTCCTAAATAGAATACAATGCTGCCTAATCAACATAAAATGCATATTTGCAATATTTAATAGAAGTAGCTTTTGATGTTCGTACTGACCTGAATTATTTAACTTTGGATATGCTTTCATGCAATAAAATAACAAGAGTACTAGTCTTCAATATCGGCCAGCATTTGTGATTAGAGTATTTATTGGACAGTAAATGTAAATTCATGCCCCTCAAAAATATTTAATAGATTCATAGAATAAATAGAAAAGCTCCTATCTTATATAAACAAAAATATACTTTGAACTTTTTAGTAAACTCTGCTAAGCTGTCAATTTCACATAATGTAAAAAGGAAAATGTTACTACCAAATATTTTATGGTAGAATGTAGGTTTGGCCGGATTAGATTTTTATCTGTAAATGTTGATTTCACCATATACTGACCATTGATGATGATTGAATTTATAGCAAAGTAAGGGAAATGCTGCTTGATAACTTACTAGAGTGTGTTTGGGTGGGGGGGGGTTTGGACATTTATTGTGTGTATATATATTTTTTGACATGTGATGATGATGTGTTTTCATGGTTATAAAGCTTTAACAACTTCTTCGAGTGATTGCTCATGTGTATTCCACAGTAGGTGTGCATGCTCGCCACGTGCACCGGTGCCGGAAGTTTTTCCCTTAGCAGTACCCGTAGCGGGGAGCACCGCTGCGACCCCCAGAGTGGCGCCTCTTTGTCTCACCATAAAGGGGGCTGCGCGCTCCCCCCACCCTCAGTTCCTTCTGGCCAAATATCAGTTCTCCATGTGGGCGAGGGAGAGGGGCTCCTCCCCCTCCTCTGCATCTCTCCAGCTCATCCTCAACTACCTCTCGTCTCTTAGGTCCCAGGGGCTGGCGCCCTCCTCGGTCAGGGTGCACCTGGCAGCCATTTCTGCCTTCCACCCACCGGTGCAGGGCCACTCGGTGTTTTCACACCACATGACATCCTGGTTCCTAAAAGGGCTGGATTGGGCTTTCCCTTACGCTAGACCCCTGGTCCCGCCCTGGGACCTGAACCTAGTGCTCTCCCACCTCACAGGGCCTCCCTTTGAGCCCTTGGCCACATGTTCTTGGTCCCACTTGTCGTGGAAAGTGGCGTTCCTGGTGTCTATCACCTCAGCCCGCCGGGTCTCGGAGCTTAAGGCCCTGACCTCCGAGCCCCCGTATATGGTCTTCCATAGGGATAGGGTCCAGCTCCGCCTGCACCTGGCCTTCCTGCCGAAAGTAGTCTTGGCTTTTCACATGGATCAGGATGTTTTCCTCCTGGTCCTCTGTCCTAAGCCCCATTCCTCCAATGAGGAACGATGCCTGCACATGCTAGATGTGCGTAGAGCGCTGGCTTTTTACCTAGACCGAACCAGGCCATTCCAGAAATCCCCTCAGCTTTTCATTGCTTCGGCTGAGTGCATGAGGGGGCGACCGGTTTCCACCCAGCAGATCTCCCGCTGGATCACCTTGTGCATTCGCACGTGTTACGACCTGGCAGGGGTTCCCCCGCCTAATATAGTGAAGACTCATTCGACGAGAGCTCAGGCCTCGTCAGCGGCCTACGTGGCTTATGTCCCCATTCGGGACATCTGCAGGGCTGCTACATGGTCCTCTGTCCACACCTTTTCATCGCACTATGTGATTGTCTCCCAAACAAGGGATGATGCTGGGTTTGGTAGGGCGGTGCTCCGCCCGGGTAACCCTTAAACTCCATCAGGTATAGCTTGGAGTCACCTACTGTGGAATACACATGAGCAATCACTCGAAGAAGAAAGTACAGTTACCTGTTCCGTAACTGGCGTTCTTCGAGATGTGTTGCTCAGGTGTATTCCACATCCCGTCCTCCTTCCCTTCTGTCGGAGTTGTCTGGCAAGAAGGAACTGAGGGTGAGGGGAGCGCGCAGCCCCCTTTATGGCGCGACATAGAGGCGCCACTCCAGGGGTCGCAGCGGTGCTCCCCGCTACGGGTTCTGCTAAGGGAAAAACTTCTGGCACCAGTGCACGTGACGAGCATGCACACCTACTGTGGAATACACCTGAGCAAAACATCTCGAAGAACGCCAGTTACGGAACAGGTAACTGTCCTTTCTTGTATCTCAAAATCTTCTATCATTAAATTAATTGTCTGACCCCTCAACCCCATAATTTCCTGCAACTGTGAACATCTAAATAGGTTAAAATAGAAAAAATGTTTAAAAATAAACATCTGTATTATAAAAAATATAATATCAAATTCTGCCTAGTCAAATAACATATTTACCTCTGTTCTATTAAGATAAAAATGTTTTGATTGACACATACGTTAGTATTTGAAAAAATTTAAGTATGGCACAATTACTTAGACTACATATGTACTTCTGAAGTGTGAGTCAAAGATCAAATCACTTTGTGTTTCTGCTAGATGGTTTATCCTTCTTAACCCATAAACTGTAAGGAAACCAGACTACTAAACTGATAGACACCCTGGCAGATGGTTCAGAGCTTATGCTAAATCACCTTAGATTGTCAGAAAATAGGTTGGGTTCCTGGAGTGGAAGGGTCTGTAAAGAATAGAGAAAAGTATTCTTTTCTCAGTTTACAGTTTGCTGCTTAAACTCCAACTCTCCTTATGTTCCCTCAGCACATGGACACTTTTTTTTTTTTTTTTTTTTTGGTAGGAAGTGGGAACTGGTATAAATAACGTGTGACCTCAGGACCACCCTGTCAGTAGTTTCATGTTTATGAGAAATTAAAGAATGGTGTCCCTAGCCTCTGTTTGTCAGAGGGTGGAGATGGATGGCAGGAGAGAGATCACGTGATCATTACCTGTTATGTTCACTCCCTCTGGGGCACCTGGCATTGGCCACTGTCGGAAGACCAGATACTGGGCTGGATGGACCTTTGGTCTGACCCAGTATGGCCATTCTTATGTTCTTATGACAGAGATTTTTGCATGTTTACTGAGTTACATACATATAAAATGACCTCTTTGGGAGAGGTAAAGTTAAAGGGGGAGAGTTGCTAGTTGATGATTTTTTTTTTTTTCACTTTTCCAGTTTCTTTGGTCTTAATTTCTATCTGTTCATACTGGTAATATGGCAAGTCAAGCAAGCATTATGTAACTTGATTATGAGGAAACTACTGCCTGAATAGGTGCACACCAAACTAAGTTTAGTAATTTCACTGCTGTGTTAATGTTGAGCATCCTGGCTATGTGGCTTTCTGCTTACAGTTAGATTTGGGGTATAATTTTCAGAAGTGGTCAGTTTTGACCTACCTCTGATCCCTTTTGAAATCAGTGAGTGATTACCTTGACTTCAGTGGGAGTAGAATTGGTCCCATGGTAAAACTCCTTTTGGAGTGGGAGCAGAGTTAGAGCCATGCTGAGCACCTTTGAAAATCCTACCCTAAATGACAGGTGACTGAATAGTGGGGCCATAATTCCATGGCGTGTTTTTGGTGATGCCATAGCTTAAAAGACTAGGCTATAGTCACATGTGAAATCACCAGAGCCCAAAGAAAGAATTACAGACCCATCATTCAAAATGTATTAGTGTATAAAGAGCTAGACCACTATATAACAAAATACCTATTCTTAAAGTACATAGTGACCTTTTTATCTATTGTATTCAACATTGCACAAAAATTTGGAAGCTGTTTCCCAGTTCTCTATTGATAAGTTATATAATTTTATACTGCAATATATCTGCTCTTCTACATATTACACCTCAAAAAATTAACTTCAGTGATTAGATCCAAAGAGATTACTAAACTGCAAGGGTTAATAGAATAGCTGTTTCTGCTTTCATAGACGCATAGAAATGTAGGGCTGGAAGGGACCTCAGGAGGTCATCTAATCCATCATTCTTGCACTGAGGCAGGACCTAGACCGTTCCTGACAGGTATTTGTCTAACTTGTTCTTAAAACCTCCAGTGACTGAGATTCCTTTTTGCTCCTCCTACAGCAATTCTTAAAATATGATATACACAACCAAGCCTTTCAATTATTGGTTTTGAACCTGAAGAGCAGCTCACCTGTTTGTACCAAATTATTATTGGTAATTGCTATACATCAATAATAATATCTAGTTCTTACAATAACTGTCAATTGTACATATTTATATTTTCATCTAAATGTTGAATTAAAGGTGGGGAAAATGCAAAGAAGGAGTATTCTTGGTATTCCAGGGAATATACACGCGCAGGGATTGGATTTCATAATAATAATAATTGTAGAAATTGCATTCTAACCAAACCTTTGTATTTAAGATCCTTCTACAGCATGAAAAAGTAGACTTTCTACAAACTGACAAAAAATATCATCTCCATCATTTTGTAGGCCTAGTCAAAACATATGCATGAATCAGCAAAAATATTCTCATAAATTCCTTGATTACTTGGTATCACTAGTAAATGTAATCCACTGGGTTAGTTGCTATTCCCTATAAAACACTTCAAGTGAGACTTTCAAAAGCACTGAAATGAGTTACTTAAAAACAGTGAGACTTAAATTAAATGAATTCTGAATTTTTGAAAATCCCATCCTTCATTCTGAAATGGTGGAGATTCAAAGGGACAAATACAAAGAGAAATGCTCTAGTTTAAACAAGAATTAATTGAGGTAAATTCAGAGGCCAGTGTTATAAGAAAGTCAGACTAAATCAGGGGTCTCAAACTCAAATGACCACGAGGGCCACATGAGGGCTAGTTCATTGGCCCAATGGTTGCATCACTGACACCTCCCCCCGGCCCTGCCCCCACTCCACCCCTTCCATGGGGCCCCGCCTCTTCCCACCCCTTCTCTGCCCCCATTCCAACCCCTTCCCCGAAGTCCCCACCCCAACTCCGTCCTCTTCCTGCCCCCAGAGAGTGTATGAGGGGTGTGGCGGGGGCTCAGGGCAGGGAGTTGAGGTGCAGGCAGGGGATTTGGGTGCAGAAGGGGTGTGGGATGCAGCAGGGGGCTCACGGCAGGGGATTTGAGTGCAGGCAGGGGGCTCAGGGCAGGGGGTTGGGGTGTGGGTGCAGCAGGGGGGGCTCAGGGCAGGGAGTTGGGGGGCGGGGTGCAGGAGGGCTTCGGGTTCTGGGGTGGCAGCGGCGCACGCCGGGGCAGGGGCAGGCTGCCGGCCCCGGCTCCGCTCCAGGAAGTGGCTGGAACCATGTCCCTGCGGCCCCTGGGGGAGGGGGATGCAGGGCTCTGCACACTGCTTGCCGCTCCTCCAGGTACCTCCCTCAAAACTCCCGTTTGCCGCGGTTCCCCATTCCCGGACACTGGGAGCTGGGGGAGGGGCGTGCCCAGATGCCAGGGCAATACATGGACGGAGCCCTCTGCTTCTCTTCCCCCCCACCCTCCCGGCCGCAGGGACGTGATGCCAGCCGGCGCGGGGCTCAAGGGGGGCAATCCTGCGGGTGTAGTTTGCCCACCCCAGCCTGTATTTCTGTAATTGGCTTGAATGTTTTAGCTGAATTAAACGAAGTAGCACATCTCTTGCCAAACCTATAACACATCTCAAAGTGGGAACTCAAACAGGTATTAAAAAAGATCTCAGGGACTCCTTTGTTCTCTGTGGTGTCATCAAAAAGTGAAGAATTTAATATGAACATTTCCAGCTCTTCATGCAGTGAGATGATGCATCTATAGAACATTGCTGCTAGATCTCTTATATTGATTAACCCATCCAACTTATCCCTAATCATCTTTGCATTCTGGTGAGCAAGTCTTATTAGTTTTATGATGGCCAAGAAGCAACTGACTTGTCATTCTAAAAAGATTTGTTTTTCAGGGCATTGCTTGCCTCCCAGTAACAAAAGGCAACATACAATAACAAGTTGTACCCAACGATATATCCTCCTCATCCTTACTTGACTGCTGGAAGGAAGGAAAACCTAGAGATAGTAAATATATGGCTGTATCCTGCAGTCATGGTCCCCAAACCTACTACTATGCCAAATGGAAATGATTCTTTATCAGAATTTTTATGCATCATTACATAACAAGGATGGAGCAGGTTACAAAGATTGGCATCTGTTCATTTTGGTGGAGATCACTTGCTGACATTCCTACCCAGAAGCAAGCCAAAGGTTTTACAGATAGAGAAATAAGTGACTGGAAAATATATATAAAACCTAGGGAAGAAAAGGGTTTCTGAAGACACCACAGTAATTGGAGAATTCTGCTTGTCTATACTTGGGAATGGGGCAAAAATATAGGATGAGTTTTTCTGTGTGTGCTCAGCTTCTCTAGGGAGCAACAGAGAGGAGCCTCTGTCTGGGAGCCAGATACTGCTCCCTGATTTTTCTCCTCAACTTCAGCTTAAGGCCTGCTCTAAACTGTACCAGCTGGCTATTGCATCCAAGGGGCCATATGCCAACCTGAGATTGCGGGAGTTACTTGCGCTTCAGCTAAACTCCCTACATGCCCTTCCCAATTCCCAACATGCTCCTGCCTTGGCAATTTCCTGCACTGTGGGTGTGAGCAGGGGAGATGCAGGAACCACCTCTGCTGACTGTGCTTGTTGGAAACTCCCTCATGCTGCTGTCATCCCCAGTAGTGTGCTTATAGGCGGTCTCCATTCTCTTTGTACCTCCTGGGCAGTGCAAAAAGAGCAGAGCAGGGATGAGAATCTCCCTTAAGATTTCTCGCTTCACACTTAGTTTTATTTGAATGTAGCTGGTCTGTCTGGCATTTCATCTGTGTGTGTGATAAGGTTTGTGACATAGAACTTGCTTACTATATTTCATGTGAAATATTTTAAGCCACGTTGCTCCAAAATAGGATGATTTGTTTTATTTATATATATATATAATATATAATATTATGTATATGTGTGTAGATACATAAATAAAGTATTTTGTCTCCTGGAAACAGCAAAGTACTGATTTGCGCTGCACCGCCTCCCCACCCCCCCAAAAAAAAGTTACATGCACTGTTGTGCTATCCATGTTCACTTGGGGAGGTACTTAAATGTAGTCTTTCCTCCCCCTTTTTAAACAGAAAGAGATCTAGCAACATGCAGAATGTGTATAAGTTGCATAGAGACCACATAAGGTACACAGTAAGGCCTTGTCTACATGGAAAAGCTTTTTGTTTTATTCTTTGGGTTACCTTATTTTTTTCCAGATAAACTGTTTTGCATCCACACACACGTTATTTTTTTGAATGATCTGACATCTTATTTTGCATAATTGCACTTCCAAAGTGGATTAATTAACTCTAGACTGGAATGAGGGTGGGTTTTGTTTGTTTTTTGAATAGGGTACATGTGGATGTGTGCAACAGCGGTAGCATTTTGGATTAACTATTCTGCTTCTGGCGGTCCTCCCACTGTTATCCCACACTGCATGGTTTCTTGCTTGGATTGGCTTGTCTGTTTTTATTTCTGTGCCCTGTACTGCGTCAGGGTCATTTTTACTGCATGTCATCTCCACAATTAAATGCTAGCACTCAGCCAAGAGCAGGGGCGGCTCTATGTATTTTGCCGCCCCAAGCACGGCAGTCAGGCCGCTTTCGGCGGCATGCCTGCGGGAGGTCTGCTGGTAACGCAGATTCGGCGGCATGCCTGCGGGAGGTCTGCCGGTCCCGCGCCTTTGGCGTAATTGCTGCCGAAGCTGCAGGACCAGTGGACCTCCCGCAGGCATGCCGTCAAAGGCGGCCTGACTGCCGCCCTCACGGCGACCGTCAGGCCGTCCCCTGCAGCTTGCCGCCCCAGGCACATGCAGTGGTGCCTGGAGCCGCCCCTGGCCAAGAGCTCCCCTTTGCGATTCCAAATCGTGGCGAGTTCACACACATGGAGCCACATAATTTATATCAGCCATGCCTTGTGTGTCTGCGTGATCCTGTATGGAGATCCTGCACTTCCTTGCCCTCTAGACAGAGGTGCATATCCAGGCCCATCTGAACAGTTGTCACTGGAATGCCACAATCTACAAATGTCTGTCAGAGCAAATGAAGGAAAATGGGTATTCCCAGGATATGGAACAGTGCTGTCACAGAGCGAAGGGGCTCTGCAGGGCTACGGTAACACAAGGGACAGCAACAGGACCTCCAGTAAGCCTCCAGCTACCTGCCTGTTCTGTGAGGAACCGACCCAGATTTTGGCAAGGAAAGCCACCATCAAACCCTGGGATAGGCTTCTGGGCAATCTGGGGAGGAGGGCTACAGAAGGCACCCAAGCAGTCTTCAAAGGCACCGACCAGGAGGAGACTCTCCTGAATAGCCAAGATCTCTTCAGGATGCCAAATTCCGAGCCAGACACTCAGGTGCCAGAGATGCCCTCCAAAACCCAGGCTGAGAGCCAGCCTGAAATTACTGCATAGGGGAGACTACTAGTATTATGTGCTGAATTACAATACAACAGTAAAGGGGGGTTTAAACAATTTTGTTTCATGTACTATCTGGCACCTACCATTTTGAACAGAGCCTCTCATCACATGCTCAGCTACCCTTGTCTCCCTCTCATACTCTCCCCCCACAAAACACCAGCCCTGCTCAAAGTGGCATCTTTTGCAGAGACTTTAAGCTCTAAAGCGTTTAGTTCTGTGAAGTATCATGTCCCAAAACCATTGGCCAAACATGCCACCCCCTTGCGCCATGTAATTCTTCCTTCCTTCTGGTTGACTGCCATGCCCCTGCTCAATATGATGGCCCCGCAGGGGTTAAAAATAAAACACATTGCAATGCTGGCATGTTTATTGTAACAGCAAATACAGAAACAGAAAAAGCAATAGAAAAAGTACTTGGGTTCACAACTTAATCACTGCCCTCAGCTTTTAGCTGCCTTTACATTCTATGAAGTAAACTGCTAAAACTAGGCTACTGACACATTTCAAAATGCATAGAAATTGTACAGCATTCATGACTATTTTTAATGAGACTCTCAGAATTAACCCTGTAGGTTCAAACCAATTACTGCAGAAGTCTATTTTGTAGTGCACTTTGTACTGCTATGTAGAAGTTATGAAAGAGAATTTAAAGCAAAGGCGATGCTCTATTTTTTACATGGATGTTGCAAGGCACTTGCAGCTTTCTCAGGGCAGCCAAGAGAGATGGTGTATCCCTTCCACTTCTGCACAAACTGGAAGCAAATAGTGGCATTGCATATCTTCCCAGTTTGCTTATTACCTCGGTGAACAAGACTCTTCTCTGCCTCTTGGGGACATGCCTCAAGAAAACATCCTCCAGCGTAAGGACAGCCCGCAGAGATGCACATGCAGTTACTAACCTACCCCTTCTTCACCCACCCACAGCTCACCACCAATACTCAAGCCCGCATTGGTACCGGAGCCCTATAGAAAAGAGAAATGAGGCAGGAAAACCACATGCCATCTCCCCAGCCTGGGAAGAGAAGATGACAGTAGGATTCCAAATGTGAGGGGGACAAATAACTTTTTATCACTGTTGGTGTGGAGACCACTATTGGGCCAACAGCATCTTGTATTATTTCTGTTCCTGTAGCACCTGATGTGCCCCAGCCCTTGTGGACAGGAGGCTTATTAGCTGCTAAGCACCTGAAAAACCTTTCAAGCGAAGCAAAAGAAGACAAGGCAGGAGATGTTTGCTGACTTTGTCAGTGCATCTTGGCAGAGGGCCCAGAGGCTTTCAAGGGAGTACCGAGACACAGAAAGGGACGTGCAGGAAAGGCTGCTGGCAATGATTCACAAGCAAGCAGCTCTTCTAGAGCATATTGTGGTTCTGGTTGTGAACAATGTCCCCCCACCTAGCTATGTCCTGCACCATGTGGGGAATACAGAATACTGGCAGCTGACTTTCAGCCCTCCAGATTACAGGGGGATCCCATTCTTAGTCACCAAATCAGATCCCATCCCACACCAGTCCATCCCCAGAAAAAGGAGAACGGTTTGGAGCCCTCCTTCCCACCAACACACCTATGTGAGCTCATCAGTCGAGCTATGGAAGCACTTCAATACTTTATGCTCAGCCACGGTTCCACTGGTTTTAAGTTTGTAATATTACGTTGAATCAATAAAAGTTTTTATTATGAAAAATTAGGCTGAGAAGTTTCATTGGAATTCACCCAATACATCAATTCCTAATAAAATGTTAAATGATAAAAGATGAAAACACCACATCACCTGTGTGTAAACGCATTTTACAAAGTGATCACTCTGTATCTAACCTCTCAGTGACTCAGCAAGAGCACCCACACTCGGCTTCCAGCTCCCCAGCCATTGCCTTTCTTCATGGGGACCCACATCTCTCTCCCTTCTGACCAGGGTATTCCCTGACTGCACAGCGCCTGGTCTTCACTTTGTATTTCCCAGCAGACAGTTTGCCAAGGATACCTGCCTGTTTTCTCTTCAGAGACTGATAAGAGTGATTGTCAACAGCTGTAAGTTACCAAACAGCACTTCCTATGCAAACCTACTTTATTCTTGAGGTAAAAAGCATTGCAGAAAAAACGTATTAAAAATAATAGAAGAACCTACATGTATGCCAATAAGCTTATCAGAATTAATCTCAACCCTAACAGTAAGCAGTGTTTTCTCCAGGCTACCTGTCAGTAGCTCAAAAATGGCGTGGCCTGCAAAAAAGAGATGATTTATAGGGATGACAGGAGGGGAATGATGGGAGTTTCATTTGACATCAAATCCCAGAATTCCAGTAGATTCCAGTAGGCATCCCACAATGGAGCAAAAAACAGCAACAACAGTGCCTTGTGACTATTTCAAAAAAATGCAGAGCTGCGTGGATGCAATGATTCTCAAGAGAAGTAGCTTAAACTAGAATAAACAAAGGGTGTGGATGTACTTTTTTGCTACTATTTCAAAAAAGCATATTTTAAAACAAGGTCATGTGTAAAGAAGGCTTAATAACATTAAGCAAGTGAGGCTGAATCAGTTAGAAGGAGAAGATAACACACAAGATCAGAAGATCAGTCCTGGTAGGGATGGAGAACAATTCATCTGTGGGAAAAATATTATGCACCAATTTATGATCATCATCTTAGCAGTCATTCAGTATTTTGAGATTTCCCAGTATTTTTAAAGCACTGTTTTTCATAAAGTGTGATTCTACTCTGAAGATGGTTCTACTCTGGCAGAGTGGGTTTACTGTCTGTCACCTATCCGATGAGTTTCACGTTCAGTTCACAAATAAAAGGATGGTGGGGATTTCCAACTGTGAGCCATGAAAACTAAGTTTGGGATCTGAGAATCAAACTGGGTTATTTCCTCCTTGTACCTCTTTTAAAACACAAGTGATTTCCCCAATATTAATTCCCTAGAGAAACAAGGATCGGGCATGCTCAGGGATCATAAAAGTTTTCATGAGTCCCTCTATGTGACACACAAAACCCTAAATAACTGTGAGATGTACAGTCTGACAAAAAGTTTCTATATGTGCTACTCTAATGTAGAAGGGCAGTGTCTCATTTCTAGTGTACCTACCAGAACCTCTCAGCTTCCTTCAGTCACTTGCATATTTAGGAAACAACTCCTGTGATTTACATTACTATATGTACATACCCAGCTAAATAAAGGACCAGAATGTTTCTGTGAGTACAGGAAAGCCTACAACCTCATATTCTAGCTTGGAGATGGGGAATTAAAAAGGGAAAGTGCCACCTCTGCTGTATGACTATCACAGAAATACTGTGATGGCTCTAGAGTTCTAGCCCCATGGCTTGACAGGTCTCCAGCAACTAGCACAGCTTCATGCTATTGAAACCCCTTTATGGGTTTCCAGGGCAGCTGGTTATTTGTAGGAGCTATGCTGTCTAGGAGGCAAGGAGGTAGGGTACACATAGTACTGGTGAAGGTACAGGGCCTCTATGCAACTAGCACTGGCCTCTGTTAGATCCCAGGGCTTTGACCACCTGGCTTCTTGACTCATAAGTACATTCCTGCCTCTTTCAGAAACATTTCAGTGAAACTTCATGAATACAAGTGCAGTTGCCCTGAATTGTGACAACTTGCTATTGCTACATTACAACTTTTTACATAATATGCTAAATATGCAAAGATCTGCACATATTCCTGTATTATACCAGGAAATGAAATAACTTTTAGACTATGTGGCTGCTGTGGTCTAACATGTTGCCTTATCACCATCCCTAGTGGTGTCTGACTGCTTACTGAGCTCCATAAGGACCCGGCAACTCAAAGTTGCCTCCCCCTCTTTATTGTGGTTATATATCAGCTGATGAGCTGCCTATGCTGCACTCTCTCCTGCATTCCATAATATGTTGGTTTATGCATATTTGTGATGAGTTTTAGCATTTTACAACTTGCGTAATTCAGTTAGCATTTTCAGTTCTTGAACACTGAAAGCACAGTATCCTGTTAGGTATTAATGTAATACAGTATATTATTGTTCTGTGTAAAGAACTAGCTGTGTTCCATATTCCTCCTTCTCGTGTACTGCTTGTGTTTGGATTAAATGTAATTTGAAAGCAAATAGAGGAAGTTGTGGTCTAGTGGGAGTCAAGAGACCCACATTCTGTTCCTAATTCTGCCACTAACTCTCTCAATGACTTCTGGTCCTGAGCGTGTGAAGTGCTGAATGCCAGCAGCAAAGTGGAGTTGAGTACTTAGTACTAGAGGTGAACTGGGAAACAAAATCTCCATACTATGAAAAATTTAAATTTTTTTGGAAATATTTACATCCCAAATCTGGGCAAACTGCCCACCCCTCCACTACCACTAGAAATTCTTCATGGAATTGAAATCCCACAGTATTTTGTTTCAGAAGCGCAGAACATCCCCACAACGGGACAATATGATGTTTCCGAAACAAAATAAATGCCCTCGGATTCCTGGCTGCCCGCCTGGCAGGCTGCAGTGGAAACAAAATGCCTGGGAAGCCTAGACTGGCTGCCAAGGAGTGGGAAAGCCATGGAACTGTAAATGATTTTCAGATGGAAAATCAAAAAATTTTGGTGGAAAATTTTGGTTCTGTGGAAAGTGAGTTTTTCAGTGGAAAATTCCTGACCAGTTCTATTCAGCACTTTTTAGGTTTGAGACTTTCATTTCTTTTTGGGCTTGTCAGTGCTAGGAAAAAGAGAGTGTGGTTATTTTTAGTTTGAAAGTGTCAGCAAATATGTTTTAGAATCCTAGTGAAGTCAGGGCAGCTTCTAGTTTTAACACATTGTTACTGGTCCATGTATTATCTGGTGGAGTTCATCTAAATCAGCTAACACTTGTTAAAACCACTTCTTATCCTGTCTAGGGTTTTAACATGTGTTAGCTAGCACGTTTTTGTTTGTTTAAAATCACACACATACTTTTCCCGAGTTTGGGTAAGCAGTATGTGTTACACATAAGGTAACGTAGGAATAATGATGTATGCCCACCTTTTTAAAGTGGTTTCAGACTTGTAGATGAAAATAAGATCTAAGTGTTATTTAAATTAAACATTTTCAAAAGTAAGAATAAGCTCCATCTTTAACATAGTACATTTGTCATCTTTATATAGTTATGGAAAATTAGAGTGGAAACCTTACTATATAAATCTAAAAAATCAAGGATTAAAGTTTGAAGTTTTTTCTTTATATGATTTTTTTTCTGTTTCTATCAATATATTCTTATATTTTGTTACATTATAAATTAAAAGTGAACAGAAGATTTAATAAATTATAATAAAGATTTAATAATAAATTTTAATAATAAAATTACACTATCTTGGTCTCTGTTGTAACAGGATGTCACAAGTATAATATTTTATTTCCTTTTTAAAAAATTTTTAGATATGGGAAAATTGTATCCACAAAGGCTATTTTGGATAAGACAACAAACAAATGCAAAGGTATGTTTGTCTTTAGATTATATTTGCCTACTTGTTTTCAAATGATTTTAAAATATTCTTAACGTGTGTGTGTGTGAGAGAGAGAGAGAGAGAGAGAGAGAGAGAGAGAGAGAATGTATGAAATACATTCTTATTCCAAACCAAAGTTTAGTCTTGCCCAATGTCTGTATATTTGTCCCCAGTACAATTGGCAAATAGTCCATGCCTAAGCAGTGTGCCAAAACTTCAGATGACTCCAGTTAAGTTAACAGGCACAGCACTGCTGGTATTTAGCCCCTGCTTTAAAAAAGTAGAATGGAGTTAGAAAACAGCTTTTTTTCCCCCCTTGCTCGGGGAGATTAGAGTGCCTTACAAAAGACCATTAGACTGTACTAAGTATCTGGAAACATTACACATTGTGCAAATTGGCTCTATTAATTAGAACAGAGTAGTTTTAAGCAGTACTTAATTACATGTTCCAATACCCTAATTGTGTTTTTGTTCTATGCCTGTTGAATATATTGGTGGGAGAGAAAGGGTTTGTTTTCATGAACATAATTATAGCTGGAAAAAATAATAAACTTCTTTCAGATACACTGGATATGTTAATTTAGTGCACTGTCCTTCAAAATTTCATATAATTATTATGAGAGCATACTCCAGCAACACAAGTGGTGTGTGGAGGTGTAGCAACAGACACTGACGTATCAGGTTTCAGACATTCTTTCTGACAATAATGAGAATAATTTCTAAGCAAAGGGAAGAATGGAGTCGGCTGACTTAGCAATGTTAACTACTGACCCCATGAATGAGTACAAAGCTGACAAGCAGGGGCAGGAAAGGAAAGCTCATCATTAATAGAGTTCCATCTTTTTGTGGGGAACTTAGAGGCAATGGTGCAGAATGGGTTCTAAACACAGGATCAATCAATCAAAGGAACACTGAATTCAAAATCTGTACTTATCTGAAAACTTTTTACCTCCAAGTTTTACATGTACACCTGCTATACTGTAACTGGGGAAAAAATAGAGAAAACTATTTTTCTACACTTTGAATTTATTAATGCGTTTGACAGTACTTAGTTTGTCTCACACCCACACCAATCCAGAAAAGACTTATGGAAGTCAACTGATGAGTACTGTTTATGGCTCGAATCCTGCAAAGACTTTTGCATGAAATTACTTATAATAATTTTTAAGTGACCAGATTTAAAGCTGATGGGTGTCCTTTTAATGGCAATATTCCTTCTGAGAAGTTATGTTTTGGCACATAATTTTCTCTATACAGAATCCATAAGGTACATTTAATTGTATTGTAAGCCTTATATGTTTAGTATTTGAAGCTAAATTTTCATTCTGATAACACCCTTACTCTTTCCAAAAGTGATGTGGGATTTTTAATGATTACAAGCAGCCAGTGGATTAGTTTTACATCTCATCTAAAATGTGGATTTCCAGCAGCACAGTGTGCTGTAATGACCTACTTCATGATTTGCTTCAATACTTAAGAGCGAATAGTGCCACTTTCTGAGACACAGGGCCATTTTCTGCTGCACTGGGATTTTATTTATTGTTCTCAAAGTAGACTTGAGTCAAAGATTGCTCTTGTTTTTACAGGGCTGTTTATTTTGAGTGGGATTTTGAAAAGCACCAAGGGGATTAAGTCACCTAACTCCTAGTGATTTTCAGTGGGACCTGAAGACAGACAGTGGCTAGTTTCATTAGGTAATGGCACTTAACACCTAGATAGCTTTGAAAACCCTAGCCTGTAAGGTTACTGCCTGATAAAAGGCGTCATTTGTTTGCCATCCAATTCCACTGGAGTCTATTGGTAGATTCCCTCTTAATAACCAACTGGTAACGTGTAAAAAATTCTTGTACTTCCCAGAATTATCATGGACAATTTTTAGAATTGAAAATGACTGTTATTTATTTAGTTTATTGTACTTAAAAATAAAAATAAAAAATCTGGTGTTGTCTATAGCATCTCTGTGTGTTGCTGCAATATAAAGCATTGTAGAAACACTTGGTGAAATCTTGGCCCCAATGAGGTCAATGCAGAGCTCCCATTGACTTCACTGGCGGACAGGATTTCACGTATCATATAATTAAACTAACCACTGTCTCTTGTGTACACATGATGGAATAACTATAGCTTACCAATTTTATCAGCACGCCATGGTTTAGGTGATTGGTAATAGGGTACTTTCATTTCTAGGTTGCTTGTTAAAATCTGGGCAAGGATTTTAGTGACCAAAAGTTAACATGAGATTGCTATTTAGTGGCCTATATGATCTCAGGTTAGTTCCTAATGGACTAATAACCAGATCACACAAAGTATTATAATAATTGTTGGAAGCTTTGGCATAAGCCACAAATGAATGGGCATGAAAACTGACTTGTCTTCTTACTGCGAGAAGTAGTTCCTCCAACTCGTGGTTGAAGGATATTGGTGGGACAGTGCTGGGCAACTTACCCGCCTGCTGTTCTGTTCTGTGACTAAATGAAGATCTTCAGCTTCCAAGGCTGTCAAATTGTCCCCTTCCACCAGCACAAATTTTGCTTTTAAAAAAAAAAATGCTTTTGCACTGTTTCATTATAAAATGGTTGTTTGCTTCTCAGTAAAAGATGTTTTAAATTTCAGGTTACGGTTTTGTAGATTTTGACAGCCCAGCAGCTGCTCAGAAGGCTGTTTCCGCTCTGAAGGCTAGCGGAGTCCAAGCACAGATGGCAAAGGTAAGTTTAAAAGTACTCTGCAAATTCTTGCAGTGTAACCTGAAAGTGAACAAACTTGTGCTTTTTTAGTTCATTGGCAACACACATTCAAAAGCTGAAGGCCCCCTATTGAGGATCCAGTGTCTCCAATCCCCACCATACTTCAGAGTTTAAAAATGGGGATAGTTAGCTGGAACTCAGCCTCAGAAAGGTGGGCTTCGCCCCTCCCCCCTCTCCGCCCCCCCACTGAACTGAATGGGATTTTTATTTTTTTTGCCACTGATTGCAGTAGGAGAAAGAGTAGGCCCTAAAATAACCACTATAAGACTTCACAGATTAAAGTCAACATCTCAAATTGTAGCTGGAAACAAATTAGTAGTTTCTGTAGTTTGTAGAACACAGCTATTATGTGCTGTGTATGTGGAGCACCACGGAGTAATCGGTCTGCCATATTCTTTACTAGCTGAATCTTTCAAGTGGTCATTATGGGGATCTTCAAATAGAGCACACTGGAGAAATCCACTCTATATAACTGTAGCTAAATCCACAGCTAACATGATAGATTACAAGTTCTGGTTGGTACAGAAGGAGAAAAATAGCAGTTCTAGTTACCAAAGAATCCATGAGTAGAGACGGTTCCTAATGTATCTACAGATGGTGAGCCTCAGTAATGATAGGGAAACACACTCTAAATTTTTTTTTTGGGGGGGGGGGGGGGGGGGGGGGAATTTTCAACAGCATATACTGGAATTGTTTCTGTAGGGCTTGTAGTATATTTTATGTTAACTGAATTAAAACTTAAATGTGGGATTTTCAGAAGCTTGTAGGAGTTAGGTGCACATAGATAATTGAAAGTCCCAAAGTATTTGTCAAGGTATTCTTGTATTAGGGTGTCTGCTCAAGGTAATTGGAAAAATTCCAGCAGAACAGTGTTTCTTCAGATTTATCAAAATCAAAACGTTCCTTGAAGACAGACTGGTTTCACCAAAATTCTGATAGGAGTGGGGCTCAGGCAGGTTTCAAAACCTGCCTGGTTTCCTGCTAGACCACTTTGCTCTTCAATAGCCTGCCTGGTGGGCTTTTTGGGAACCCAGAGGCTTACATGGTTTGTGGCTCAGGAGCATCCCACCAAGTGGATGCACCGGGGCTAGGGACCCCAGAACTTCCAGGGTCTGTTGCCCTGGGGCAGCCCACCAGCTGAGAGCCAGGGACCCCAGGCTTCCAGAGTGTGCTGTCCCAGAGCTGCATGACAGTCAGACTGCCTCAGGGCCAGGGATCCATTCAATTTTTTGGAGAATTTCTAAATTTTTGGTTCTCATTCCAAAATATCAAAATCTTCCATGAAGCTGAATTATCTTTCTCTGAACAGCTCTAATGTCTGCCTTTCATGGTACCTGCCTGTGCATCAGATTTGGAGTTAACAATTACTCTTGTTTTTTTAAGAGAGGGTGAGTTTTGTAAATCCAGAAAGTCATAAATTTGGGGAGGTAATACATGAATAATCATTTTGTTAAATGCCCTGTTTCCAGTAGAATGCCATAAAAACCGATGCAAATTTATAAATAAAGACAATATTTGTGCATATTTTGTGTATATAAATAGTTTTTAGTAGTTCTTAAAACCAATAATTCTGAGGTGGAATTCTAGCTAGACAAAATATTCAAGTGATTAAATCTGTTTTTTTAAAAAGATTACAGTATACAACAGATCAAGAAAGCCTTAGGAGCTATTCATGGGGTTCTATGTACAGACTTTTTTTTTTTTTCGGTTGAGATATTTTTTCCACAGCTTCTCAGCTGAGGAGGACAGTTAAGCTAACAACACGAGATGTACTTGTGGCACCTTAGAGACTAACAAAT
>NW_020664413.1:30657212-30686306 GCF_002925995.2 Terrapene triunguis | reverse complement strand
CCCGCCGCCCCCATTGGCCCGGGACGGCGAACCGTGGCCAGTGGGGGCCGCGATCGGCCGAACCTGCCGCGTCAGCAGGTAAATAAACTGGCCCGGCCCGCCAGGGTGCTTACCCTGGCGAGCCGCGTGCCAAATGTTGCCGACCCCTGTTCTAATACATATTCTAAATTAAAAAAACTTTGCTTTGTTTTACATGGTACATCCCCTCATTTGTAAAGCGAGATGATTTGATGCTGATAATATGTAGCTTGGCTTACAAACTTGGCCATAATTCACCCCCAGGTATCTTTAGAAAATGTTGCTTATTTTTAAAACAACCAATTTTTGGATGCAAAATTAGCAATTTGAGTACAGAAATTTTTAAAGCAAAAGAGCTCTTACATTTCCTTCAAGAAATGTCACCTGTTTTAGAGGGAATAATTTAATATCTTTGCATTTCCAACTTGAAAGGGATTTACATGTAGAGCTGGTGATATTCTTGCTAACCCTGAAAATGTATTAAATAATCTAGACTCTTCCTCTGACAAACTATTGATATGCTTTTGTAGAACACTTATGCTCTTCTAGAGTGAAATTCACTTTGGAGAGGAGGATGGGCAGAAGGGTTAAGGCTATGTGTTGAAGCTGTGTAGGGAGAGCCATCTATGGCATAGTGAATGTGGAGAGGGCTTAGTTCCCCCTACTTGCCAAGGATGATTGTGATCTACCAGCCTTAACGCACCTTACATGCAGCACGAAGGAGCAGTAGCAGCAACTCCAACCCCTGGATTGGAGTAGCAGCTCCAGACAGGGGGACCCTCCCATTCACCTACATAAAGCCTAATTATTCTGATTTTTATGTGAGTAAAGTGAATATCCCCCTTTATTCCTTGTTTCTGAATACAACATGTTTTCTTTTGCATACAAATATATAACTTGTAATATTTATTTTTCAATCTTCCCAAATGATGGCAAGCTTTTGTAATGAGAGAGTCTCCGATTTTAATGCAAGCCTGTTTATTATACAGTAGTAATGTTAGTAAAACACTCTAAGGAGCTAATTTCAGACTTGTACGGTATACATTTTAAAGTGATAAGTTTTAGGACACTTGAGTGCAAACATATTTTACATCCAGTACTAAAATGTGAAAAATCCAAATGAAGTATTCTTGCAAAGAACAGCCTGAGTTTCAGAAAATTAAAATATGACTGGGAATAAAACGTTGTGTTGCCCAAGGCAGAAACTTCAATTAAATCCTTTACTAATAGCGTTCATTAAAGAAGAAACTGAAAACCCACAGCTCACCCAGCTCAATGTATAAAAATATAATTGTCTAATAGAATCTAAATAACAAGCTAATTCTAAAATCATTAAAGCTATCCTCATCTCAAATTTGTAGCAGAGAAATCTGAACTTTATGTCAAAAATATTGCTATCGTAATGTAGGCTTTTTCCCTCATGGTTTGAACAGTGCACAGTAATGAATATTAATGTGAGCTGTAGACTCTCAGTGGATCCATTTTCTTGTCTTCTTTTTCTGCTGACTCGTCTAATGCAAAGGAGAAATGAGATGATCTAAGATAACTGAAGCCACAGGCCCTCACTGTATACTATATGGATTCAGTATTATTTTCAGTAAGTGCCTGAAGCCATCAGATTGCTGCATGACCTGCCTCATACTAGGTAAATCATTTTTTCAATACAAAATAATAATAATAATAAACCCATCATGTTTGTCACTCACTGACCATTTGAAATGCAGTGAAGGAGACATCATTAAGACAACACAAATTTTGCCTTGAACCCAGAAAATTATCAGTTGTGATGTGGCGATATGATTTGATTGAGAATTAAAATCCTATTGACGAGAGTGAACAGACAAGGGAAGAGTCTCTGGGATGGGAATACATTTCTCTTTGGAGGATTCTTTGAACTTGAGAGTTATTCAACCCCATTAGAGGAGATTTGAAAACAAAGCACTCACTTTTTTGGAAAGTAAGAGTCAAGGTGAATAAATGAACAATGAAGATATTTTTTATATATGTGTGTATATATCTATGTACGTACGTGTGTCTGTGTGTGTGTATATATACACACACACATTTTATATATATAAAAATATATATAAAATATTCCTTGTTTCTGAATATAGCATGTTTTCTTTGGCATACAAATATATAACTTGTAATATTCATTTTTCAATCTTTATATATATATATATATATATATATATATATACACACACATGTGTATAATATATTTAGATGCACACACTTTACAAATTTGAGAGGTTTTTGGAGCACCACAGATCCTGACCAAATTTTTTCCTTGGAAGCACCCCACTCCCTCCCCCACCCCAGCTGAGAGCTGCTATCTGTGACCTTGATCCATGACAGATGTTTGTCATCGAAGACAAGGTTGGTGAGGTAATATCTTTAATATCTGTTGGTGTTAATGAGCTCCTGGAAGGCACTCAGATATTACAATCATACAGATGATATAAGAACCTGCATCGGTCTTATCTACACAGGAAAATTTCTTACAAGTTACACTGGTATAGTTATACTGGTATAGTTGTACTTTGCACACTGTTATTCTGGAATGAGTGTTTGGGGTCTACACACACACACACACACACACCCCCACCCACCCACCCACCCCGCGGTTTGGCTTAAACTCCTTTCCCAGTGAGATCAGCTAAACTCAAAAACGCCTTCTTACCAAAAAACACTTGCCCATGTGGACAAGGGAATAGAATAGTTCCAGCACAGGGGTTCACTAAAATGGACCCTTGCATCCACTTAGAGTCCCATTGACTTAATTATAACTTAATTAGAACTTCACATGATCATAAGGGTCTGCCCTTGTACATCTTTTCACAGGTAAAGGATTAATGTTATCTTGATACGTGGCCAACATTAGTAGCATCAGAGGGCAGCAGGGGCACAACATAGCTTGAGACCCCCCAGAAAACATTCTTACTAGCCTTTTCTGAACACCAAATACTCTCAGCTGAGATTGGTAGAACCTCTTCTGCTCCATCTCAAATATTCCCCACCCAACTTTCACCTAGGGCTAGACTGGAAGGTGAAAGCCTCCTGCTCAAAAGAATATCATCTGGCTCATAAAATTCTGCCTCCGTTGTTGTTTTCCCAGAATGGTTTGTGTACAGAGTATGTGTATAAAAACAAATGGTACTGTATGTTGATGCAAACTTTCATTGGGTCTGTCTTGTACACTACATAATTTTGTGTAAACACAAATTTTTAATATAATGCAACAATTTAATCTTAAAGATACCTTTAAAGCAAAGCTCATGATCCCAATATTTGTGGCTTTCTTTGAAGCCCCCTCTCAAGCCATGTTCCCTAGACCCTCTGTTAGAAGTGACTTTTCTGAATTCTGCAGCTGTGGAGAGGATGGATACTTGTATAGGGGAACGTCAAAGTGTGTAGAAAGATGCAGGGGGCATGGCTGATATGTACTGTGTGGAGGGAAGATCAGGGGTTCAGATATGTTCTGTTTACAGGCAGAGCTGGGAGCACCCCTATTATAATGGAAGTGTTGGGCAACGTTAATAAGACTTTTTTCAATTGCTTATAATTTTGCTAAACTTCAACCATCTGGAGTGAAATTTTCAATTCCAAATATCTGCCTCAGGCTGAATATTGTTGGAAAATTTCTTCCAAATGGCTCTATTATTTCTGAGAAGAAGTCTAGGAAAAAAATACACTATGTTGCCTATTTTAAAAATTCTGTCAACCTTTTACTTGAAAAGCTTTAGCACCCCTATGCTTTGGAGCAGGAATTTGGCAGCCATTTTGTCAAGAATGTGCCATTTATTGTCCCCATGAATCTCTGCACCAGTTTGGCCAAGTTATAAGTCATTGGAAAATCACAGTTCAGTTCACATATGCTCAGAAAAAGGTTCTTAAATTCTAGTAGCTAAATTCCTCGAAGATTCAGTCTGCACTGAGCATGCACCCATTAAAGGCTACAGTGATCTATAATGCTAAGTATTCTGAAAAATGAGGTTCTAAGAATCTCAAATTGGGAACCCAAAATTACCACATATTTTGACCTTAATCTCTGTGCCTTAATTTCTTATTTAAAAAATGAGGATAATAATACCCCTTCATCTCATAGGAGTGTTTTGAAAATAAATTCATTAATATTTGAATAAATTATACAAAAAGGATGAGCACCATAGACAGACTCGTGAGGAAATTAACAATTCCAACATCAGAGTTGGGTTTGAATAGTGGGCAGTAAGTAAGATGTAGGGCCCCACATGGAACAAGGTGGATAAAACAAAATATTGAATAACTGTTTAAATAAGCACCATCCATTCTGCTCACTCAGTGAGGCAGGGGAAATAATACAGTTTCATGTAAAGAAAGACTGTATTTTAATTTAAAGGCACAAAGAGGTTGAAATAAGGTTGCCCAGTCAGCCTTAATTCTGGCATTTCCTAACTTTTCGGTGCTTGACTTTGCGACCTTATTAATGTTCTTTTAACACAGAGGAGGGGTTGTGTGTAATTCTGTATAAGTTCTTATATCATCCTCATCATCATTATCTGAGCACCTTCCAGTAGTACATTAAGTGAAGTAACTAACATCTTGTCACATGGGATTCATTCTGTCTCTCATCCTGGCCATGTCTACACTAGCACTGCTTCAATGGTATAGGAATACTGGTGTACTATACTGGCAAAGAGTTCCTAGTGTGGACACAGCTACATTGGCAAAGTTGTGCTTTCTCCTTGCATAATAAAAGCATCCCCACACAAGCATAACAAGCAATACTAGTAAAAGCTCAGTTTTGCCAATATAGCTGTGTCTACACTAGGGACTTCTGGTGCGATCCCTGACCAATACAACTCTGCTGCCTCTTCACACCCTGGACTGACATAGCTTTGCTGGCATCAGTCTGTAGTGTAGACCTAGACCAGACCTTGTATCCAGGGGGAGAACTGTGTGTATTGTGCAGGGGGTTCTTTTGGTAGGGTTTTGGGTTTCTTTTCTGTTTTTGTTTTTTATTTTTTAAATGTACACGCTGCTGTGAGTTTATATTGGGGAAGGAAGGGTAAAGAAATGTGCTTTGCACATGGAGCAGAAGATGGTGGGGTTTGTAATGGTCCTTAGTTCCTTTGTGAATTGTTCCTGACTCCTAGACCAGCCCCGAGAAGGTTCTGTTTCCTGCACCGATGCGCTTTACCCTATGGTAGAAAGCTCCCTAAGGGTTGTTAGATTCATGCTCACGTATGTTTTGTTGCTGTATTTCAGATGGGAGATGACAAAGGCATGCTTTGTTGAGGCATTATTCTGTAGTTAGATTGTGAGGGATCATGGGCCAGGATTGAAGTGGGTTTATCTTCAAGAAAAAAAAATCAAAGTAATCACAAGTTTATAGAGAAGGATTTGGTCAGTAATAAAGCTTAGAGCAATGGCTGAGGGTGCGGCAAGGATTTTTTTTCCCTCTTGTGTCCTTTCTCAGAGAGAAATGGAACAA
Organism: Terrapene triunguis; assembly: GCF_002925995.2. NCBI lineage: Eukaryota > Metazoa > Chordata > Testudines > Emydidae > Terrapene > Terrapene triunguis. The sequence goes on along the minus strand of NW_020664413.1, from coordinate 30,680,812 downwards.
TTAAAATTCTGTATAAAATTAAGTATAATGGAGGGAAAACCTGTTAGACTACCAAATGTGCACAATCAACCTGAGTAACTGTGTGACCTTGTCACTCTGTCCTTCGTCCTCCCTTTCTCCCCACTCGTTATTTGTTCTGACTTGTTCTTTTATATTATATTTAGACTGCAAGCTCTTTGGGGCAGAGACTGTGTTCTTCTTCTTTGTGAAGCACATTTTGGGGTATTGTACGATAATAATTAGTAATATTAAAAAGCCGCTTCCATCACAAGCTCTCTCACACAATACCAATCACACTCCACTCATCCCTCCCTATGTCTTCTGTAAAAGCCAAGGAATATAGGTGTACCTTGCAATGTGTCCTAAAGCTCATCCAGCCCAGTTTCTGGTGAATCCAGGGAGGAAGCAGTATTTAATTAACTATATTTAGTATTCCAGGTAATATAAAACTGGACACATATTATTTGAATAAATTCATGAATGTGTATAGCTCACTCAGATAATTTTGTTTGTATAAATCTGGAGCTGGTCAGGAATTTGTCTGGAATGTATTCATTTTGACAAAAAGGTTTATCAGGTCCAGGATGGAATTTCTGATCAAAACCAGTGAGAGAGAGGGAGAGCCCAGAACAGCTAATAGCCTGGTGGTCAAGGCTCTCATCTGGGATGTGGGAGACCTAAGTTCAAATCTCGGGTGTGAATCCGGTCTCCCAGATCCCAGGTGCATGTCTTGACAGCTGGGTTATTGACTGTTCTGCTCATGCTCCATCTCACTGCTTGCTTGTGTGGCTGTTTGTCGTCCCAATGTGGAATGAGAGAATTTTCACAGGTTAGGAAAACCATTTCCTGCCCTGCTTTATCTGCATCGGACAACTGCCTATTTTTATTGTTACATTTTGCCAGTATACTTAAAAAAAAAAAAATGCACTGTATCATTTGTCTTTTCCATCCGTTTTATCTCTTCACTCCAGTTTTTTCTTCCTTTCCTATTATTTGTCTTATCTCTCTTCCTCCTCCATTTTCAGGGTGCCATTCCTTCAGTCTAATTTTTCTTTTCTCCCAGCTTCAATCCTGTTTTTCCCTGAGTTGCTCCTCTCTAATATTTTCCTTCTTTCCAAAAACCTTAAAACAAAGATATGATATATATGTTAAGACTGGTCATTTGTTCGTACTAATCTCCACTTTTTTTCTGAATGGTTAAGATTAATAAAAAGTCACTCTAGACATGCTTTAAGCGGTTTTTTTTTCTTGCTTGAATAAGAGACATATACTGAGACAGTTGTTTAAAGTGGGTGATGCAGGGAAAGAAAGGCTTGTATATGGGACCTGAGAATCATAAACATAGACAAACAGATGTAATGATAGACATAGTTTATGCTTAAGATTTCTTTCAACTCTATTGGTTTTGAAAATTAAATGGCAGTTTTTAATTCTGTTTCAGCAACAAGAACAAGATCCAACTAACTTATATATTTCCAATTTGCCGCTGTCGATGGACGAGCAGGAGCTTGAGAATATGCTTAAGCCATTTGGGCAAGTTATCTCTACAAGGATACTTCGTGATTCCAGTGGCACAAGTCGTGGTGTTGGCTTTGCAAGGTACTGTAGTTTGCTTATTCGATTTTTTCATTCTGTACTATGTAAACCATGTGTCCATCAATAGTGTTCATCATAAAAATGTCTTTTTCTAGCTATTGTCACTCAGGGTTCACCCAGAATAGGAGGAAGAAGAAGTGATTACAGAAAGCATACCATACTTTTAATTTGAATCCCTTTTTAATTAAGAGATGCAGCGGGACTTTGGTAATTTGTGCCTTGCTTAGCCAAATATGTCAGACTCTCAACTAAGATTTGGGGCTAATTTTGGCTTGCTCTGGGCACCAGTGCAGGGGTTCAAGCAGGAACAAGACTCCACTTTTCACTTCTGCAGGGGTCTCCTTGCACAGCTATTGCTCCTACCTCCCCCACACCCAAGTAAGTGGGCAGGAAGTATGTGGAGCCTTCTCAACCACCCCTAATGATAGCCAACATCCATGGAAGGATTTGGGCTGAAATCCTCTCATCACAGACCCTCCTTTCCAGTCATCCAAGCCCTTCCATTAGGAAAACTTATAACAGTGCCTCAGGCTGATAATCAGACCTCTACTTCTGCTAAATAGGACCTCTTCAAGTGCAAAGGGAAATTCTCCCTGTTAAGTACTGTATGAGCAGAACCCCACCCTGGCCTCTATAATCCAGTTTTTGAGGCTAGGTTTCCTGATGGAGGAGATGTGGGAGGTCTCCTGCACTACTGAAATACCTTTCTTTGCATCAATTTTTCTGAAGAAAAAGACCCATCACTCTGTATTGTGAGTGCTTGGCATATTCTGGCTCATGAGCCTGTTGCCATTTTGGAGGAAAATATATTTTTGATCCTCCATAATAAATCTTACACCAAAAGCATTTGACATCTAGATGGGAATGGTTCTCCCTTTGAGTCAATAAGAACAAACACTATTTCCATGGTCAACTCAGCTCTCAAATATTCCGCCCCTGGGGGTCTGCATTTCCTTTAGTTACTGGCTATTTGACTATAGCAGATTTCCATGCCAAGAGTTCTCCTGTGGCCCTTTAGCATTTATTTTCTCTGTCTCTATGTCCTGCATTAAGCCTAGATGAACTCATGGTCACTCTTTAAAACAGTCAAGATCTCTTTTGTGTGCAAGCTGAATGACCACATTTGAGAACTGGATTGGAGATTTCTGTTAACAGTGTCTGCAGTGGAGAGCACTCCTTGAATTAAGGAAGTAGAGCCTAAAAGATATATGATTAAGCATATAGATGTGCCACAAAAACATTGATGATAGGTAGAATTAGTCCTCTTGGATTTCGAAGACCAGATGACTGGATAAGCATTTCTGATATTTTGTCTATGTTGTGGTAGTTTTGTATTTGAAAAAGTAGGAGAATATAAAATTGTTGGTGCTTTCATGGACTGTACAGAGAAGAATCTGAACATTGTATGCCACCTGACATATAGTCAGAAGTCTGCTGATTTGTTCAGTCAAATCCAAATATTTTAGAGAGTGGTTTCACTGAGTTTGCTTATGGGAAATTAACAAGATGATAGGGTCTCCCTGAAATGGTTCTCTTTGCAAGTTGCTTCTCATTCTGTTAAACGAGGTATTTGGGGCAAGATTTTACCCTAAACTCTTGTGGCATTAGATGCCAGAAGAGCATTAAAATTCTACCTGGAAAGTGCACAAGAGATATGCAAATCCAAATCACCATTTGTGTTGTGGGTGTGTTGGAAAAAAGACCTTAGCTTCAAAATCTGTACTTTCTAAGTGAGTTCTCTGCTATACTAAGACTGAAACAGCTCTATGTGTTCAGTTAGAAATATGTCTGGCTTTTACAGTAACAGGAGGGGAAACCTATGTAGATGAAATGTATAAGACCATATTTTGACATCTATCCACATATACTCAAGTACTGCAAGTTAAATGTCTGAACATTAATGGGTGAATGCCTTTTTGAGACTGAAGGTTTTTAAGGGACATGCGATTGAATGTACAGAAAGCTTTCAGTTCTTGTGTCCATGATGTTTTAGGAGGTTAGTAGAAAGTAACCTCAGAATAGATTTTGTCAAGTCCAGATTTGAATCTGAGACTAACACAGTGACTCAGATCCAGCAATCCAGAGCCCTCTCCAAGCTCTCTTGGTTCTCCAATTACATTTGTGAACAAACCCTTTTTTTCAGTCTGCCCATTTGCTGATCCTGGTTCTTGGCTATGGAAGAATTTCCCAGGGTCTGAGTGGGAAGACTACCAAGAGTCCAAAAGCACCAATTTTTACCTCTCATTGGTTACTGTAGATTGCTGATGAGTGGAAGGTGATTTAGTCATATGGCCTAACTTGTGGATCTGAGTTTCACAAATGTAATATGCAGATAACAATCCCCTTTAATGATTTTGTATATATTACCTCGACTTCATTTTACAAACAGCTGTTAAACTTATACTCCTATTAAAATTGCTATCTCTTTGCTTTTCATCTCTGGGTGAGCAGTTCCAATTCAGTCCAGGTTGGTAATGACTAAAAGTCAGGACTGTCTGAAGGTAGTTCAGTGTGCTGTGTGAATGGAGTTGGCTTTCTTACTCTAATGCCTAGTGGACTCTGCAAAAACCACTGCCAACAGTGGTACTGCCCTTTGGTGTCTGTCTCAAAGAGGCTGTGGTTTGAAATTTGAATGAATGAATGAATTAACCCGTCTGTTCGGTACCATTGAATGGACTTTTCACTGCTACTGCCCATGCCATACTAGATGTGTTTGGCTAGAATCCCGAATCTGCCAATAATCACAAACTGGGTTCAAACTCTGTCTCAGCTCATGAAGGTCTTCCTGGATTCACAAAATATGTGCTGAGCTAAGTCAATGCAATTTGCTGTTCTGGCCTTCTAAACTCACCCCATAGCATCTACTGTTAGATGCCTTGAGGTCTCCTCTTAGCCTACCCTTACCTTTTTGCTGTCCTGACACACCCTATTCCCACTCCACCTGGTGCAAGTTGCCCTTCCCGTAGGATTTTCTGAAGGAGCAATGGAGTAATTAGGTCAGGGCCACTGTGCCCCCCCCAAACAGCAGGAATGGGGAAACACTACCGTGCCTGCTGTGGCTCCTATACTGAGCAAAGCAATGGCCACACCCCTTGTGGCTTAGTTCTTCTAGGGCAACTCTGGCTAGCAATTATGAGCTGTTCCAGCTATTATGTCATTGCCAGGGAAGCCAGTGGATTCCCTAACTTCCATTATAAGGTTTACTGGGCATCTCTGTTTTTGCATTATCTAGGATTTTGCAGGAGCGAGTGTTCCTGCTCCTTCTGCATCATTGAGATGCTAAGCTACTTCCTGTTCCACTTACTGCAGAACCTAACTAAATTTTGGGTTAAGGCATTGGCCTTTCTTTGTCCTTCCTTATAAAGTTGGAAGATGGTGAAAGAGAGACCCTCTTGAGGAGAATTCAGGGGTGAGGGTTTTCCTGTTACATGCCTCCTCTACCTTTAACAAGGTGGGCGGGAGGGAGAAATTAGGGAGGGTTTCTTGAAGCATTGGGTTTAGGATCCAAACACCAAGAATCCAGTAGTAATAGTCCCATTGCCAACCCTTGGAAATTGAGTATACATGGCCTAACTTGTATAACCCATATTATCTGAGATCTGCAGGGCATGACCTAATAAACAGAGAAATTAAATTTTCAGAGTGTCGAGTCTATCACTTTGCACAAAAAGTTAATTCTCTTTAATTTTACCCTGTTGCTCTCACACACAAAAGGAAGTCACAAAAGTGAAAGGAGAGCAAGAAACCGTAGTAAATCTGTTTGTTTGTTTTTCAAACGCAGAAACCAGACAAAAGTTTAATTTCTATTTTATCCTTTATTTATATAGGATGGAATCAACAGAAAAATGTGAAGCAGTGATTGCTCATTTTAATGGAAAATTCATTAAGACACCACCGGGAGTTTCTGGTATGTTGCTTATATTGCTATTCTGACAACATATATCAATAGATGACTGTCCTTACAGTTAAAGCATATCCTGGGGATTGTTATACCTGGTTTGTCATTCATTAAAATGTAACACTGCTTCCCTGGATAGCTAGAATATTTGCTGGTCTGGAACACAGTAATGCCACTTCTGTAGAAAATAACACCACGATTGTTTTCATTTTCACAGTAGAGCTTCACTGGGAAGCTGTGCTGTTGTGTTCCACTCTACAAAGTAGAAAAGCAGTCTTGAGCCAAATTCTGCACTAACTTACATCCTGTGTAACCCCAACTGAAGTTAATTGTATACTCATTAGAGCAGAGGTTGATTGGTGACCCATGGATCAATTAGCTGCTGTTTGTTTAAAAAAAAAAAAAAAAAAAAGTGACCTAAACTTACTGTTTTGCCATCTACCCATGCTTTTGTTTGAAGTCATTCACTTCCTGGCAAACTGGATCCCATGAGCAACATCTTTGTGGCCTGCCTACAGAAAATCCTTTTGAAGTGCATTGAATTTTTCCACTCTGGCATCAGAAACAGATTTTCAAGTTCTTGAGCAAGGGAAAAAAGAGACCCACAGAAAATGCTAGAAAAATACAAAAGAATTCAGAGTCAAAATGCATAGGAGCTCAGTGGCGAGAGACTATGCTCACACCACCTTCACTGATCTCTTGCCTGTTAAAAATATAATTACAGGGAAACATATATTCCATGAATTAAATTTAAAGTCACTCTATATAACACGGAAAGAGAATTTTATCACACAGAGCAGCAGAGTAAATTAGGAAGCAAAATGGGACAATACATGAGGAAAGAATACATGGCTAAGATTCCAGGCTTCCTTTGGTAACTATTTTACAGGGACACTCAAGAAAGAATTTGACAAGTTACAGTGTTATTGACACATTTACTGGAGTTCTCCTCCCATTGATGACACATCCGTCATGCCCAAACCTTGGCACAGAGAACACAGGAAAAGGAAAACAACAAACAGCAAAAAAATAATTTAGTTTGTTTAATAAAACTACATACATGCCTCATCCTTGAAAGATGACTCCTGCACGAGTCAGTCTGTGGTGTGGTAGGCATGGAAGGCTGCTTCTCCTTACCCAGCTTGATCTATTGCAGGGTGACATTTTGACCTGACTGCCTTTTGCAAACTCTCTGCACTGGGATGCGTTTCATAGCCTACCAAATAATAATTGCATGAAAACTGTGGACTTTAGGGTTAGGGGCTGTAACTTCCATTTTCCTGTTGACTATCTCTGCAAATATCCCATGTAGAGAATTATTTTGTGAGGTGGAAAATCCATGAGGCAGCAGGTAGATAATGGTACTATTTTCATTGAATGTTAACTGCTCTCTTGTCCCCTTTCATTTTGCTTTGTTTTATAATACTGAAATTGCTTAAAAGTCTCATGAGTAGGAGCAGACAAAGCTCTAATCCATATTTAGATATTTCTAACCAAAAGGAAAGGACTGTAGAATCTGTTCAAAACTGGCAACTGCAAAATTGTGGGAGCTCCTGCTAGTGCTTTTTAGCTTGCTCGTTTGCAGCTCTGTGTCCTACCCACGCCTGGATGGGCAGCTGTCAGCTTATCATAGCTGATCACACCCTGCCTACAGTGGGCCCTTTTGAAGCCAGAGTTACACCCTTGTGCTATCTGCTTTTACCAGGTAGAAGCAGCAAGTTATTGGGCAGAATTACATTATAGGAGTGATTTGTAGAACAAGTTGGATGGGGGCACACACTGTGTAAATGTGACTATCCGGGGACAGTAAGATGCACTCATTGTTAATACTACAAATACTTAGCATTACACTGCTCGTTATTCAAATAAGTAGGTGAGGAAGGACATCACTGAGAGAAGCTACATCATTAAAAGCTCAGTGGTGCTACCATGTAGGCACAGCCTGGAGTTGTGGGTGGTGAGAAGCTGCCCTGTCCTTTGAGGAGGATTTCTGTGGCGGTAGAATTGCTCTTAATGCTCCCTGACACAGGCGGAGTTCTTGATATACAGTAACTCCTCACTTAACGTTGTAGTTATGTTCCTGAAAAATGCTACTTTAAGCGAAACAATGTTAAGCGAATCCAATTTCCCCGTAAGAATTAATGTAAATAGAGGGGATTAGGTTCCAGGGGGAAATTTTTCAACAGACAAAAGACTGCATGTATGTGTATATGTATACACACACAGTATAAGTTTTAAACAAACTATTTAATACTGTACCCAGCAATGATGATTGTGAAGCTTGCTGAGGTGGTGGAGTCAGAGGGTGCAAGAGGGTGGGATATTTCCCAGGGAATGCCTTACTGCTAAATGATGAACTAGCACTTGGCTGAGCCCTCAAGAGTTAACACGTTGTTGTTAATGTAGCCTTGCACTCTACAAGGCAGCACGAATGGAGGGAGGTGACAGCGTGGCAGAGAGAGACAGACACATACTGTGTGTGTGTGTGAGAGAGAGAGAGAGAGATACACCGTGTGTGTGTGAGAGAGAGACGTGCATTGCCCCTTTAAGTACGCTGACCCCACTCTAAGTACACTGCCTTTTTAAGTAGATCAGCAAGTTGAGACAGCAGCTGCTGCCAGCAAGCTCCCTCCTTCCTGAGCCCCCCTCTGTGGAGATGAGGTACAGGAGTGGGGGGAGGGGGTACCCCTCTTCCCCCTCCCACCCCTGCACAGCAAGCAGGAGGCTCCCAGGAGCAGCTCCAAGGCAAAGGGCAGGAGCAGCACATGGCAGCGGGGGGAGGGACAGCTGAACTGCCAGCAATTGATAGCCTGCTGGGCAGCTGCCGCACAGGGAACTTAGCGGAGTTGGTGAGGGACTGCTGGTCCTCCCTGGTTCCAAGTCCCCACCAGATAGCTCCAACGGGCTGCTCTTTCTGCAACCAGTGGACAAACCAGGCGGCTGCCAAACAATGTTATAAGGGAGCATTGCTCAACTTTACACAAGCATGTTCTCTAATTGATCAGCGACGCGGGACGACATTGAGTGAGGAGTTACTGTAGTCCTGCAGGAGGTACAGCTGATTCCCCACCCTGCACTGCAGTCTGACACAGAAGGGGACTAGGCCATGGGGCAGCTTCCTGGCCCTTAGCAGGCCATGCAAAGGCAGTGGAGAAGGCTCACACCCATGTAAGCTCCAGGCACAGTCTGCTCCTAAATGGATAGTGAGAGGGTAAAGTTGTACAAAGTAGATGATTATCCTTTGGGGGAGTGAGAAGGGAGCAAGTTTAGAGCCATACAAAATGAAACTGCAGAAGTAGAACTGCATGTTTAAACTGAAACACTGTGTACTAAAAACTTGGCTAAAATCAGCAAACGGAGCTGGATATTTAAACACTGTTTCCAGGATGGAGAGTGTAGGAGAGGAGGATTGTGATGAAATAGGTGTAGGAGGAAGAACATCTCTTTTAGTCAAAATAACAAAGATTGGATTTAAATGAAAGAAGTTATAGGAAACAGAGCTGGACCTCCTGGGCAGCATGAGAAGACAGATCAGGAAACCTTAATGCAAAGTGCCCTGTAAAGGCAAAAATAATGAATGCGGCTCAAGTATGTATCCTGACAGTGGAACTTCTAAGGGAGGTGCAGGATAGAACTATTTCCTTACGCAGACTATTAAACAATCAACAGTTACAAGTGCCCAACCCTGAGAGTTAACCAAGATTAATATTAAGCTGGTTCTTTACCCAAATACCTATATCCTATATTAAGTGCAAACTCACTCCCTCACCCCAATATTGATGTGGTGTCAAGATTACAAAGGGTTGTTTTGGTTTGGGGTTTTTTAAGTCATGCAAAAAGATAAGGCTCAAAGATCAATGTTAAATCAACCTTGTTATAAATCCACAGTAGTACCTACTATCTCTTGAAGCATTTCTAATGTGCCGAACACTAAAGTATGATTTCTTTTAACAATTGTTTCTTTTCCTGGGATTTTGTTAACTATGTTAGATGAATATTTCTCTCTCATTTTATGCCATAAAATGAGATGTGCCATGACTCATGTAACATTACTGGGAGAGCCTTAACTTTTGCATATGCTGCCTTTTTAACTTTACCTGTGCAATTAGTTAGTTTTGATATTACCTTAACATAACTTGCATTTAATTTCCTTTTTCTTTTTTAAGAAAAGTAATTGTCTTTACTGAAGAATGGAGTGTTTAAAGGTTCTCAAGCTTTCAGTGAAATCTGAATGTCACTGAAGTGAATTGTGTCACTGAAGTGAATTTACATTTAGGAAATGAATCCCATAGCACTGTGACTTTCCCTGCAGAAATGATTGTGTTGTTTTTTTTCCTCGGTTTTGGATTTTTCTTTCATATCACGTAAAATATTTGGGCTTTGGCAGATTGAGGTATGGACCCCTCTGTATCTCCATTGTGGTCAATTAACAGAATTTGGCCCAAATATTCAAGATGGTCGGTAGTTAGAGCAGCTCCTTTAAAGTTATAGTTATGCTCTGGCTGGAAGAATTGGGTTGCATGAGTGTAACTGAAGGCAGATTTTGGTCCATTGAGTTTAAAGTAACTTTCTATGGTTTTAAAAAGGGTGCCTAAGTTTTATTTAAAAATATTAAGTCCAATTTAATTCATATTCTGATTAATTAGCAAAATGGGAGTTTACATGGATTAGTTTCTATAATTTGTGGTGTGTTCCAGCTTCTGCCAACCAGTACTAGCTATTTTTTAGGTGGCATTGACCAACTGCAGATCTCCAGTGAAGTGAGCATTGCATGTACCTTGCACAACTACAACACACACAGCTGACTTTTACAAGTTTCACTATCTGCCATCATAGTCAATCTGGCCCATTATCCAAATTTAACCCAAGTTAACTTAAATTGTGTTTTAAATTTAATCTTTCATCAGTGATCTGGAATGTAAGTGTGTCTATGTGTGCATCAGAACTCAAGTGTCTGAATGTCTTCTCCACAACAACTCATGAAAGCAAATCCCAGACATTTTTTGTGTGAAATCTGTTTTATAGCTCATTCCAGAGCTAAAAGCCAATCCAGAGGTTCTATAAAATTGGTCTGATTTATGGTCTGAAGTTCTGAGCTGGAAGAACAACAACAAAAGGGGGGGGATTTTAGTTTTGCCCTAATTTGGAGCCATACTCTGCCACCTTTACTCGTGCTACGTAATGCCTTCCTCCATGAATAATCTCATGAAATTAGTGAGACTACTCATAGAGTAAGGTACTGCTCAATGTAAGAATCTGGCCCTTGGTAAAGTGGTAGAGAACCGAAGTAGCAAAAGAATTTTCAGAAGACCCTAAATCCAGATTGTGGTCCTTATCTCTCTTCTCCTTCTCAAAAGATTTAGGAGTCAGAGTTGGAAAATTCTTTTAACTGCCAGAAGAGATCAGCACTGTGTGTTTTTAATTTTGTAAATTAATTTTAACTTTCTTGTGTATCCACTAGGTTAAGCCTGTTGCTTTCATCGTACTTCACACCGAGTGGCTCCTTTCTCCATGAGTAGTTCCATTGAAGTCATTGGGACTATCCATGGTGTAAGGTACTATTCACTGCGAGTATGGGAATCAGAATCTGACCCTTAATTTTTATTATTAGGTCATTATAGAACAATTTGTTTTCATAAAGTTGTTTGGTACTATCTGTAGCAGTGATCTCAATAGACTATCAATATATAGTAGAACCTGACAGTTACGAATGGAGGTTGTTCTTAACTCTGAAATGTTTGTAACTGAACAAAACATTATGGTGGTTCTTTCAAAAGTTTACAGCTGGAAATTGATTTAATGCAGCTTTGAAACTTTATTATGCAGAAGAAAAATGCTGCTTTTAACCATCTTAATTTAAATGAAACAAGCACAGAAACAGTTTCCTTTTCTTGTGAAATCTTTTTTTAAACTTACCCTTTATTTTTTTAGTAGTTTGTTTAACACAGTACTGTACTGTATTTGCCCTTTCTTTTTGGTCTCTGCTGCTGCCTGATTGCATACTTATGGTTCCAAATGAGGTTGTGTGGTTGACCATTCAGTTCGTAACTTTGAGGTTCTGTTAGAGAGTTAGATACAGGCACGTGCCTGTGCATGCTCTTACAATCTTGATCTAAATTCTCAGACAAAAAAGTGCAGCATTCTGGAGATGTCTTTGCCTGCCACAAATACATTTTAAATTGAGGGTTGTTTTTTTTCTTGACTTAATAGTGAAAATGAAAGTCAATTATAGTATCCTGTGTAATATTTAATTTTAAACAGACCCATAGTCTTTAGTTTTCAAAGTACTACTGATTTAAAAAAAAAATAGAAAACATGTAACTGAAATTGTCAGAGGGAGCCTGGAAATTTTGGCAGCTCAGTGGTGGGGACAGATAAGGTTTGGCACCTAGGAAGGTGTGGAATGCAATTTGGAATTGATGGATGTGCACATTACCTGGATGTTCCTGCTAAAATGATAAGCTGAAATAGTTAAATGCTAAAATGTAAATTGTCGTCATTAGGTTTCAAAAGTTAATACTCCATGGAGAATAATAGGGCAGTTAACATCTCTGAGCTATTAGGCAGACACCACAACATCAGTTTTGCACTTGGTTAAGTTTCAACGGCTTTCTTCACAACCACTTTATTATTTTAAATGAAAGCTTAGATTTTGAAGCATAATTATGTGGCAAGAGGTGAATTGCATGGCTGTGAAATAGAGTTTTTCTAGGGATTGTCCATGTGTATTCCACTTCTGGTGAGTGTGCACACCATGAATGAGGGATCAGAATCTTTTTGAATAGTAGTATCCATTGGGACTGCACCTGCACTTTGCATGCCCCCTGGAACCCATAGCCAAGGGCATAAACGTCAGGGCAGCTCCATTCACCCTTAAATTCCTTCTTACCCCCGAGGCTTTGAGACAGAACCCTTTAATGTCCTCATCTCTGCACACTGTGCGGTTGTTTTCTCTTTAGTTAGTATATAGTTAGTGCAATTAGATTTACAGACTTTAAGTTCTTTGACAAAGAAAGAAGTCTTCAAGTCCGGGAGGTGCCCTGGCACTGGACCGTCCTGGACATGGAGGCATTGAAGTCTCCAACATTCAAATCCTGTCCCTTCTGTGAGGTAATTATTTCCATTAATGATGACACTCTAAAAAGATCATCTGCCACAGGGAAGCACATATACCACACATATGCTGTATATGCTGCTCCTTTACCAAAAGGACCCAAAAAGTGAAAGAATTCCACCTGAAGCTTTTCCTCTTAGAGGTTCGTGACTGCTTTATCGGTTCCTGAAGGGGAAAAGACAGCCACACAGGATCAGACTGACTCTTAGTACTTTGGTAAGTCAAGGATTTACCTCGAGATCCAGAGCTCATTTAGCATTGAGAAAGCCCCACTCCTCAACTATCGAATTGACCAGAGTTTCCATACCCTCTTCTCTGAGGAAAGAGGAAGTAAGGAATATCACATTCATGGTGACCAGAGACCTAGATCTCCCTCTCCTGCACTGAATAGATCTAGCTTAGGAAGCAGTTCAAGGCCCAGAGCAGGTCCAACTGTTGCCTCAACACCACTCAGATATATTGGAATCCAAGTGTCTGGCACCAAAGATCTCAACACCAAAACTGCAGCACCAAAGCAATGGGCACAATCATCAGAGCTTCCCTTGCCAGCACCAAAGAACCCAGCACAAGCATCTAAGCTCCCACCCTCAGTACTGACATCAGAGCACCCCAGACTGCGCTTTGCAGTACTGAACACACTTCCAGAGTGCCAGGAACATTCTCAGATCTGACTTTGTTGGTGCCCACGAGGTTCACCAGAGCAGGACACTTAACGGTATCCAACCAGCCAGTCACCATTGTTGGCCTCCACTGGGACACTATTGGCCCCAGCACTGACTACAGCCACCACCTCCATCCAAGGACAGGATATTGTGGGACCTTAAAATCCCCCAAAAATGGCTCCACCTATGAGAGCATTATATTCCTGTTCCTCCTCTACTTCTGAAGGGCTTGAGAAAATGTCACTCATGTATTTGCCCACTCATTGCCCCATGAACCAAGCTATTCAGACAGGGAATCCAGAAGATGCTCTTACATTGCAAAGACATTGAGACTCTCTTGGGAGCAACATCCGCCCATGGCACCCATGTCAAAGACACTACCGAGTCTCCACTAAGGGGGTTGAATATTTTTATAACCATCCAACACCTGTCCTTGGAAGTGGCTGACTCCAAAAGAAATCTAAACAGCAGGGACCATTTAAGGCAACATCTCGGACAAGGACCCCAAAAAGCTGGAACTCTTTGAGCATAAGACATACTCCTCAGCCAGTATACAGATACCCATATCAAATTACCAAGCACTCATGGCTAAATATACCTTCCTGAACTGGCATCAACTGTCGCTCCTGCAGGAACACACAAAAGAGCTCAAGTCGCTGGTGTTAGAGGGGTAACTGGTTGCATGGACCTCATTACAGGCCACTAATGCCGTGGACATAGTAGCTCATGGTATGGCAACTGCAATCACAATGCACCAGGCCTCCTGGTAACAATCCTCTGGAATACTGAAGGAGGTCCAAATGACCATCAAGGACCAACGCTTTGAAGGCTGCGATCTCTTCTTACTGACAGAGCCCTGGACATATGAAAGGACTCATGGGCCACCATGTGCTCTCTGGGAGTGTACATCCTAGTCCCCAGGAGAAAACAATATAGGTCTCAGAACTATCGAACAGAGACAACCTCCTTCATACTACTGCAGCTAGCAAAGATTGTCCAAGCCTCTGAGGAAGAGGCTGAGGTTTCAGAGGAAGAGACACTCTGCCCCTTTCTCCTCCACCACACATTCTGCATCGACCTTCCATCAGCAGTTCTGATAGTACAGTCAAGAGTCGCTTAGACCCACAGGATCTACCTTTCTCTCCTTCCTCCTTGCCTCTCTCACATCCCATCTCTGTTTAGGAACTGTTTTGGGGAGTCCTGAAACTGGATAACCTCAGACCAGTGGGTCTTGGAAACAGCCGACAAGGGGTACTCCCATCCAGTTCCAGTCCCTCCATCTCCCTTTCTCCATCACTCTTCAGGGACCGGTCTCACAAGATATTGCTAAGAAAGCAAGTGGACTCCCTTCTGCAAAATGGAGCTGTAGAAGTAATCATGGAGTTCCAAGGCAGGGAGTTTTACTCTCATTTTTTCCTGATCCCAAAAAAGAAAAGTGTTTGGTGCCTCGTTCTGGTCCTTCAACTCTAATTTGTCAGTCATTTCAAGTTCAGGATTGTAACATTAGCTTCTATAATTCCTGGCTTAGATCTGCAACATTGATTTATGTCTTTTGACTTGCAAGACATCTTTTTGCACATTACAGTTCACCTGGCTCACAGAAAATACCTCAGGTTCCTGGTGGGAAAGTCTCAACACAAGGTGCTTCCCTTCAGACTCCTCTCCATGGCTTTTAGCGAATTCACCAAGTGGTTGGCGGTTGTGACGGCTCATCTAAGAAGACAAGGGATTCAGATCTACCTAGCTACCTGGAGTTCTGTTCACAGCTTCACTCAGCACTCCTCTTTGGTAGAGTGTTCCAGTTCAGAGCACCCACCTCCAGGAAATGAGCTCACTGTTTGTGAGTCACCAGGAATGGAATCCATATGGACAATCACTAGAAGGAGAAAGGCCGGTTACTCAACCTATAGTAACTGTGGTTCTTCAAGATATGCTTTCCACATGCATTCCATGAACTGCCTTCCTTCCCTGATATTACGGAGTTCTATATCAGGTGAACTCTGTTTTAGTGAAAGAACTGATGGACGATTGCAGCTGACCCATTCTGTGCCCTCAGCTACAGGGTTCAGATGCAGCCCCAATGGACAATACTATTCAAAAAAATTCAGATCTTGTGGGAATGGAGCGCGTATGTACCAGAGGTGGAATACATGTGGACAGCACCTTTGAAAGAACCACAGTTACTGTAGGCCTTGGAGTTATTGGGTAAAACCTTGGCCCCTCTGAAGTCAGTGGGGCCAGGATTTCACCTGTTAAGTCTAGAATAAAACGTTAAATTTAGGATAACGTTTTATTTTTTTCTTAATTCTCTCATCTTGTGCCTGCTGTTTAATTTTAAGGAACAGTAATTGAAGAGAGAGAGAAGTTAATTGTGACAACTCAAAATGTGCTACTGTGGCACTATTAGAAGGATCAGGGAGATGACCTTTGGCCCCTGAGCTTTATATTCAACAAAACGAGGATTAATTTGATGACAGTGGAGTCCATTCAGTTTCTCTCTCAAAAAAAATAAAGCTACCGATATTTGTTATGTTTTTGGGCCTGCACTAGACAGACATGATTTAGTTTAAAAAAAAAATCCAGTTTTTGGCAAAAGTGTCTAGCTGTATGGTCTTTCTGCATCGTTGTAGTGATGTTTTAATGTCAGAATTCATTGGTACCATATGCTTTGTTACTTGGCAATATGCTGTGAAAAAATACTAAAATATGCAGCATTTAAGCACACTGTTTAAAAAAGTAGTATTTTAAAACCACCTTGTTAAGTTTTCTGTATTTTAAATGCAAAAGTGAATGCAACTGTAATGTTGAGAAAATTAGCATTCAGAAGTAAAGGAATTCAAAACTTTAGTGTGCTACAGTAACACTAACTTTGCCACTGTATATTTTATGGTAAATATTTGACAGCTCAGCTCAGAGTATATGAAGGTATACATTTAACAAGCAACACAGACTGCTATTGTACATACATGTCCTGTATATGCAACAGAAGAATTTACATCCTTATAGAAAACATAGCATTTGAATTGCCTGAGTAACATTACAGTCTTCTTCTCCTTTTAAAGGGGGGGGGGGTGGAAAGAAATTTGTGGTAAGATGAAAAAGACTTCATGAGAGGTGCAGGTGTTCTGTACTTCCAGCCATGAAGCACTAATCACTCTACCAGTTTAACTGAGGAACAATGCATGCAACAGATAAACACCTCAGTCTAATAGCACAAAGGACATCACTATAGTAGTTTATTACAACTACCGGTAATTATATAGGATGGGATTTTCAAAAGCGCCTCAGTGATTTAGAAGCATAAATTCAATTGGAAGTCATGAGACTTGTTTCTAACCCACTGAGGTGTTGTTTAAAATTCCACTCTCTTTCAACGATATAATGACAGTTTCTATACTACAAATCTGTCTAATGTCTATCTAGGTAATTAAATGGTCCCCATCATGTTAGGTGCCTGAGCACTTCCCAACTATTAAAAAATAGAAATAACTATATATCTTTCTTCCTTCTCAGCCTGATGGAAAAATAGCTTGACTAGCAGGTAGTTGGTTTTTATATGTCTGTATGTTCAAGTGAAATGTGTATTTGTGGAACTTACTAAAGGAAATCTATGCTGCAGAAATTATTTTTTTATTATTATTATTATTATTATTATTATTATTTTAAATATCTGAATGCAGCGAGGCCTGTCATTCTTATGTGTTTCAGGAGTGAGTTCCATAGTGTAGGATCAGATTCTCTGCAGGTTGTGTCCTGTATTCAGGAGCCTCCCATTGGTGGCTGACTGGTTCATGGTTCTGATGAACATAGCTGTTGTGGGAAGTCATGGTTGCAGAGGGGGAGCTAATAGTTAGGCTCAAACAGGTGATGCTTGTGGGGGTCTGGACAGAGAACTTGAATTGGAATGGGTCAGTCCAATTGGACTGGGGAGTCAATGCAAAAACCAGAGCACTATGCAGTGTGCTCACAGCAGTTTGTGGAGTTAACCCTATGGGTGGCTGCATTTTATACCAGTTGGAACTTGCAAGGCATATGGCTTCATTTCTGGGTATGAGTAGCAATAATCAAGCCTGGAAGGCAAAAACACATGGATCACCATGGCCAGGTCTGTGTCCAAAAGGTGGGGCACAATCTTCAGGCAAGTTGCAGGTGGATGTGGGTTGCTGGGTTTTTGGTTTTTTTGTTGTTTTTTGCCATGGCTATTTGGATATTGAGAGTCCAATGCATAAAAGTAATTTTTCAATCATGTATACATTGTTTGTTTGACTTTTTTTCTTCTTAAATTTGCCAGGGGACTGTTTCCACTGAGCTACGCAGAAAGTTTTGTGCTTTCTTTTTTCAAATGTTTGATCAGATTTTGTTTGAACAATACAAAGTAAATCACTCTTTTGGTATAAGAACATAGGTGGAAAACATAACTTCCAAAGGAACCCTTTTGCGGAAGTTTTGCACATCTCACTGTAGGGGTTTATAAAGAAAGAATAATGCAGCTGTAAGTGTTCACTACCTGTGAACGCTATACTAATATATACCCGTGTGGTTGGAAGTATATAGCGGGAATTTTTTAACACCTTTATATGACTCAAGCCAATTTCTCTTCACCACATCAAAATTTACAGTATATTTTTAGAAAATACATCTCCTTCCTGTATCATTAGACATAGTTTAAAGTAACCTATAAAAAAAACAGACATATATAGGATCACTGGCTCCTTCTGTGCCATAAATGTTTCCCTGTGTTAAACCATAAGCTTACATGCATTACAATGGATGCATCAAAATGCTGAAATCAAGGAGTTAAAAATATTTAGGGCCAGAGTCCAATATCTTTACTCACTATGAGTAGCGCCTGATCCAGAGTAGTCCCATTGATTTCAATGGGACAATTTGTGGAATAAGATGCTATCCAACGTGGGCAGGAGTATAGAAATCTGGCCTTTCTAGTACACGTCCTTCAGTACCTTCATAAGATACTTTCCCCAAAAAGATATAGAAGGATAAGAAATAAAAAGCCCCTTCTAACAACAGTAGACATCAGAGATGGGAAATGACTCTTGGCTTTAGAGTCCATTTCCTTACTAGTGCAGCATTGCTCCCTATAGTATGTTTTTCAGTATTTGTCCTTTCCATTTGGGGCTTCCACCACTTCCCTTGTGGTACTACTCTATGGTCCTATATACCTCAAAGAATTTTTTTTTCCATATTGTCAGCCTAAATTGTCCCTATCTTAATTTATCACTATGCAATATTAAGTAATTTCCCCTTAACATTTATTTTTAAGTGTTTTCATGGAAGGTGCCAGATTTCTAGACTCAGACACTGAATATTTCCATTTGTCTACTGAATACACCTCTACCCCGATATAACGTGACCCAATATAACACGAATTCGGCTATAATGCAGTAAAGCAGCGTTCTGGGGGGTGGGAGGGGGCTGCGCACTCCGGCGGATCAAACCAAGTTCGATATAACTCTGTTTCACCTATAACGCAGTAAGATTTTTTGGCTCCCGAGGACAGCGTTATATCGAGGTAGAGGTGTATATACAGTGTAGGCAGTAGCGGTGCAAGCTTCCTCACTGATACGCCTCATATTCAACCTTGACCACAAGGGACCATCTGTGAGGGTGTTTCTGCCTCTAAGTCCATGCATCTTTCGTGGAAAGACTGCCAAGAAGTATGCAGGTATGATGCGAATATTTTCCCAGTAGAACCAGAAATAGTATCAATAATTGATTTCATATAGGCCAGCCCCAGATAATGACTTGACCACCCAGCCTGAGGCAGACTTAAACTGATGGCTTGGAGGTGAAAGTCTTTGCCTTGTTATTAATCCTCTGAGCTATCCAGTCTCCACTGTTTGAAGGTTCAGAAACAAGTCATATAAAAGATGAAAGAAGCAATCAGCTTTAGCACCTTTAGACAGTATGAATAGCGTTTGGGCACTAATTATATCTATAGTGAAAGATTTTTGTTTATTTTGTTACAGGTGTGCTACCATTTTGATTCTTGTCTCCTAATCCTATATGTCTACTTCACATTTGGAAACCTACACGTTTTTAGATCCAGCCTTCTCTCACTGGAGTGTTACCTATTAGAGAAAGGATAAAGGAGTGTCATGAAACAGCTTAGACAGCTCATGTAGTAGGAATTATTGGCAGTGATTTGTGAAGAGCCAAGTCACAATAATACTTCCACCCTGTGGGAGAGGTGGGATGGGAAAAGACTGTGCATCAGTGAAAGGTGTTCAGAAGGGTGATAATTTACGGTAATAATAGGGAAAGAGTAAGATGCAAACTTTTCCACCTAGATTTTCTCATTATGACTGCTTACATTTTGAGATAAGAAATAGAAGTGATCATGGTTAGTCTGCTATGTAAAGACTAGAAAAGGGAAAACACCATCAAGCTATAGGTGATCCCTTTTTCTGAGGCTGACCAAAGAGTGGGGTAAAAGGAAAATAGTCAATAATTTCAGGTTTCAGTTCTGGGCTCTGTCCCTTCTATGCTGCAGAGGTGAAAAGGGGAAAGCAGCTGGGAATCTGCCAGTGCAAAGTGGCATAAGACTGGATTAACAGCCTACACTGCTTCCACATCAAACCTTCAGTGTTGTGGCATAACGGGGGGTGGGGGGGAGGGGGGCAGAAGCAGTGTTAAGAAAGGGAGTTTTGTGCCAGAGTGCCTGAGCTCTGGCTATTCTGGCCTAGCCGAGCAGAATGTATGCACCTGTGAGAAGCTACTGAAATGTCTAAGGGCTGCTATAACTGACAATGGGAACCTGACCCAGAATGCAGGAAGCCCAAAAGTGACATAAAGCCCCACGCCCCAACCCACTATCTTCCTGGACTGCACCTCATGAAAGGCACAGCTCAGAACTAGATCCACTGTCTTCATTAGTTCACAGAATGGAACACACATGGGATACGTGGTAGAACACATCATGGCCGTGTGTCTTGCTAACAGTCTTACTATGTCAGCATTTTAAATTGAAATATAATAATTTAACTAGAAGAGCTAAGAAGAAACTAGTCCATAGCTGTACCTGATGTTACCGTCTTGTTATATCTCTATCTTAAAGGGACAAGTCAATTTAAATTTTTCATTTTATCTCTCATTTAACCTGTTGTTAGAAGTAACACATGATGACTGTAACTGAAAGAGATTCTCTGTAGAGAAAATGTTATTTATTTTTCCATTTAGTTTGCTTTCGGCATTTGACGGTATTTGTATGTGATCAGTTTAGCTATTTACCCTCCATAGATAGTTAAGCACCTATCTCACAACTAATTCCATACTGCACACCACAGTGCCCATGTAGACCCCCATTGACTTTTAGAAACTGACTAGATTTTACATTGAGAATGCCCCTTTACAACACGTTAAACTATTTTAAAAAATTAAGAAAAGAAAAGTAGTTTAAACAATTTTGGATGTATATGGTTAAAAGAAAATTGATTGGTCCCCGTATCCCTCAAGATTTGTATTCTTTAGTTGCATGTGACTTGACTGTCAACTATTGATAGTACAGTGTATTGTGGAATAGGTATTCTCATGTTCAGTCCTGCCCACTAGTTGATGCTCTATCAAGGGTCTGTGTTAATGCTGTAATTTTAATATTAAATATTTTTTAAAAGTAAATAAAATTTAATGTGTTTTACTTAAAAATGTATATAATATTTGGAATGCCTAATACATTCTATACAAAAATGCCTAATTCAAAGTATTCCTTATTCCTTTAGCTCCTGCAGAACCTTTATTGTGCAAATTTGCAGATGGAGGACAGAAAAAGAGACAGAATCAGAACAAATATATACAGAACGGGAGAGCGTGGCATAGAGAAGGCGAGGTGAGACTTGTAAGTCCTCCCTTCAAGCTTTAGTATGGGTGTGTGATGATGAATACTTACAAAAATGATAAGCATATAGACTTCTTGGCTTGGCCTTTTGGCATATTAAATGTGTTCCAGCACCTCTCTCGTGCCAGTTTGTAATCATCAATGCAAAGGAGGATTGGAATATTATACAGGAGGAATTGGATGGCCTTGAGGACTAGAGTAATAGAAATGGATGAAATTTAATAGTACAAGGTCATTCATTTAGGGACTAATAACAATTTCTAATAAATTTGGGGCTCATCATTTGGAAACAACAGAGGATGAAAAAGACCTGACGTATTGGCAATGACAGGAAGACTATGAGTAGCCAATGTAATGTGACCATGAAAACAGTAAATGCAATTCTAGGATATATCAGGGAAGGTATTTCCAGTAAAGATTGGGAAGTATTAATGCCATTGTACTGGTAAGATCTCATCTGGAATACTTTGTACAGTTCTGGTAATCGATGAGTCCTTGCAAGAGGAGACTAAGAGAGCTTTGCTTGTTTAGCCTAGTAAAGGGAAGGCTGAGAGGGGATATGACTGCTCTCTATAAATACGTTGAGGGAGTAAATACCAGGGAGGGAGAAGAGCTATTTAAGCTAGAGGATAGTGTTGGCACAAGAACATATGGATACAAGCTGGACATGAATAATTTTTAGGCTGGAAATTAGAAGAAGATTTCTAACCCGCAGAGGAGGGAGGTTCTGGAACAGCCTCCCAATTGGACTAGTGGGGGCAAACAATCTAACTGGTTATAGGACGGTGTTTGATAAATTTATGAATGGGATTTATATGACAGGGTTGACTGTGATAGTAAGGGACTGAGCTTGGTGACCCAGGAGGCCCATTCCAGTCCTGTGTCCCTATGTAAATGCAAAAGATGAAATCCTGATCCTCTTGAACTCAATTGAAGTTTGCAGGGGAGCAGGATTTTACCCACAATATATACATCCAGTGTAAAACTGCCAAAAAACATAACTTCAGTCATATATAACTAAACATTTTGTTCATACAGCATTGAAATGGGTTAAGTCATGTGAATGTTGTAAGTCAGTTAGGATTGAAATACAGTGCTGTACCTATTTTACAACATATGAGAGAAATACAGGGCAACATGCTGTTTTTCCCAATCACACTGATATCATAGTCTTTCTTAAATTTTAATATCCAAGATAATTCTTCCATATGCTTTTACTGTCTTTAGTAAGACAAAACATTTGAGGCTATGAAAATGTTCACATCTATCTTCTGAAGAACAGTTCTCCACATTCATTTTTACAGTTAATGCACCACAGGCAAAACACACACACACACCCCAATTTTTCAGATATTGCATTTCTCTCTTCATACTGAAACTCTGTATTCTGAGCCAACGTTATAGTTCAGTGACTCCTTTTACTATGTAATTACTTTCGCCTACTGTTAACCTTTCCCTCAGCACAGGAAAATAAAATATCGCTGATTATTTTTTTTACTAAAGAATAATATATTTAAAGAAGGATTTATGTAAACAATTTCCAAAATAGAGTTTTGTCAACTCTTCCATTTTTTATATATATATACATATATGTACATATTTATTTTTTTCCTTAAAGGCTGGAATGACGCTTACTTATGATCCAACTACAGCTGCTTTACAAAATGGGTACGTCAAGTGGTGACACTAAACAAAAGAATTTTCTGCATTATGAAAGATACATAGTTATTACATTTGTAGGGTTAATTTTTTTTAATTTTATTTTGTAGATTTTATCCTTCCCCATACAGTATTGCAACAAACAGGATGATCACTCAAACATCTATTACGCCATATATTGCTTCTCCGGTTTCTACGTACCAGGTTTGTACTTAGAGCTCAATCGCAGAATTGATTCATAGGGACTGATGCTTATTTACTAGCTGCTACATCTTTTTTTATGGGTCTCTACAAAGATGCTAAACTTAAATGAATAATAGCTATTAAATTCCATACAGGATTAGCACAAATGCTACATGAGTGACTAACAGGGTGCTTGTTTTGAAGTGCTGCTTATTTTATGTAGCACAGCAATGTAATTAGATGTAAGGGATCTTGCAAAGTAAAGGCTGTTGCTTGTGGTTACAGCTAAGGTATTTGTTGGCCACTTGTAGATTTCATATATAGTTCTCTATTGTCCTCCGTGGCAGTTTGCTGAATCCTTTTTGTGTCTGTGGTGTGTTTGTAAGAGAATACCTTTATTTAAAGGTTTCTTTAAACCCTCTTTGATTTGGTTGGCTGGCTTTTGCTTGAAGATTTGCCCATGCTGCTGGGGCTTCCTTTAGGCGTAAGGAGTCCTGAGAAGAGATTTAGACACTCACTACTCCGTAGGGGGGAGAGCTTGAAGAAGAGTTCAGATGTTTGGGAGAAAATCATGGACAGCCGTGAGGTCTAGGGTTACCATATTTCCACAAGCAAAAAAGAGGACACTGGGGGGGG
>NW_020664413.1:30469376-30656812 GCF_002925995.2 Terrapene triunguis | reverse complement strand
GGGCCGGACAGCATGGTAAGGCTGCAGGGGATGGGGGGAGCCGGGAAGGGGCTTTGGGTGCCCAGCGGCGCTTGGCCGCCGCTTTTCTATCTATAAATAGCCGACCGGGGGGAAATCCCGGACATTTTTTAGATTTTTTTAAAATCCCCCCCCCCCGGACGGCTATTTATAGACCGAAAAGCCGGACATGTCCGGGGAAATCCGGACATATGGTAGCCCTAGTGAGGTCAAGTACAAATATTTCCACTTATGAGCAAAGCAGGAGTCCGGATTTACTGCTGCAGTTCAGTAGCATCAGGGAAAGGCCGACTTGCCACACCACCACTTAAAGAGACATTTAGCTATTGCTGTTTGCAGTGCTATTGTAGCTGTGTTGGGCCCAGGATATTTGAGAGACGTGTTGGGTAAGGTATTATCTTTTATTGCACCAACTTCTGTTGGTGAAAGAGACAAGCTTTCAAGCTTACACAGAGCTTCACTTCTTACTCAGGTCTGAAGAAGAGCTTTGCGTAAGCTTAAAAGCTTCTCTCTTTCACCAGAAGTTGGTGCAATAAAATATATGACCTCACCCACCATGTCTCTCTAATTTAGCTATTGTAGGCATTTACTTCATACAGGAGAGACATCCAAAAGCAAAGTAGATTTGTTCAAAGATTAAACCAAGGGAGTAAAAAATCCTAACATATGAAATGCTGAAGATTTTGGTTTTGTTAAATTTAGCAATTACCTCCCATTTTCCTAGCATAAAACTGAGTTTAAGGGCAAAACTGAACCATTTGTGCAGAACAGGTGAAATACCGTCCCATACAGAGAGTCAGCACAAGACCTGCATGTTCCTCTGGTCCCACTTAAGGCCTATATTGTCCCCTTGTAGAAAATTCAGATGGTTCAGCAGCCCCAGGTGAGGAAAGCGAACGAGACTGGGCCTATTAATCTGTGCTTCCACTACCTATTGAAAATTGGTCATCCTGGGGGGGGACATTATGGTACTGCCTTGATAGTCAGTAAATCTTGAGAATTATTATTAGCTTCCACCATTCCGCCCCCCTACCCTGCAAAATTCCAGTGATTTTAGTTTTTTATTCCTTGTTAAAAACACAAAGCGAATCCTTGTTAGGCTCTCTCTGTCCTTCAGGGAATCTCTCCGATTCTTTCCTTCGTTGCATGTGAAAACTGGAATTTGACATGGAAACACTGAGAAGTTACTTGTGAATAAAATGCAAGTTTTCTAGGCTATTTCCCATTCAAATCTGCAGCATATGGTATTGCATATTTCCAAATATCTGTTACTAGCAGTGTTTTTCAACATGTGGCACAAGGCTCAGATTCTAGAGAATGAAACAGTTTAAACACTGTTCACACTGTACTATCTGAAATGGTTGCATCCTTTTAATTAGAAATGAAAATGAAAGAATAATTCTGTGTAGAAGGAAGTGATATTTTTTCTGGCCAAAAGAGTTTCATAATATGTGTATTAGTCACATCTTAATTACAGATCCAAGCTTGCTGAACATACAGCATTCTATCACTTACACAATCAGAATGCATCATGAAAATGAGACTTTTTTCCCTTGAGGTGCAGCAAAACCTGTTCTTAGAGTTAGTTTTACTGAAGGACATCGGATTTCATAACGTTTGGTTAGTGTTTGTTCGTACTCTTTCTGCACCTCTGATACACCCAGATGAAAGTCATGAGTCAGGTGAAGAGATCAGTCAAAGCACCAGTCAAATTGCACCAAGCGTTTTGGCATTAAAGACTCTGGGTTCCTGAATTCCCTGGTCCTCGATCTGCCTTCTATAAAGTGAGTTGCAGAAGCAGGCTTCTGCTCTTTAGTGATTGAAAAGGAAGAGTCATTCAGTGTGACTCAACAGAAAAATAATTGAGAAAGAAGGGAGGAAATATTGATCTTGCAGAAAGTCACCTCAATTCACAACAAGGTCTAACTGCCTTTGCTCCTCACAGGACTCCATGTGTGGTGGTTTAGGCACCTTGTGGCCTTAAGTCTCCAGCAGCACTAATTAACCTATTTTAGGTGCACAGAAGAGATCAGAAACCTTCCTCATCCTCTGCATACTTTCTTGGTAGGCAATGGAGACGTGACAGCTCCATGTTTCTAGCCTGCCTTGACTTCTCTCACAAAAAAGTCTTTTGTAAAAGCAGGAGTACTAGATGGTTCTTTAAACCGGCCTCTTTCAACTAAGAGAAGCAGACTAGCTTATCAGTGTAGTTATAAGACTCTTTTTAAAGTTATCCTGCCTTAAGTCAGAAAGTCTCACAGTCAATCTCATTTTCTCTGAAAATCAAAGAGCTGCTTGCCGTTGAGGAGAGAGTGCTTGTCAGAACCACACTCCCTCTTCCTGGTCTTTGAGAATACTGTACTCTTTTGGCCTATCAGGAGAAACCCAACTTTGCTAATCCTTATTCTTGTCCCTGTAACAGATTGAAGCAGAATTACTAGTATTTTATCCATTGCAAACTGAGTAGAAACTACTACCAGACTAGCCAGTCCTTTCGTTCCAATGCCATGTGAGCATAAACTCAGAGCAAACAATCTTGTGCTTTCCAAGACTTCCTGGTTACTTTTCCCATTCGGATTTCCAAGGACACATAGGCATTTCACACTTCAACATGAGTGGAAGCCAAACTTCTCTTTCCACTGGGACCTTTACAGAGTATTCCACAGAGTTTCTAAGGCCTGCACTACAAATTAGATTAAAGTGAATAAAACGTACTGCTTTGAAAGTTGCACATGATATGTTATGTCCATATCTTGCCTTCCCATTAGGCTGTAGTTTTACTCCTTCCAACAGAGCTGAGGTTTGTAAATAGGAGTTTTAATAAGAATCCGTGTTTCCTAGTCTACATCAGACAGAGGCTGGTTTAGGTAAGCAGATGAACAAGTGAAGGCTTTTTATGTTATGATTGATAAAATAATCACGATATTTAAAATGGGTGCATTCAAGAAAAATAGTGTGATGATGAAAATTAAATCTTATTTTTGTTCTAGGTTCAGAGTCCTTCTTGGATGCAACCTCAACCATATATAATGCAGCACCCCGTAAGTTCTTATGCTTCCTTCTCCCACTGTCGCTCTTTTTGTGTTTGTGTAGATATAAAATACTTCACAGCTTTCTGAAGATCTCAAACATTCTTCTTCAAGTAATTGTCCCTACCAATGCTTCACTTCAGGATGTGCACGCGCCTGTACACTCTTGAGTGGATATTTTGCCAGCAGTGCCTGTGGGTCCATGACTGGTGCGATGGTATATAGGGAAGACAGGCCATTACCATTTCAGTTCCTTCTCAGCCACCTGCAGCTTGAGATGGAGTGTTGCAGTGCCCACTTAGCTAGCTGCACAGCTTGCTAACTTTTTTCTCTTAGTTTTTCATTTGTTTAGTACAATTTGTGCTTTGGGGGATTCCCCCTCCCTTTTTTGCCTGGGGTAGGTTTATAGTCCAACTTGGCTCTCTTCTGCAGACTTTCCTAATGGGTTATGCCAAGATACTAGGCTTCAAACCTGTCTGACTTGCCACATATCTTTGCCCTGTAGCGACAGGCACTCTGGCTGCCTTTGCTGCCTTGGGGAGACTCCAAATCCCCTCCAGGTGTGAGATCTGCACTGGATTCAAAAGATCTAAAAAAAATAAACAGGGAGGATAAACTAAAACTTCCTCTTATGGAAAGTTCTCTGAGACTTGTGGGGTCTGAGTCAGTTTCCCACCCACTGTACATCAGCTTCAGATCCTCAGAGCTCCCTGGTGACTGTTTCTGCTCCAGTAAGCAAAGACCGTGGAGGCCCTTCAGATTCTTCCAAAACACCAAAAAAGAAAGAGACCCCTTTCTCCAGAACAAGAAACCAAGAGGAGTGGAAAGTCACCCCCTCAAACTGGGATTAATGAGTCCTCACATCCCAGTATGGGTACTGCTGAGGCTTCTACTCCCTCTAGTACTGAGACCCCAGCACTGGCTCAAAAGACCTTGCTGAATACTGATAAGCATCCAGCAAGCAACTTCAAGGGGCATCAGAGATGGTACTGGACTCGGTGCCTGTGAAATATAAGGACTCCTCAAACATCAAGGTGTTCAACTCCTTGGTACTGTCTTCCTCAGCTAATGGTAAAGAATGCATGGACCATTCCTTGATATTGTCTCTGGTACCTCCCAACGTGCAGCCTCCCAAGGAACACTATCCAAACTTCCCAGTACCTGGAAGAAACTGAATTCTCTCCTTTGAGAGGTACCGGCAGGGATTTCCCTCCAGCACCAGTTTATCTTCCAGAGTCTACTTACCCTTCCATGACAACTTCACCTCTGGTATCAGTGTGGTCTCCAGGTATACACAGGGGGACTTGACCTCTGGCATTGATGTGCTCTCTGGCTACCCACAGGAAGGGTACTGAGAGAGACTTCCCGCTGGTACCAATTCATAGCTCCAGAGCTGATGGTTCCATCTGTGAATTCTCAATAGCCAGTACTGATGCAGTCACTGGTCCCTCACTGGAAACCTGTACAAACACCACTTGCCCCCAAGACATCCTCTGACTTTTGAGTTGTTGGTTTAAGGTTTCTCACCCTTTTCATTACAGTCTCTTTCCCTTGGAGTGCATCCCAAGGAGGAGAGTCCCAGTAGCATATACATCTGGCAGAAACAACCTTTGGGTCCTACCTCTTTTCTTTACATCCCACCACAGTGGGCCCCCTATGGTGAGCACTTTTACAGGGTACCCTCATAAGAGGACTCCTCAAGAACAGCAACAACTGTCACCAGGTCTTAGTTCACAGGAGGAGCCTCCAGAGGAGGAGCAGCCAGGTTGAGAAGAGGAGACACCTCCTTCCCACAAATCCTCCTCCTCACCAGAGGAGACTGTTATGCCCCCGCTTCCCATCCTAGATGATTTCAGGGCCTTCCAGGAACTTGTGAAAAGAACTACAGAGATCTTACAAATCCCACTAGAGGAGATGCAAAATCTCAGCATTCCTTGCTGGACATTCTCCAGGCCTCACTGCAGGGCAAAATTGCCTTACGATCAACAACACTCTACTGTCACTAACTGATAGGTGCCAATGGTTCTGGTCAAGGAGAGGACATTGTCGCAATTCACTGGGAGGTGCTCTCAGTATCCGTCGGCCTAGCGTATTCGTCTGTGCTTATCCCTGATGTCATTACTGTTCAATCTCCTGAATAAGCTGAAACGGGAGAGATCAGTGGCTATCCTCTTCACACAATCATAGACAAGGCAAATATGGTTCCCAGAGCTTCTTTGACTGTTCCTGCAACCATCTCTCTGTCTTCCTCTGTCAGTGAATCGCTACACCCAGGAATCAGGATCCATGATTCACCCCAGCCTCTTGTTACGTCATCTCAAGGCATGGGTATTAGATGGCTCTCTGGAACATAAACCAGGTCAGCTCTCCAGAGATCCAGACAGTACTACTCAGTAATGGGAAATCCAAATATAGAAACATTTTCTGATCTGGTACCGCCTCTCGAGTCTCGCCTTTCCAACATTCTTAATTTACTTGGTAAATTTGAAAACTGCAGGATTATAGCTGAACTCAGATAGGCTCTAATGGCAGCTAGAAGAATTCATTCATTCTCTCTCTCTCTCTCTCTCTCTCTCTCTCTCTCTCTCACACACACACACACACACACACACACACACACACACACACACACACACACACACACACACACACCTTTGAAGAGTTTTCAGTCTTTGCTCACCCAACCACTGCAAAGTTCATTAAAAGCCTGTTTAACCTTTTTCTTACTGTCAAGAAACCAGCTCCTCCAGGGGACCTCAATTTAGTTCTTAACATGCTAAGAAAAGCCCATTTGAACCTCTGGAGTGCTGTTGCCTCCTTCATCTATCTCTCAAGATCTCATTCCTTATAGCCATCTCCTCAGCCAGGATAGTAGAAGAGCTAGGAGGCCCTTATGACTGGCCCACCAGACATGGTGTTTTATTGTGACAAAGGGACATCATTTCCCTCACCCCCATTTCCTACCTAAGGTATCTTCAGAGTTCCACATGAATGTCCTAATTAATCTACCGATGGTTTACTCCAAGCCTTACCCTTCAAGAGAAGGAGCTAGTCTCCATACACTAGACATAAGAAGAGCTTTTGCTTTTAACTTTGATAGGACTAGGCCCTTCAGGGCTTCTCCTAGATGTTTACTCTCCAGCACAGAAAGAACAAAAAGGCACCCGATCTCCACCCAAAGACTGTCTAAATGGGTTTCAGGATTACTAAATTTCAGGGGTGCATCCCACTCCTGGAGTGATGGCTCATTCCACCAGAGTGCAGTCTACTTCTGTAGCCTTACTGAAGAAGGAACATGTCTCAGACATTTGCAGAGCTGCCACTTGGTCATCAGTGCATGCTTTTTCCCAGCATGGTGCTCTTGTGCATGCTTCCAGAGCTGATGCATTACCTGCCCTCCTTCCCTATGTTTTGGAGTTATTCTTGAGCTTTGGGGTTCAGAAGGAACTGGAGCAGTAGCAGGTCCACTCTCACCTATACATCCTCACACTGGAGCACAAAGTTGCATAAGAGGCAGGTGTGGACCCATGGGTGCTGCTGACCAAATCTCCAATCAAGAGTGCACAGTTGTGCACACATCCTGAAGTGGGAGCACCATAGGGACAAAACATCTAAAAGAATTACAATTTCTGTACAAGGTAAGTAACTCTCCTTTCCATATTTTTTTCTTGGATTTTGGTGATTCCACCGTGGGACTCTGTAGGCTAAGAAGGAGGGAAGAGGAGGTGATCAGTTGGAATTGGAGTTCAGTCATGACTCCTGCTACTTCACATTTTAACTAGCCCAGCCTTTCTGTGCCAGGGCTCAGTTCTCCCCTTTGCTGGTCCTCAATAACAATGGCCCAGGTTCACTAAGGGACTTAAGTGCCTAAAGCCAATATTTAGGCACCACTGCAATCCACAAAATCCTGCTCAGCTGCCACTGAACACTAGGTACCTAAGCTCATTCATCACCTAAATATTTGCTGTAGAATTCCCTTAGGTGCCTAAGTTTCTGTCTCTGGGCATGTGCACTGCTTCTCAGGCAGATGCCGAGATGCATTGTATGCCTAAATCCCAACATGATCTTCAGTCCAGATGGAGATAGTCATGTCCCTGCCTATTTTGCCTGTGGGAGCTAATCCAGTAGACATACTCAGAGCCTGTCTATCCCCATACAAAACAGCCAGGAGGAGGAGGTGGCAGTGGCCTTCCTTATAATCTTCAGCCTAGTGGTTAGGAAACTCACCTGAGATGTGGGAGACTCCAGTTCAATTCCTCTCCACTCCCAAATGATGAGATGAGAGAACTTGAACCTCTCAAGTGAGGGCCCTAACCACTGGGCTATAGAGTCATTCTCACATTTTTTTTGTCACTTTGAAAGTGAAAGATAGGAAGGAAAAGGGACATGGTCTGTGACAGGTTGATGAGGACAACTACATTTATCCCTAGGGCAATTTCCCGAGGGATAAGTACATCCTTTTTTTAGGATGCTGAGATTAAACACTTTGTGACATAGCCCATGTGGTGGTAATATCCATGTGATAAATTGCAGAGCCAATTTTAAAAATGCTCTAGAGCAGATCTAAAATAATTCAGGCCACCTGTTTTACAGAAGCAAAATATATGGTATGATATACACAGATTTATGGGCACTCATTTAGTTGCCCATGGCTTCCCCGCTCATGAGTAATGCGGGTCACCCCCCTCGTGGCTATGATATTTTTATATCACACAGTCATGTATTTTTATATATATAATTTGCCCATCATATTTCCCCCCTCATCAGTACCATTCCACATCAAAATGACTGAGTTTATTGGTACTGACATTATATACACTGACTCGTGCTTTAATATATGCAGTGCCATGGCTGACAAACAAGCACATTTTCAAATCTAGTGAGGAAATTGCCTTGACTTTAATTAACCTCCTTATGCAGGCTGGAAAATGTAAATCTTTTTGGCAAAGTGTTTTCTGTTTGTGCAAGCAAAAAAGATGGTGTTGAACACTTACATCCTTTCAACATGCCCAACTGATGCATATTTCCAAGTTTGTCATTAATGGAGACAACTGATTTTATTTACACCCTTTATCAATGTAGAGTTTTGAAATGATAAACAAGGTTGAAAGCCTGTAAGTTATCCTGTGAGAAATGCAAATTAATAGGTTATCATGCTATTAGGGATATTCCATTTACAGGTGTGCAATTCTAGCTATTATCTCGGTGAAATGAAAGATCTAGATTCCTGACTTCTCAGTTTTGGTCTTCGGCCTGTGTGGAAGCTTGTGCGCGCTCTCTCTCTCTCATTTGCTTTGCAGAGACGCTTGCAGTCTGCAGAACAGGAAATTCTTGCAGTGTTTGTGCCTGTGACTCATTTCATCGACACTGGTCACATGATTGTTTTTCTAACTACACTCAGTACTTTATACAAAATATAAGACCTGCTGTAAAAGGAATAAATTATTCATTCAAAAACACTGACTTTCAGTATACTATAATTATTTCTATTAATTTTCAGCCTAAACCACTTTCAGTCACACACCTGCATATATAACACATACAATATATTTAGAAACCTAATTTTACAGGAACATCTTAGGGTGGAAATAAACCCCATCTGTATCCATCCATCTAAATTAACCACCATGCATTCTTATGAGTTTTCTGAGCATCTGTACAGCAACTGAATATTTGGCAACTTCAGCTGCGTAAAAACTATGTCCACTGTACATACGAAGATGGAGAGACGTGACACAAATGTGGTAATCCCATCATGTTAGATAGACTTTCTACAGAAGAAATGGTATTTACAACATAGCCCTCTGGTACTCGTGCCCTAGTGAAACTGTTTCTTCACTGATCAAAAGTTACAATGCCTAACTCAAGGGTATGAAACTTGCACAGGCAGTCATGGAAGTGCATCATTTGTTGCTGTGGAGGAAAATATTCTCTCTATAAGACAGTGACACATGAAATACACCTCTACCCCGATATAACATGAATTCGGATATAACGCAGTAAAGCAGCGCTCCGCGGAGGCAGGGCTGCACACTCTGGCGGATCAAAGCAAGTTCGATATAACGCGGTTTCACCTATAACATGGTAAGATTTTTTGGCTCCCGAGGTCAGCATTATATCGGGGTAGAGGTGTATTTGCAGGTCTATCTATTGTACATCATATCTTGCACTTTTGGTTGGTAGTTAAGCAGTTAGTTTACAAATTCAGATTGGTGCATGTATAAATCGGATAGTTAGCTATAAAATGGAGTAAAATCCTTAGGATCTTCAAGACCCGCTAGTATCCAGACTCATTGTTGCGGGTTAGGGAAAACCCTATTGGTATACGCTTTCGGAATTAAAGTCCATGTTTTACATGCCTGAGCCAAAAGAGAAGTGTTATTAAAATCTAGACGGTCTCATTCTTAAACTTGTTTTTTTTCTCCTATAGGGTGCTGTATTGACTCCCTCCATGGACCACACCATGTCACTACAGCCTGCATCAATGATAAACCCTCTGACACAACAGATGAGTCACCTTTCATTAGGCAGTACTGGAACAGTATGTGGCAATTTAATATAAAGCTCAGCATATACAAAGGGAAAATGTTGTGTATTGATTACAATATCTGTGTAGTGTACATGAAAACCAGCCCACTAAGTGTTTTTTCTCCTCAAAATGTAAATAGCTGTTTCCACACTTCAGTACAGATTCTTTAGGGCAGAAGAGTAAGCAGACGAGCTAGTGTAGTAGTGTGAAATGCACTCCAAATACATGGAACAAAACAAATGAAAGTAGCCCAGTTTAAGCAGTTTTAATTCTAGAACTGGACTTGAAGCAGAAACAATGGTGCTGAGTTCACTCTGCAGGGTTCAGTGTTGTAAATAAATTGTTTGATTCACATACGTTTGTCTGATATGAAGACATTTGATCTGCTAAAAACCTCTTACATCTGAATATTAAATTCTGTGCAATGTTATATCTAGCATACCAGATGGTAGTTTGACATAGAGAAGTACCTATACCAATTCATTTAATACAGATGATTGAAGAGACCCGTCTGATGGTAACTTTTGCTCGTTATTGACTTAAGCTAAATTTGAACCACTGACCTAAAGGAACACCATGAGCTTCCTAGTTTAAACTACATTCCTCATGGAAACAAATACACTAAATTAATAAAAAATACATGGCACACTTTATTTAGATAAAGTCTGGCCTCCATCAGTGTACTTTCTTGCCACTTCTCAAATATAAATGTAATTATCCTCATAACACCTCTGTCAAGCAGAAAAATACTATCCTCTATGTTCACAGATTTGAAACTGAGGCACAGAGATAAGAGCCTTGCTCAAAGTCACACGGTGTATGGCAGAACAAGAATTTGACACAGATCTTCTGTTACAAGCCAGTTCCTTAACCATAAGATCATCCTTCCTCCT
Source organism: Terrapene triunguis (assembly GCF_002925995.2). Lineage (NCBI taxonomy): Eukaryota > Metazoa > Chordata > Testudines > Emydidae > Terrapene > Terrapene triunguis. The sequence goes on along the minus strand of NW_020664413.1, from coordinate 30,646,343 downwards.
TGGGTACATACTGTTAAGAAAAAGACTCAGACTGGAATTTTTTTGCAAGGAAAATACTTAACCTCTTTGTTTCTGAAGGCCAAAGTTGAGTTTGTGTAATAACACTGCTCAGTGGAGTACACCTCACCTCTCTGCATTTTGATGAAGCTTGCTTTGAATCCTCTTCCTTACCAAAGCACTCAAATATATATTTAAAAAAATGTTATGGGGTGTGTATCAGATTTTATTTTAGCTGAACGTATTCTCTGTCTTTTTAGTACATGCCAGCCACAACAGCTATGCAAGGAGCCTACATACCCCAGTATACACATGTTCAGACAGCAGCTGTTCCTGTTGAGGTTGGTAAATTTTATACGAGGCAGGCTATTATAGCCAAAATTGTTATATTTATTGTTTTGCCAGAAAAAAACATACAGATGAAAACGTTACATTATGCAGGACCTTTAAGTACAAATTCAGTTTTACTAAACTACCACCATGTCATTATTTTCAGCTAATAAATGTACTGCACCAATGTGAACTTCTAATGGTTAGTTCTTCCATCCAAGCAGCGACCCAGCCCCGCCCTGCTTAGCTTTGAGATGTGACTGCATGTTGCAGTTCCAGGGGGAGCTATACCATTGACCATTCTCAGTCTCTCCTTGGGCAGTCTTTCCCAGTTACAGGCCTGTAACTCTCAGGGTGTAACACTATGTACACCACTCCTGTCCATCAACCATGTCCTCAGCAGGTCCAGCTGGATTTTGGCCCCTGCTTAGACTTCTGACCCATGGCCACTAAAAAAATGTAGTGACAGAGAATAGTGTGTTCAAATCAAAGTATTATTTATTCATCCACAGGAAGGAAAAGGGTTAAGGAACAAAAAGCCTATATGTATATTATCTTACTTAAACCTTAGCATTTCCTTGCAAGTTTACATAGGCCCCACTTATCCCAAGAACCCCCAGCATTGGGGCTGGGCAAGGCAGATTTCACCCCTGCACCTTCTCATTCCCTAGTCTTTTTTTTATCTCCCTCTGCCCACACCCTGAAGTTTACAGGCCAGCTTTTATCCATTTCAGAGTCTGTTTGTCCTGAGACACTTGACCCTGTTCAGTATGATTTACACATCTCCCCAGATGTGTCAGAGGCAAACTTTCAGTGGTGGATTCACTGTATTGTCCTTTTAAGTACCAGACATTGAATTATGCTGTGGTATTGTAGCTGTGTAGGTACCATGATATTACCTCATCTCATCTCATCTGATATCTTTTATCGGACCAACTTATGTTGGTGAAAGAGACTAGCTTTCATTGGCCTAAAGAAGAGCTCTGTATAAGCTTCAAAACTTGTCTCTCTCACCAACAGAAGTTGGTCCAATAAAAAATACTAGCCCACTCACCTTGTGTCTCTAGCAGTTGAATTAGTCATTGCCTGGTTACTGGGATATGTGTTGAGAGCTCTAGCGGAACTAATCCTTAGTGTTCCGTAGAGCCAGCCACACTACAGTACTCAAGCAGATACACACAAAATTTATGGGAATACAGACCTCTGTTCTTCACACTGACTCACAGCACAAAGATGGTGACTTGTAGTGGTCTACAGAAAACTTCAGAATTTATTCACTCATTTTTTAATATGTTTGTGTTGTTCTATTCTGTTAATCTCATCACATTGTCTAGTTATTGCTATAGCAATTCAGGAAATAGAACATGTACTTGATCACTTTATATTTCATTAGATCTTCTATTATAAATAAAAATTAAGGCCAAGTTGGATGCATCAGATTCGGGGTGCCTAACTTGAGAAACCTTAGAGAGGGGCTTGGTTTTTTTTAGAAGGATGGAGGAGAAGATGCTTAACAGTTTCTGAAAGCCAGGCCCAGTCAAGTGTCTTGTGTCAACAGAATACAGAGGCATCCAAAATCTCTAGGCATTGCTGGGCATCATGTCTCAACCCCTTTTCCTCTTTTACAGGAAGCTAGTGGTCAACAGCAGGTTACAGTAGAGACGTCCAGTGACCATTCTCCATATACGTATCAGCAAAACAAATAACTGAGGTAGGGGCTTGTCCTGTTACTCTGAAAAAGACATGAATTCAAAACTAAATGTACAATATACTGTAGCTTACAAAAGTGATGTAATCTAAATAAAACCCCTAATAATTTAGGGCCAGTGCCTAGCGTCAATTTGAGTTTTGCCAGAGTAAGAAATTAGAAAAAATAGAGTACAGGCTTCAAGATTAGGCCCTTAATGAATTATCTGAAATAATTTATTAGTACTTTCTCTGGCACACAATTGCATACCATTCTACTTTAACTTTTCACATTGAGACATCAGTGCTTCCATATATGTCATCGGACTTGTTCAGAGAACAGTTTGAATCCCAGCACTAACTTGGAAGTGGGTTTCCTACAGAGAAGCAATGCCACTCCCAGTGGGATGATGCAATGGAATCTCCTCAAGGAAATCCTTGTTGAGTTTCACTTGTAAAGACTCCCCTTCCATGTCTTTACTACTGTAGAAAGGAGACTGACTGGTCAACAAAGTGTTAGTCCTGGCTTAAATTTGTCTCAGAGTTAGTTAATTTCCTCCTTTTCATAGAGAATGTTCCATTTGCTTTTCTTAATAAGTCACTCATTTGTTTGGACTGTAACCCCTTCCGTGCAGCACTGCTTTTTATAGCTTGCCACCTTTAAAGTGTTGTTTGCATTGACCATTTCCCTAGCATTCCATTTTCTTCATTCCATCCTTCCAAGACCTACGCTTCTCTGCTTTGTCTTTCCCCCAACCATCATGAACCCTATACTTCAGTTGCATACATTTTTATAAAGTTTTGTTAGACTTCACACTGAAAGAACTTTATTCATGCACTAGAAAGTGAATCTCTTGCTGCATTGTTTATGTGCCCAGAAAGGTTCATAAAAGTTCATTTCTATAGCTCTCATGATACAGGTTTATTAGAAACACAGAAAGCACCAGCAGTTTTATGATTGTGCACCTTCTGTACGTATGACCCTCTCCTTCTGAACCAAATCCTGTTTTCCTACTGCACATTCACTGATACATACATTTCTCAATTACCTTTGGTTTTGCAGGTCAAGTATGTTCTGTGGTAACTGGTAACACTGCTCTCATCCCAAGTATTCAGATAAGAATTTCTTCTGTACTCAAGAAGTCTAATAATTGTCATATAAAAAAATTCAGTAGCTGAGCACATTTTATCTGATTCCATATAATAGTGAACGTGTCTGCGTGTTTGTTACTTTACATCGGCCAAATACTGGCCCCTACAGGAATCCCAAGTAAACAGGCCTTGCACATTCCCATTCTTCCTTTTGAGGTTGAGGGGCCTAAATCCTACACTTCGCGATTACCCAGGCACATCCTGTGGACTGTTACTGCACCATGGCCCCTGCATGCTCCCAATTCAGGGCATCTGGCTTGTGGGTCAGTATAGTTCAGATGCATGGTCTTGTCCTAAGCCTTCTCTGTGGGCCTGTGGAGACTGCTGCTGCCAAGCAGTGATCCAGGGCACACAGGGAAGCAAAGTTCTGCTCTTCATATCCTGTCCCTAGCAACAGATCAGTATTATCTCCACTCGTTTGGGGCTTTGCATGTTCACAGAGCAGAAGGGACAGCATTTGGCCTCTTGAAGAGATGGTAAAACTGCTACCCAGTTTCTCTGAGGCATATTATAGTAGCCACCATTGGAAACATTGAGCACTCCCCTTAAAAGTCAATATTGCATGAACGTAATATCTTAAGAAGCATTGTTATTAGTGTTTACATGCACTATGAGTCAGTATGGTCCCTATAAGTAATGAATAGCAGGGTGGAGAAGAGTATTAAAATTACTAAACTGAATCTGCAAAATAATGTTCCTCCCCATGAATGCGCCAACAGTAGTTACCATTTAAAAAAAAAAAACACTCAGTAGTTTGAGTGCAGGGTCACAGTCCCTAAGCTTTCAGTAAGCAGAACTTCCAGGGGCGAATCAGTGAGGTTGTGTGTGAGGGGGAAAAAAAACTATAGGATAAGGTTGTAATTAGGCAAAGGACCTATCCAGGGAGGTGCTGAGCACCCTCAACTCCCAGGGCACTTGGCACCTCCCTGATCAGGTGTCAAGTATGTACATGGGCTCACTTGGTCCTCTCAAAACTACATCTGAGGTAAGAAACAATTTAGTTCATAGATGTCTACAATAGAAGACAATGCAAAAGTAACTCTGCCCTAGCTCTGACTTCTTTATGTTACAGATACCCAGTGTTGACCTTGCCTGGAGAAGGGTGCAAAGGCTGAAACAATCATGGATTTTACTGATCAATTGTGCTTTAGGAATTATTGACAGTTTTGCACAGGTTCTTGAAAACATTATTTATAATGAAATCAACTAAAACTATTTTTGCTATAAGTTCTATAAGGTGCATAAAAAAAATCCTTAAATTCATCTAGTAGCTGTTCCTGTGAACAGGTTTATTTTAGTAAGAAAATTTTTATCAAGTGTTATGACGCAATTTTTTTTTTTTTTTTTTTTTCAAATTTCTGGGTATGCACAGATGACCACGAAGACTTATTTACGTGCATGGCAGAATTTGTATTTTGGGTTTTTTTTTGTTTGTTTTTGTTTTTGTTTCTTTTGTTTTGTTTTTTTATTGTATGAAATGGGTTTTCTGAAGTTTAAAATAGTAAAACATCTAAAATGATGATCTGTGCTTGCAGTGTGTGAGTGTTGCTACAGTGCAGTGTTGCAGTTAGTGTCTGTTCTCTTAGCTTTCTGTTTTTCTTTTAACGTAGTGTGAAGTGTCTTATCCTTTTCTATAAATTCCAATTTGCCTTAAATCTTTCATGCTGTAGCTGTTTCAGTAAGTAGTCCAAACTAATGGTGTAGAATGCTTTGACCAAATGAGCTGGTCTATTATGCCTTGTAAAACAGCAGCATAGGGCTTTTAAAAGGTAGTCAATAAAAATTGCTGAAAATTTGGCTTTTTTTAATGTGTAGTAGGTGTTTTTAATGATTTTTTCACATAATATGTAAGGTAGTGAAATGCAAGAGGGGAAAAATGTTTTGTGTGAAACACATTTTCTGACTGGGGGAATTTTAATAGGATAAATTGTTTGTAAGGCCATATGCCAATAGTTTCCTCTGATAGTTTGAATGATTTAGGAACTCTGCTGTATGATGCAATGTAAAATCTTTTTTTGCCTTTTTTCAGAAACTAACTTGATGTTCTAGTTTTAGTGTAGGTAGAGGGGGGAATTTGGGGTGGGAATATCACAGAATGTTTTTGTCCTTCCTTTATACTAATGATAGTGCTTTAGATTGATGATTGTGCTGAGACCTAGCAAACAGAAAATTTGCTATTACAGCAAAATGGCAAAAGCTAAGGACTTGTTTGCAAACATAAGCTGAGATGTAAGTAGACGCATAATTGATTGGGTACTAGCTCTCTATAGTAGGTAAATAAAAATAAAAAGACATGGCACTTTTAAAGGTAACTTTACCAAAGAACAAAGAGCCAGTAACCAATAATTCTGATTTGTCTCAGCATTACGTCTTCTGTACTCTTTATTTTTGCCGGACCAGTTTGCGGTTAGGAGAATGTGCCTTTTTTTGTACATTTGCATTTAGGTTTTATAATTTTAATTGATGTATGGACACAAAAAGCATGAAGGAAGACTTGGATCCAAGCAGTGCCACGCTTTACATCATCACTACAAGTGTTAAGTGTAAAGAAAACCAATTTTGAAACTATGAAATTCCTGATTCATAAATACACAGTTATTTGTATTTTTACGTATTAGATAATTCACTGCTATTAAGCTCTTTTATTACAATGGCATATGTTTTAAATCAAATGATAAATTAAGTTGTCTTCCAAAACTGTGTACTTGTCTGGTCAGCTGTATATGATCAGTTATCTACCTCAAAGTTTATTTCTTTTTGTACTGGGACAGGTTGCTGGCCCTCCCTGTTTCCACAGACCAAATCATCCTAGCTCAGGAGCTAGGGCTGAGCAGTTACTTCATTCAAGTATTTTTTAGTTTTTAAATTGTGTGAGTATTGGAGTATAGATGTCGGTGACATTTCATAGTTTCAAAAGTAAATTGCTGCTCTGAGAAGTGTAGATTCTAGTGAATTACATAGTCATAAGAGATGTTTGTTTTTTCTTTTTTTAAAAAAAAAAAAAAAAAAGTTGTGGTATTATTGGTTCTATGCTCCCTGGAATATTACTGCTTTGTAAAAGTCCAGACTTCCTGCAGCACCTTCCCTGTATCTGGTATATTGCCATTCTTGGATCTCTCACTACTTGATATTTTTTGCATTCGTTAAAATTGCAATATAATAGCTGTGTTAGAGGGAGGGAAGAGCTGCTGCTAGAAACGTCTGAACTAAGTGCCATACTCATTGTCTGGGTAAGATTTGGGAAATTTAACCTCTGTACATAAAGAAATAATCAGTTACTTAAACATCACATAGTAGACAGCCATTAAATTATAAAAAAAATTAATTTATGAAGAAAGACCTTTTGTACAGATTGAAAAAAAAAGATTTTCATAGAGATATCTATATGATCAAGAGAGTTAATTTTTTATTTTTGTTTTTCTAGTGCCACAAACTTGCCAGTGGTAACTTATTTGTCCGGTTCAAGATAACTCTGTAGTTTTGTTTCCTAGGACTTGTTGTTAAACGCCAAAAGACATTTTTGAACTGTACATTTGATTAGATTGTTAGCTTTTTTCTGTTTTATTTCTTTTGAAAACTTTTGAATAAAAAAGATTGAAAAAATGAAAATGTCTTCTTTCTCTTCAATTCTAACTATATCTGGAGAACGGATGGACCCCACACAGCTTATGGTGAAACTTTAGTGTTTCTTCATGTTGAACTGCTCAAATCTGGATTCCACTTCTCAGAGGCTCCCCTTCCCTCCCAAATGTTTAATTAAAATGGAATTTTAGCTTTCTTAAACGACAGGTTATTTATTGTTCTTTAAGAGCAAACAGGAAATGATTTATTATAATAGTTTTATCAAATATCTGATTTGAATGCAAAAGCTATGCCCTTCTTTACCTCAGTTCAGGCCTACGCACGTAATGGTAAATTCAGGCCTAGGTTTCTCCATAAAAAGTCTGCAAGCAACATGGGATTTAACAGTTACAGTCACTAACATCACACTGCTGCATAAAAGTGCTTTGCCAGTGCCAGCTGCTGTGAATTAAATTGGCTGAGGATGTACAATCCCAGTGAATTTCACTTAGAGCATTAGCATCACTTCAGTGCAATTGTATGATGTTAATTGGTCACCTTTAGCCTCAGTCTGAAAGAGAGGTGAAAAAGAAAACATACAGAAGGACACAAACATATTGATGTTCTAAAGAGATTTCCCTCCAATTGTGCTATCTGTAGCAAGAGGTGCTGTTCATGTGGTATGTGTGTGTTGTCCTGCCCCAGGCTTCTAAACCAAATAACTTACTGCAAAATATCAAAAACTCTTTCCCCCGACCAAGCATTAAATAGCCAAATATCTAAAACGGGTAGGCAACCTATGGCATGCGTGCCGAAGGCGGCACGCGAGCTGATTTTCAGTGGCACTCACACTGCCCGGGCCCTGGCCACCGGTCTGGGGGGATCTGCATTTTAATTTAATTTTAAATGAAGCTTCTTAAACATTTTTAAAACCTTATTTACTTTACATACAACAATAGTTTAGTTATATATTATAAACTTATAGAAAGAGACCTAAAAACGTTAAAATGTATTACTGGCACGTGAAACCTTAAATTAGAGTGAAATAAATGAAAACTCGGCACACCACTTCTGAAAGGTTGTCGACCCCTGATCTAAAATATAGCTGTTTCTGGGATGTTGTAGATATGGTGTGAAGCAGACTCACTACGCGCTAGCCATTTTTGTTACTTTCCCTCTCCTTAGAAACAGCCCTATTTTTTATATATATAATATAGGGCTGTTTCCAAGGAAAGGGAAAATAACAAAAAATTGCTTTTTTATATATATTATATATATATTATAACACATACATACAGATGTAGTGACAGCCAGGATGCTGACAGCATGATTTTTCTCCTTTGGAGCTGATCAAAGGAGCTTTGAGTTCCGGTTTGTCTCTGGGGGCCAGGGGAGGGGAGATGATTGTTATTTTAGACTTACGTAATAAAATAACATCTGTACTAATTCTTATTGCATAAATGAAAAGACTGGACTATACTGCATACTAATTAAGGATAAATAAAATTTAGAGAGATCCATAAGTGAATGTATACTGTGTTTACTGCTTTGTCGAGCTGTTCATCTAACCCAGGGGTAGGCAACCTATGGCACGTGTGCCGAAGGCGGCACGCGAGCTGATTTTCAGTGGCACTCTCACTGCCCGCGTCCTGGTCACCGATCCAGGGGGTTCTGCATTTTAATTTAATTTTAAATGAGGTTTCTTAAACATTTTTAAAACCTTATTTACTTTACATACAACAATAGTTTAGTTATATATTATAGACTTAGAGAAAGAGACCTTCTAAAAATGTTAAAATGTATTACTGGCAAGCAAAACCTTAAATTAGAGTGAATAAATGAAGACTCGGCACACCACTTCTGAAAGGTTGCCGACCCCGATCTAACCAGTGGCTCAACAATTCACCCATCTAAAATCAAATGAGCGTGAAGATTTACACAAATCTGTGAGGGACCATATTCCTCTTTACTATCATTCTTAAATTAATTGGAATGAATAAGTAGTATTCATGTATTCAAATACGAATGTTCTATTTTATTACCAATTTTATATGGCGTCTTATTAGCTTTTCTTATTAGCACTATGATGCACTTTAGCTCTTTATTACATAATCAAATGTATTTGAAAAGAATCAATACTCTGAGATCAGTGGTTTCTGCCTGGCTGGTGAATATGCCACACAATATATCACCCGGTCTTCAATAATACAGATCTCTGTATCACCAGCGTTGGGGTGGCCAGAGTGCCATAACCCCTCACACACACTTCTTAACAAAAGAAACATATGCGCTTTATGGGATATTTAAGTATTAATTCCTCTGCCACTTTGGCCATGTCCATCACCACCACCATACACACTTCTACAAAGGTTCCGGCGCGTAAAGAGCCATTGTCCCCCACCCCTTAAAACCGGACTGGGAGATAGAGCACTGTGACCTGGCCGGCACCTGGGTCCCACTCCACATTGAGCCACATGCCAGCAACTGAGCCCTCACCTGTCGGCTAGCAAAACTACAGCGGAAAGGTGCCGGGGACCCTCCAGGTCTGGGAAGCAGGAAAGACCTGTCACCAGAGGGCTTCGGACTGGTCGGCAGAGAGAGTAAGGTAAGGAGAGTGGGGTGGGAGGATGGACATGGTAGTTAGGGGCAGGAGCTCTAGTAAGGTGGGAGGAGTGGGAGCTCAGGCTCCAAGAGGGTTGGGCTGTTGTGCATGGGGGCTTCGCCCCCCAACTCTTCCAGTCCTGGTGCCCATGCTCTGTATGCAATATATTTTAAATACACACCTAAAACTCAGTGTATATCACACAATTATATATATTATTATATATCTCAAAATTACTGAAGAAGAGCTCTGTAGTTCAAAACTGGTCTTTCTTTCACCAACGGGTAACAGGTCTCTTGTTCAAAAATTGACTTGACTGACCATTGAACACAGTTTTGCTTTGTTATTTTGTAGCTTATTTGCCAAGATGCTGTTAATAAAAACATGCTCTCTATTGTTAGCTAATTTAGTATTAGTTATAAAAGTTCTGTAAAACTACAATTTTATGCAACTATAATCACATGTGAGACTTGCTCACTGGATAACACTTTGATCATATCTCGTGGTGGTAAATTAATAGGAAAGGAATCCTATTACTGAGAATGTTGGACCAAGGCCATTTAGCTCTCTTTCCAGTTCCCAAAACTAATTAGATTGTGTTGCCTAGTGTCGCTAGACAAGGTCTTTCTCAATTCCGACCTGGGCTTCCCATTTGAGTTTAAAAGATTTATAAATTTGATGTGAAAAGCAAAGTATCACAATGTAACTGGAATACCAATCCAAATAATATGCTTAAGAATGAATTGCATGATGTTCAGCAGGTTTCTGAAGTTCACTTATTAGGGCCTGGCCAAAAGTTGAGCCATTTTGGTTATACCTCTTCTCTTGAATGAATCTGGATCTCAGGTTGCTATTACAGTTGGCCTTATCTCCTGAACGTCTTTGCAAAGTCATTTCAAGAAAGGTGAAGTTTTCAAAAATGTCTTAGTTCTATTAACTTTCTGTGAGCTCCTACGTGACTTAGGTGTTTCTGAAAGCTTCAACCACAGTTTCCAAGAGTTACTCATTTGCACAAAAATATAAATGCGAATGGGATAGGAAAAAACCCTTACTCCTTGATAAAACTAATGGAAACAAAAGTAAATAGGAGAATCATGAATAAATAAATGGTTAAACTAAATATCACTTTGAAAAGATCTGGCCACTACTTTGTGATTCATCTGCAGGACACCCACAGTATGTTGTGTACTCTTGGAAATGTAACTGCTACACTTTGAGAAGGATTCGTTTTATTAATTCTTCCTTTTTTAGTTTTCCTGTGTTTGTATGATGTCTCTTATGGTTAATTTACTGCTTAGTCTTCAATCACAGAAACAAGTGGTGCTTTTCGTGTATATGTGGTTTGTCCTTCCTGTGTGTTTCTGTTGCTTGGTTGAGTGTTTTTTGGAAGGGTATTTTGTTTGTTGATTTTGCTAATATTAATTTAGAAATAAGTGGGGTTTTACAACAAATACTGTGACTATATTTCTTCAGTGTTTTTGTATACTTACTTTGTATAAAGTTAAGAGAAACAAATGTGGATACAAATAAATTGAATCTTGTTCAGATAAAAATGCTATTCTTGTAATTAACTTTACAAGAACCAAATAATAAATGAGACAATTCCAACGCTGTCCACTACTTCTACCTAATTAGTAGGCCACCTCTCCAAATACATCTGAGTTTGATGTATGTATATCTAACGTACTGGCCAGGACATGTTAGCCTCTTCGGTGAAGACACAGACTGCCATTCCCATTGCTCCCGACTACATCAGAAAATTCCTTGAACAAGTTGCAGATGAGGATCTCACAATCAGATGCCTCACTTGGAGACAAATGAGTGGGGCAGTCCTCGCTATATTCTAGCATCCTCTTTGTTGTGGTGCCTGTGGAGGGTGTCTCTGTCAGCTTTTCTGAACACCAGCCCTGATCCTGCCTCCTTTCCCCTTCCAGCTCGGAGCTCTTGCACAAAAAGGAGAGTTGATTTGTGCTGAGGTAGCTCCACCATAAGACGTTAGCAGTAATTCTGTACTTACTAGTAAACCAAAGCCATGACATCACCTTCTCCAAAAACCTTGACAATAGCTAACTGAAAAATATCCAACATCTGAAAAATGGATCCCAACCACAAGCAATGGCACTGTATGTAGCTGTATGCCCCACGTACACTCACTACGCTTGTCCCAGGGGCGGCTCCAGGCACCAGTGCAGCAAGCGCGTGCCTGGGGCGGCAAGCCGCAGGGGGCGGCCTGCCGGTCACTGTGAGGGCGGCAGGCAGGTGGCTTTCGGCGGCATGCCTGCGGGAGGTCTACCGGTCCCGTGGTTTTGGCGGCAATTCGGCGGCGGGGATGCCGATGGTGCAGCACCGGCAGACCTCCTGCAGGCATGCTGCCGAATCCGCGTGACCAGCAGACCGCCCGCAGGCAAGCCGCCTGCCTGCCGTGCTTGGGGCAGCAAAAAACATAGAGCCGCCCCTGACTTGTCCATTCTGCTCTTGCCAGCCACTCTGGAATTATTTGCAAACCTTCATGTGCATTGGGATACAACATCCAATCCTCTGCTGTCCAACAATGTCTTAATGTGAACAAGCTAGCATGTTATTTTGATGGTCTTTAAGCCATACGTGCAGTTACCTCCCAAATGCACTAACAGAGCTTGCTAAACTGGCATACTCCTTTCAAGTGAGAAAGATCATCTGTGTCAGTTTCCTAGCCAATGGATCCTGGCATTGATTAATACCAAACAAGGCTGAGCTTCTTGGCTTTCTCACTTGACCATTTAATTCTGCCCAAAATATGGCTAGAATATACAAAAACAATTCTGTCTGGTAACTTCTTTTGCAGCTGTTAAGAAAACAAACTATGTCAATATCAAAGATTTAGGGGCATAGGTGGCTGAAGGGCTCTGGTAGTAGGAGTCTTTACCTTTCAGGTGACAAGTTCACATCTAACCCGCCCCAGTAGTAGCTGAAAGTCATTGCCAGCTGCTAGCCGTGCAGTGGCTTATATAAAGAGTCCATTTCCTAGCAAATGAGTGGCCACATCACAAAAATCACCATTATATTTGGATCTATCCTCCCCCCTCCCCCCCCCAGTCTCAGTGGAAAAGAGAATTGGTGACTGGAGTAGGAGACTGAAGGTGATGTTTTCAGAACAAGACTGAGGCATAGTTCAAGCTATCAATCCTGCCCCTTTCAGCAGCATTAATTTACTTAATATATTAGAACCACAGTTAACAAATCATTCTGAATTCTGCTATAGTTCATTAACCTGCCTTCAGCCAATTAACAATTCATTCCTCCAACTAATTTACTGTGAGACTGTCACAGACTTAAGGAATTAATGTATTTGTTCCCTAACTACTTCCATAATTACAGCCCACCCCTAACAAGCACAGTGGGCCACATTCAGATCCCCTAGCTTACTCTGAACAGCACCTTATTCCAAGTAGCCTCATTGTTTTACAGGTGTTAGCAGGGGGGAAATGGAATCTGAAACAACAGACTAACTCTTGCTCCCATTTACTCTGCACTTGTGCTGGTGCAACTTTACTGAGCTCCCGGGAATCACGCCAGATTTACTTGACCAACTTGTTCATCAACTGGTTATATTGAAATTGTGATACATTTTTGGGTTGCATATATCCCTAAGCTACATCTAGAAAGGGTTTGAAATTAATGGAGTTAAACACTGGTTTAGAGAAAAGGAGCTAGAAATAGAGGGTGCCAAACAGGTCATTTAGCAAGTGAATCAAGTTGTCCCACATTGCATATTCTAACTACTTGTGGTCAGCAGTGGCAAATGACTTTGTCCCTTGTGTTTATTTAAAGCTTTCCTTAGGAACTGCTTATAGAAAAAATAGACTTGGCTAATTTTATCTAGACTTCTATGTATTTATTAATATTCCATGCATGGCAATGCAGTAAGACTATTATTCAAGTGGAATTGGAGGAGTATGTTTTCAGAGAACTCCAAAATTTCACTCGTCTCTTAAACAACAGAGTGAGTTCATTTCAAACATGCCTTAGAAAAGCCAGCCTGTCCTGGAAGAGTATAAACTAAAAGAAAAGATAATCAACTGTCATCATCTGGGCGCTGTCCTGAGTTCCACACCTACCTTCAACATCCCAGCCTCATGGAATATTTCAACTTGCAAAAATGACTCCAGCTGTCAGCAGGATTAGCTTTCACATGTGACTGGGTGGGAGGCAGCTTGTCAATGAGATGGAAGCAGGGTGGTATAACAGATGTAGAGTGCCACAATGCAACTTGTATCATCACTTTTCAGAGAAGAACCCATATGGCATCTTGAACCACATGTGAGACCAAATCATCTTAGATTCCAAGACTAGAAGGGACCATTGTGATCATCTAGTCTGACCTCTTGTATAACACAGGCCACAGAACATCCCCTAAAAATTACTCCTAGAGCATATCTATTACGGGGGGAAAAACCAATCTTGATTTAAAAATTGTCAGTGATGGAGACTCCACCAACACCCTTGGTAAATTGCTCCAGTGGTTAATTACTCTCACTGATAAAATTTTACACCTTCTTTTCAGTCTGAATTTGTCTCGCTTCAACTTCCAGACCTTGGATGATGTTACACCTTTCTCTGCTAAACTAAAGAGCCAGTTATTAAATATTTGTTCCCAATGTAGGTACTTGTATACTATAATCAAGGCACTTCTTAACCTTCTCTTCGTTAAACTAAATAGGTTGAGTTCCTTGAGTCTATCCTTATAAGGCATGTAGTGATGGGGTTTTTTGTTTCGTTTTAAATCTTGGGCTGCCTGTGTTTCTAAAGCCTCTATGTCCAAAAATGTGGTTTTAAGCTTCCCCTTTCTTTTACAATGCACCTCCCGAACATTTGCACTACTCTTTTTTCCAAGGATAGCCTTATAAAAAGGAAGTGGTAAGATCACAACTCTGACTTAAGAGTGAGATTACACCATGCCTTTCACTGGAAGAAATGTAGCACTGAGACTTCACCTCACAGTACTGAAATGCTGGTGAAAATTCATCATTCAGTTACAAAAATGATTTGAACAGTTCCAGCAGTTCTTTTCCTGAAAATATTTTGCAGATGAAAAAGTCACCAGTCGTGTCTGAGAAAACAGTTGGCTATAAAAAGAACACACCACTGTAAGTTATATGATTCTCATCTATTCCAGATGGTGATCATGTGACCAGCCCTACTGTGTTCAGATATGGCCCTGATAGAAACTGTAGTGAATTTACTAAGCTTATTTGATGCCCTGCAGCACTAAACACAACCATTTCAAATGATCCTCTGTACCCAAGCATCCTGGGGGGAGGGAGTGTAAGAATGGTGTGGAATCTTGCTCACAGCAGTTTTGAGAAAAGAAAAAGTGAGGTGGGGGTAATTCCCTTGAACAAAAGAGAGTGCAGGGCTTTATTTTATTTAACCACTAGAGGGCATCTTCATTTTATTAATAATCAGTAGTTGAATCCCATTCTCTATATGTGCCTAGGATATTATATATTTATAGGATTGTCAATAAAAGAATAACTTTATCCAGCCCCTGCAAAACACAACATAACCTTTCACACTCCCAATATTGTGATTTTTCCATCACAAAGAAAAACAAGTTTGTCTTGAAGGAGACAAAACCTTTATCATTTTGATTTGAGAAGTGAAATACATAAAGCCAGCTTATATACATCCCAACTGGACACTCTTCTTATAATGGGTGCCCATCATGGGAAAGGGGAGAGGAAGCTGAATAGAGTAACTAGAAAAAAAAGCAAAGCTGCTCACAGGTGGGGATGGGCGGGGGAGGAGAAATACTAAACCAGTTTCTCATTTCAGGGTGTTCTGGGCACGTAAGAGACAATTTGGCAGCATTGGCTTCTTATAATAATCTCAAGTTGAAGGATTTAACTCACCCCAGGTCTAGACGGTTCTTTCAGCTCCATGAGAGAGCTGTGAAAGTCAGCCATTTCAGCCCACAGCGTCTGCATATCTTCTCTCTGGGGGACAGGCAGCTCTTGGTTTTGCTTTGAGTTTATAGTTTCAAGTACCCAAAAAACTCAGGGTGTAGCTCAGGCAAAACCCCCATGTTTCATGTTGTCAGGGAACAAGCACGTGGGTCATTCAGATGCTCTGAATGTTTCAATACACACAGAAGGAGTGAAGAGGATGTACTGAAAATTTAAATCAGGCAAATTTTGCATGGTTTCTGGTTGTTGTGTGTCAAACACCTCTCCCTGCTCTTCTCTGCAAACCTACCTCAACAAACCATCCTCTAGTAGCTATCAAAATAAGATCTGGCATTCCTCTCCAAATTCTTAATGGGGAAAAATGTTTTGTCTCGTCATATTGCATATGATTAAGACAAGGCAGTTTGAACCAATGAACAAGCAGCAGCACAGGCTATTAGGTGTTCAGATCCTGAAGTCCTTATGCAGGCCAAACTCCCATGGGACCAATGGAAATTGGCTTGTGTAAAGATTTCAGAATTTAACCCATAAACATTGAAGAGAGTTGTATATGGCTGTGTATGCTGTGGAATGCCCAACAGTAAAATACACTGTATGGGGAAAGCACAAGATAAGGCCAACAGCCTTTTTTCACCCACACCATCCTATTCTTGGACCTGGAATACCAAAACCATCCTGGAAATTTCTGCCAAGCTTTCCTTCTTGCTTGCAAGCAATTAAGTGACTCGCTTCTTGGCCTGTTCAAATTGCAGGGTACAGACAGAGAACAACTTGAGCAAGCCGGTCAGTGTATGCCCCCTCTTGAATAGCAAATGTAAAATATTGTAAAGCCTGAAATTTAAAGCTATGATTTTGCATACACCCCTGACCTCAGGCTGCTTAGTGCAAAGTAAATTTTACGTTAATCCATTCATATAAGTCAGTGCTCAGTTAGAATTTCAGGACTATGGGCTGCTTTTTGTTATATTGATATCTATGCTAGTTGCACAAAATCAGATATTGCTTTGATGTGTATAGGGCTGTGCAGACAAGTGTACACTGAAAGTAGTGCAAGCCACAGAAGGAACCACCTTCACTGGATTTCAGCAGTCTCCCAATGTCAAATAATCTCCAGGCACATATAGTAAGTTAAGACTGAGATGTAGCAGCCTCACCTCTCCATTGAAAAGCAAGGTTAAGTGATTAATCCCGGATTTGGTAGCTGAAAACAGATATGTAGGGCTTGATCCTGCCATGGATTTGAGGTTCTCTCTACCTAAGGAGTGCGGGGTCTGCCCTTTAGGGCCCAATCTCCTCTGTTTCATAGAAGTCAATAGGGGAGAACCTGTGCAGTTGCAGGGTTTAGTCCTTTATTACTTTAAGGAGTTGCTTTGGAGTGTCAATAAGAGAAAGAAGAACCTTACCAGTGTCTCAAAACACCCATTTTGTAATCTTACGGTTTAAGAATACCTGTTAAAATGTCTGATTGCCTGGTTTTCAATCAGTCAAGCACAATCTGTTTTTGCCATTTGATCTTTGAGTCAAAACATAATAGTTCTCATTCTTATTCCTTTACTACTGCAATGAAAAGAGCTATTCAGATTATGCTTGGCTCATGGGACCCAGCAGGTTTTTGGGGTTTAGCATGCACTCACTGCATGCCTGACTTACTCATGGGTGGGCAGAAAGTACATGTGCAATTGCTGATTTAACAGCAGCAGCATTTGTTCTTTGTACAGATCCAGATCCAAATGTTTGGGGAGGATCTGCATTTTTTATTTATTATCATCACTATTTGTTGCAAAGATAATGGCTAGCAGCACAGTTCAGACCTGGATATTTTGTTCAGCCTATCTCTAGTTATTTGTGGTCCTTTCTATATGTTCTCTAATATTTGTAGTACAGTTAATTTGACTCCTAGGTAGGCACGATAAAGGCTTTTTGTACTATGCAGCATATTGGATCTCAATCATGCCACCTGATTTATGAAGCAGGGCCTCTCCCTTCAAAGTGTCTCATTAAAGTGGTAGATTTTCAGTTGTAAAAATGACATATTGATTATTTTAAACTTCTGTTTTGGTGAAAGTTATGTTTTTCACACAATATTTAATAACATCCCTTTATTGTTCCTGGATATTGCAGCACATACATTCTGCTTACACCATCACATCTGCAATATCTTGGCAAACCACTGGAATCTCAACACCAGTTTATTTTTGTGGCATTAAGGGAATGTTAAATTATTTTCCTTCTTCCGTTACTTCACGGTAATGAGGGAGAAATAAGTCAGACATATTAGAGGCTCAGCAGAATACACAGGGCCAGATCCACAGCTGTTGCTGAGGAGCAGGTGGGTACAAAGGTAACTTTAAGCGACATTTCCTGTCCCCAAGTTCTGGAGCTGCTTTGAATTAGGCTAGTCGTCCAGAAGTCTGAGAAGCCTGAAGATTGGTCTACCTTCCACCAGCTTCCAGCAGCTCCAACAGGTTGATGCACCAAACCGACTGCTGGGGCAAAGGAATGGCTGACCCCTCTCTCGTGGCCATGCCCCTTGTGTTGGCCATATGACATGAACAGAGGGAGGTCCTTCAGGGGGATCCGGGCAAACTGGTTTTAGGACTTGGTAAGCCAGTTTCAGGGCAATTCCACACTAGCAGAGTTGTACAAAACGGACCCACTGGAAGGCAGGATATGGTCCATGAAGTCTACTGTGTAAACTCCCATTTAGTCAATTCTTAAATGTTGTAAAGTTCACGCTATGGCCAAATTCTAATCTCATTGAAGTCAATGGCAGAATTCCCATTAACTTCAAAGGGAACATGCTACATGTTGTTACATGTTGGAGCCCATAGAGTGTTGTTGTAGACATACAGATTATATTCATCATGAGTAAGGGTCCTGCATGCTAGCTAAAAATTTTAACAGTTGCTATTTAAAATACACGTATAGCAGCATGGTGAGGTTGTGATTATGAAGTAGCAGCCTGAAACATTTATAATTTTTTTTCTGTCTATTTAAATATTGTATCTACATTTTGTAGAAACATCACACACATATCAGACTACCTATCTACTTAGCTGATAAGTCAATAAGGCCAATATTTTTTAAAGCGTCTACTAAGTTTTTGGTGCTTCAATATTTGGATGTCCAACTTGACTCATCTAGGACCTGATTTTCAGATGGGCCGAGCACCCACAACTCTAGTTGACGTCAATGTGAGTTGTCGGTTCCCGGCATCTCCGAATATGAAGCCCCTGGTGTCTCAAGCGAGGCATGTACAATTAACAGACACTTTTGAAATTTTTGTCCTAAATAGTTATAATTTGGCTAAAACCTGTATCACTGTAGAAATAGCTGGGGGGAAACGGGGGCCAGTGCCATGTGACCAGACTGCTCTTCACTGGCCACTAAGAAGCGATCAGACCTTGGTCAAGATGGGAACGACTGTGTTATATGATTAATTCTTATTTGCATTGTCTCACCTAACTGAGAAAGAGTGTCTTAGGAAGTAGGGCCATTTAGTCTCCATGGTCAGTGAAAGAAGTTTATCAGAAAACTGATGTATAGTCATCCAACAAGAATATCATTGTAAACGAATTTGTATACCATCAAAGCAGCCCCTCTTGACTTGTTCACAAAACAGGCGTCTGGATCTCCATATCTAATTGTTAAATTGTACCCACGCTGTATTTTATTGCCACAAAATATGTAAATCCCTGGCATGCCTCTGTTGTGGCCACCCCAGCATTCTTTGTTTATGCTAAGTTTGAATGTATTCTAGCACATAGTTTTTATCCTCCTGCTTACTTTTAGTACATCTCCAGTATAAGTAATACATTGGCATAGCTTTGCCATTTGTCAGCCAGCAGTCTGGTAACACATTTGCTCGTCAATCTAATTTTAACCTTTTCTCACACAAGCACTTGGTATTTCATGTAAATCAACCAGCCATTCTGTCTTTTACTAGGGCTGTATCTTCATAGTCTTCTAAAACCATGTGCTTTACCCAAAATAATCATTTTAACTTGTGGAAGGAAAATTAAAGCTAATATGTTACTTCTGGACTGTTAATACCAGAACACTGGGAATCTGTTTATTACCACAACAAAGATAAATGATATGTCTAGAAAAGATTTTTGATAATGGGTACGGTAATGCCTTTCAGCACTTTCCGAAATTAAAGGCCTGCCCTGAAAGGTAAGTGATATATGCATGGCTAAAAATCTCACTATAATGCATGGCTAAAAAACTTGCTACACAAATTCTAGATCTATATTCTTGTTATTTTAAGTTACAACTGGGCATAGAGGAAATACACATCTATGATGAATTCATAAATGTATTTAAAAGTAATCACATTTTGGTTTATTATAGTTCATACAACAGGGTTTTTTAAGAGATACTAATGCTGATTGCTAAAGAGGACATGTTTCATTCTGAAATATACTGAAAAGTAGATATATTAGTGAATGTCTCCTTTAGTTTCTCTTGATATTGAGTAGCAGCTTGTGCAGTTAAAATTTAAGGATCTGCTAGCATTTCCTGTCACTTTTGGCTATGAATATTCACTCTTTTCATTTACCAGTTTTAGATGTTTTGTAAGAGTTGCTATGACCTAAGCACTGTCTTTGTTTCTTTTGTATTAAACATGAAATGGTGAAGGTGATTAGTCCTTCAATGTAGGTTAAAGCACATTTTGGTATTTTCAAACATTTTACTGCATTAAGAGGTCTAAAATATATAAATGTGGTTATAAACATGTATTAGAATAATCAGAGAAGTCTGCCAAGAATCCAGACCCACACAATACATGGTTTGTAATCCTTTACAACTTCCATGTACTCTACAACTGTTAACCTATTAATCATCATGAAAATAAGAGCTTTGCTTTGACTGATCCAGATCAAATGATCCTATTAATGAAAAATATGTAAAAATTATATATTAACCCAGTGATTGAACACTTCACTCAGGTTTACAACAGAAAAGATAAAGCTACGCTCATTTACTGGTATGTTCTATCTTTAATAATCATTCATGGCATCATAGCTATTATTGCACACATGCACGGAAAGAGTAAACCCTCTCCTCAGCACACAGCTCAAGGGATCCCATTGGGACAGGCCCATGAAGGCCACAGGGCAGAAATGAAACTCCCCCATTTCCACTAGCGCAGTGAACCCTCTACTCTACCCCTATTCAGCAGTGGAAGGAGACAATGGTTGATGGTCCCATCATTCTTTCAGCCCATCCCCACTCTCCAAACCCCTCTTTCTCAACATAATTGTTGAAGGCCCCACTAAACTGTCCTCTGCAACAAGCAAGGGGTGAACCCCAAATCCTGACCTCCCACACCCCAGCTGGGTGATTACAAGTTGTTTGGGGCAGGGGTTGTCTTATTATGTGTTTGTACAATGCAGCTGTGATTCTGACTGAGGACTCTAGTCACTACTGTAAGACAAGTAATAATAATTAAATTGGTTCCACAGACTGGGTGTGTGGCAGAAATTGCCCATGACATAAAAATACGCAGACAGCAGTATGGTTCTCATGGACAGACCACTGGAGCAGGACTCAGGAGAGCTGGACTCTAATCCTGGCTCAGCCAGCTGGCCACTTGGGCAAGTCATTTCCCCTCTTGTGCCTGAAATGGGGATAATGATACTAACCTCCTTTGTAAAGCACTTTGAGAACTACTGATGGAAAGGTCTATAAGAGCTAGGTATTAATAGCAACTGAAAGTCCTTGGGTCAGTTTGACTTAGGGTCCTAAATACAGATGGAGAGGCCTAACTTTAAACACCCATAAATGTTATCTTGAATAAATACAAATTGCAAGGCTTTTGCTCCAGAAGATGTTCTAGGTAGCTTCTTGAGGGTTTTACATTTGGTTAGTTTTAGGGAATGGATTGCACTATAGGAAGTTGCTCACCAGCTCGTCCCTCAGGTTTTAGAGAAGTTCTTAAATGCAAGTCTGTTAGGCTTTTGGGCCACAATATGGTGCTGATTCTACTCTCAGCTACAGCCATGCAGGTTCATTATGGTCAAAGGGGGTGTACAGTCATGGCTGAGGGCAGAATTTGGTCCTGGTGGGTAGTGCACAGTAACAGTAGGTAACACCTTGTGACTTGTTAGATACTGTGTTTTACTAATGCTGTTCTCATAGCTGGGAGTGAAATCTCTTTCAGGACACCTTGCTTCACCATTAACTGCTTGTTCTGAACACAGGATTTGGGGTATTTTACTCAGAGAAAGCACTGAATGGCTTTATGGACTAAAGTGCATGTGTTTGTATTTAATTAACACTTTTTTCCTATGAGGGTTCCATACTTCTTTACTCCTGAGACATGAGGGGCCAAATGGAGTGGAAGTTATTGGAGTTACACAGGAATGAACTTGGCTGCAGAACTTGTGATTCAAAAGGAAATTGATTTTTGATTCACTGTTGTAAATGAAATGCTAATTTACAGTACTGAGTCCACACAACGTATTTAAATCAGTACAAACTCCAATGTACTTCAGAGGGAGGTATGCCTGTGTTACATATCTGAGGACAGAATTTCATCTTAGCCCTTTAGGACCCAGTCCTACTCCACTGAAGTCAGTGGCAAAACTATCAACTCTAGTGAAAACAAGATCAGGTCCTCAGTGTCCACTGCCCCAGTTACTCTTTGTATTCTTCCAAATATTTCTAAATGCAGCTTCAGCTGCTGCTAGGGAGTCTGTTCCCCACACTAATTGCTCCCTGGAGCTAATAACTGCATGAACTCTTAATGTCCATTCCTTTCTTAATCTTAGTCCAGCCATTCCTGCTACACTGCAGCCTCCCATATCAATGTTTGAAGCTGTCTTGCTTCATTGGGTGGATGGGGGATGTCACGTATTCAATGCTTCTTTAAAGAGGAGGGAGGTTTAGCTATTAGAGTTACAAGTAAAGGTTCATAATTTCTCATTTGTAAGACTCAGTAGAAAATAGGTGCAAAAAGTCTAAGAGCACAACACCTTATTATAACCCTGAGCTGTCTGAGTTAAGGCCCAATAGAAATTAATAGGCGTTGAGGGTTGTGACAGAGTGCTGGGAAACAGCAACTGATGCAGCACTCTGGTCACTGCCACTACAAGTAGTTGCTCTCGATTAGCCCTGATTAAGAAGAGCTGTGCCTAACATATGGATTGGGTTTGGCTGAGAAGAGCCCAAAAGGCTAATTAGCCCATTACCCAAGCGGTAGAAAAGGTACGTAAAGGAAGTACTCAGGGGAAGAGAGAGATCTGCAGGCTTGCCAGAGCTCTCTCAGGGGGACGATATCTTCTGTGTCCCTCCTCATTGGCTGAGTGAGCTAAGGGTTTTATGATCTTGTATATACAGAGCTGCGTGAGTTTATAGAAATGGTGGGGAGAACACTGTGAAGTAAACCATGAGATGTTTGACCAGAAGAAAGTCTCTGAGAGGTTTGTTGCTTGAAAAGAGACAGGAGCAGGACCCTGCCCTGTCACAAGACTGTTCTGCTCTTCTCAGGATGGATTCAGCATCTTGAAGGATGGACCATTAATACGCATCCTACCATCAAATCATCTGGTTTGGGTTTTTTTTTTTTTTAAAGATGTTTATTGTACCTGGTCGTGAAGTTGACTAGAAACACTTCAATGAAGAAAGGACAGGGAGAGTTGCACTTGAGAGATTATTAACTAATTTAAATTAGTAACAAATTAGCTGATGTCCACATTGGGCTCCAGCTACCCACCATTTGAAGTTCAATCAAGTGTCAGGTGGAATTTTCGTAAGGCAGATTGGGAAAAGTTCTGCAATGCTCTTGAACTGGTAGTGTGGTTACCATTCGATCACACTGTACCCCAGTCAATGAAGCCTATGCTGATTCCAAGGAGCCATTTACAAAGCTGCATATTCAGCTATACCACGAGGCTGTCATCAATCAATTTAATCTCTCTGCCTGAGTGCCGATTACCAAGCCTTGCTCCGGAAATTTGAATTATCTGGTGACCTAGACATTGCAGACCATCTGATGAGTCTCTGGACACCGCTTGGTGGAAGGAATTTATGGGGAAGCTTGACTTCACTTATTCCAGCCAGAAGTGGTGGAATCTGATCTATTGGCTGGGTGTTGTTCAGTGATCACCAGGCCAAAATCACCCAGTGAGGTTGCAAGCAAAGCAAAGGTTCTGCTGGAGAAATGATTAAACACAAAGTACATGATGAATGGTGTCAACTTCAACATTAGAATGTAGGCAGGAGTCAACCAAAGTTAATTACGGTCGATGAGCTAGATAAGGCCCTTAACTCCATCAAACCAGGTACAGCGGCAGGGTATGATAACATCTTGCCAGAATTCCTTAAGCACCTTGGACCAAAGGCATCACAGTGGCTCACTAATTTCTATATACGAGTCATTAATGAGAAGAAGCTGCCACGTACTTGGCGTCAAGCAAAGATTATTGCCATGCTCATGCTGGGCAAGGACCCTCACCACATGGCTTGCTGTCAGTGTGTCTTAAGGTGTCTGAGTGCTTGATCTTCCAACAAATTGCTCCGGAGTTGGACAATGTTTTGCAGGTTGAGCAGGCAGGGTTCAGGAAAGAACGTAGCACCTGTGATCAAGTCTTGGCCTTGACAACCTTTATATAAAATAGATTTTTTTGAAAACCAAAGACAGGAGCCATCTTCCTGGACTGCTGCTTATGACATGGTTTGCAGAGAGGCCTTCCGTGTAAACTCTCTCGAGTTGCCCCACTTTGGGTGAAGTAGTAGAGCTCTTCCTCCAAAATAGGCAGTTCAGAATACACATAGGCGACCATTGCAGTTCCTGGAACTGTCAGATTAACAGTCTTCTTTAAGATTCAGTTCTTTCACCAGTACTGTACAATGTGTACATCAACAACTTGCCAGCAACACTTTCCTGCAAGTTTATCTATGCCGACGACATCTGCCGCAACTATCAAGCTCAGTCCTTCTCAGAAATTGACAAGGTCCTGAATGATGATAAGAAGCTCATAGCAGACTACTGCAGACCATGTCGCCTGCAGAAGAGCTTTTCCAAGATGGTTTCTAACCTATTTCATCTGCATAATGCAAGTGCAAGCCACGAGTTAAATATTTTCTTAAACAGCCAATGCCTGCAGCACAGCACAAGCCCAGTTTACCTCAATGTGACATCAGTTTACTCGGGTTCTTCTTGAGGTTTCATAAAATATTAGGTTGTTATTCTGTCTATATATCTTCTCTTCAAACAAAGGGCAAGTCCTGCAGTCTTTATTCAGGCTAAACTCCCACTGAAGTCAACTGGAGTGTAGAGTGAGTAGGAATTGCAGGATTTATCTCCAAGAGAAGACAGCATTACACAGGCTCAAAGGTATGTTTATCTATCAGAAACTTACCTTTGTTAATAGCCATTCTTTTTTTTTTTTAAACCAGATCATAGTTATAAACCATGCTGAATACTATGCACACTGCCTTATGCTAATTGATCCCACGCAGGCTGGAACCAAGTACTGAAAACACAAGTAAGGATATGCTTCTGAAGTGAAAAAAACACCACGCACAAAAAAGGATTAGTATTTAGAGATTTGGACATAATGCTGAAGTGCGTTGGTGAGTTTGCTCTCCCATAACCCCCACAATTTAAGGCACTGAGTTCAGTGCATTGTTAACACTTGATCACTTGAATCATCAGGTGTAACCAAAGTGCTGAAATACGTCTATCTTCTCCGTTAACTTCCCTACTTTCCTTTTTATAGCCATTTACAACATCATCACTCTTGAAGTGCACCCCACCCCCCATCACAGCTATGATTCTTGTACCTGGGAGGGACTTAATATGAGTTCTCAGCCAGAGTTGTTGCTGTGGGTCATAACAAGCCCCATCTTCCCCTCAACTAAGTACCTCTATAGCACTTCCAGGCTTGCTGGCCAAGAGTGAGAAATTGAGTCAAATCATGTTTCTGTGAGATGACTATTTTCACAATGAAACACCACTATATATTTTTGTACAAGGCAGAACCAGTAACTACTTCTGCACATCCCAGTCTGAGTTCTCATCCTGTCCCAGCACTTTGCTGTGTTTTCTACCAAATTCCTAAAGGTCTCATTCCTTTTACTGTATGTTTCCTTGCTCCCAGTGCTACCTTATTATCGGGTGTCTCCCTTTCTGCTCTGTCTTTCTTTTGGGGGGTTTTCTGCCCTGAATTGTTTGAGCTTTTCCCATTACTGTCTTAAGGGGACTGTGTTAAGAGCTGATGGAAAGTATCAGACTATACACCAAGGGTAGGCAACCTATGGCACACGTGCCAAAGGCAGCACGCGAGCTGATTTTCAGTGGCACTCACACTGCCCGGGTCCTGGCCACCGGTCCAGGGGACTCTGCATTTTAATTTAATTTTAAATGAAGCTTGTTAAACATTTTAAAAACCTTATTTACTTTACATACAACAATAGTTTAGTTATATATTATAGACTTCTAGAAAGAGACCTTCTAAAAACGTTAAAATGTATTACTGGCACGCAAAACCTTAAATTAGAGTGAATAAATGAAGACTTGGCACACCACTTCTGAAAGGTTGCCGACTCCTGTATACACAATTGGTTTGTCCAGATGAATTTTCACGTGTAGTTATGTCAAATCTTTTACTTTTATAGCAGTGATTGGGTCTACAGACACACATAAATATAGACAAAGACGGAGAAAAAGGATGAATAATTATAGAATATTGCCTGAAGTATGGAAATGTTATAGAGTCTGCAAATGTTTACTATCTTTACTAGGTTTTACTGTCATGAGTAATCCATTGATTTTTAATATGACTACTCAAGGTAGTAGCATTAGAGTGAGTAATCTATAGGTGCTTTCAGGACTGTATCTTGTGATGGAGATGTTTAATGCCTCAAGAAGAACAATATTCCTTTATGACCCCAGACCACCGTCAGCAGAAATTAATTCATCCTGCTAATAGATGGGTCTAAATTATAAAGATCTATAAGGAGATGAGCAGAATACTCTTCAACTAGTACAATATCAGTTATGACTTCATGGTAAAAGAACATTCCAGGGCACTGAACACAGCAGGCTTTTTCCCATTAATTGGGTAGATTCCAGAAATCTGAAGTTTAATTATTTGCAGCCTGATTTACAGAAAATACAAAAGCAGATGCTGGTTTATTGCCTGTCTCGCCAACTGTAGTTATCCATCATGGTTAACAAAATAGCTTATTGGTAGTGTTTCAAACTCTATCTAGTAAACAGAGAAAGGGCTAAAGTGTTTAGAATTACCCTGTCTCAAATACCAGTAATCTGAGAATTAATACAGTAGAGTTGTGCAACCTGCATAATAAACTGTGCTTTAAAAGCTTGGAACTTGCTCAACATTTATTGATGTACAATTAAAGAGCCTGTTCCCTTAGAACATAGGCAAGATGTAATCAACAAGGTCATTACCAACTATAGCTAAAAATGTACATTCCAACAGAGTTTGAAAAAAGAGCTTGACAAACATGGAGATTTTAATAAGAATAAATTTACAGGGCTAGAAATTTTGTTTTCAAACTTCTCAGAGGGCATCACTTATATTAAGGGCTTGTCTACACAGTGCCGCAGTGCACCCTACAGGGGTTTAAACCATAGAGTGCTTTATCTGCCCTGTGTAGATCTTGCTGGCACAAACTAAAAGGTACCTAGTTCCCATCTTGATATAGTCCTGTCCGTGTCACACACAGGTGCTTGAACAATTTGTATAGTGGGGTTGCTGAGAGCTACTGAACCAAACTGTAAAGTCTATATCATGGAAACCACTTCAAGCCAGGGGGTGCGGCAGCACCCCTAGTTCCAGCACCTATGGTTTCACACGGACTACATTAATGCACACTAGATAGCGCCCACCTCTGTAGAGCACGCTGCAGCTCTGTGTAGAAAAGCCATGAGACTCCAACACTGTGATATCTTAGCATGGACTGCAATTGAAGGCTCCATTGATCACACCAAATAAGAGAAATAAAACTACTGAAAAGGAAGCATCCAGAAGTGTCCTTTTACCCAAGATCCCTTCAGAGTACTTTACTTGTTTAATTTTCTGGAGCCTGGAAAACCATTCATGGATCCCTCCTCAAAGAAAGAGGGTGGAGAGGTCAGTTGGCCTGACTACACAGGAATTCAGTTCATCTCCTATTTTGTTGTCCAATGTGATATTCATTGGGAGTGAACTAAGCAATTCAGTTTAGTACGAAGTTTAATTTGACCTCACAGGATTCAATACTGAAAAGTTATTTTGGAATTTTATTTTTTTAGCATTAGCATTGAAATAGAAGAAAAAGAGGACCAAGATACATGAATGCCCTCCTCTCAACTGCAAGAAAACCAATCACATGGGACAAGCATACGTGACCCTAACATATGATGCCTGCTCAGTTCAGAGGAAGGTAAAAATATGCAATGCAAACATGTGGTAGTGGAAAATTTCTTCCTGATCTCAACACTGGTGTTAAATTTAATCCTACTGTGAGAGGGAATACCTGTAGCTTAAGTATTGTGCGCTATGAGTGTCTGTTATTTTTAATGAAAGCTGAGATTGTCATGCAATCTCTTGATTCCATCAGCTGAGGCTCTAAGAAAAATACCAAATACCACAGTACTCTGGACAAAAATCATGATAGTTGGCAACATTAAAAATTGGCCTAAATGCCTCTTTCATCATAGCTAAAAGCAATCTGTACCTTTAATCAATTAAATAGCTCTTCTCTAAACTGAATATGCACATCCCTGCAAAAGAAAATTGGTTGTGATAATCCAGTTGAATATAATTATGGTATAATTTTTCTTTGTGTTGATGAAGCATACGGTCGGATTATTTTGGTCTTCCTTCTTGTAAGTGAACAGAGATTCCCTTCTCGTGAGTGATGAACTTATGGATATAGGTTCTTATTTTGTATTCCTTATCTTTGTTCCTTACACAGCAACACACAGATCCAAAATGGGTCTTTATATTTTCTCACTTTAAAAATCCACTATCCATTTCACTCCCCTGCTGTGTTAAATGTCTCTTTAAAAAGACCCCAGAAACAAACCAACAGTCACTCAATATGATGATATTCAATTATGGTGTCATATGCACATTTTTGACACACCCTTTTACATCCCTACCTTGGCCTTTTAACAAACCAGTTGAAAAGTTTCCAGTATTTAGGAGCTGGTGCTTGTGCATTTTCCCGACATCCACAGGTAGGAAAGATGTAATCTGAAGCTAGATCTAAAAAATCTTGAATCCTTCAGGGTTCTTTATGGGCAAAGCAAGTAAACGAAATGAGCTATAAAAAGTATTGGTTGTCAAAATTCAGATGTGAAACAAATATTTGATGCTACTTTATTATGGTACATCATTATATTCCTTGTAGGTAATAGATACACACATGTGTGAGTGGGAATTCTATACAAATAAATTACATTAAAAGAATATTATGGTTGCAAAGCCAAGCACTCAGCAGTTAGAAAGTGCCAGAATTAAGGTTGGCTGTGCAATCTTAATTGTGCTTCCTTGGTCATATGGATTAATTTCATGATCTTGTACTATTTTTTCCCCACAGGACTCTTGTCTCATTCAATTGAGCACTTTAGATATCCGTAACTGGTATATGGTCCTTAAGAGACCATCCTCAGCTGGTGCAAGTCCCACGGACTTGATTGGGAGATGTGGTGCTCAGCATGTCTGAAAATCTGGCCCCTTATTAAGGTGCCTAACAATAGATATAGTTGCCTAACTTCAAGGACCAAACAAATTTTGTCCCAATAGAAAAATAATCATCCATCCCCCAAAAGCCATGATGGTATCTTGATTGAAATAAGAATGGCCTTATAATCATTGAAATGCATATGTCTACATATTTAAATCATGATCTAATGTCTGCACCCTTTGTATACCAGCCCAGGTAAAACGATATTTGTCTCATATGGACACTGATTCATTTGTCTAATCCTCTTTTTGTAGAATAAACAAAAGCAATGCTTAGTATTGCTATTTGTCCACATTAGTTATTCAGACTTTTTATGTCATGTTACATTTATTTCTGGATGACTGCTCCTTTTAGAATAAACATTGTGATAAGTATGAGTGATTCATCCGCTACACTGAAATTTTAAATTAAGGAACATGATAATCTAAGAAGCACTTCAATATGCTCATCCAGATTCATGGTGTCTTTTACAATGTACGTGCAGCTCATCAATCTGGCAGACTCCATCAGCTCACTGAAACTTGCAATGAAAGGAAACTGATGGAGTGTCCCTCTACCAAGGTTCTGGGTACAAGAAAGTGCCCATTGATTGTTAAAAAATGTAAGAGTGACTGGATTTTGGGCATCTCTGCTCAGATGAATGTCCTGTGATTATCAAGATTTCATTTTTAGAAGTTCATTGAGATAAGTATGTGTCACTGAAGTGAGGGTCTGTCAAACCACTGGAATGGCTTGGACAGTGTCTGGGTGGATCTGAAACTCTTCTCTTAAATTCAGTATCACAAACAACTAATAAGAAAATGCAAATGAGTAGCTGGGATTTTCCTGCGTGTTTGTTCCAGCTCCAACTAAAGCACCTCTCAAAGGACTCCTGCAATAACTCCTATGTGTTTGCTGGGACACGGTGTGATGTCAGAAAAGCATCACAAAAAAGCAGAGCTTTATGGAGAAATCTGAAAGAGGATAACAAGGAAGCCCTTTGCAGATGTGTATTGGGGGCTCCTCCCATGCCTGAGGGGCAGCATGGGAGAAAGCACAAAGGTGCTTGTTTGAAAAGGGGGGACAAGCACAGGAGGAAGTCAGCATCTTGACATTGAATGAGAAATGGTAGGTAGGGTGGGGATAGGCCATGAAAGGCCTTGAATGTGAAGCTTTTAATTGATGTGATAGAGAATGGGGAGCCAACAGAGCAAAGTATGGTGAGAGTGAAAAGCTAGGAGAATGAACTTTGCAGCAGTATTCTGAATGGATGTGAGCAGGACAATGTTGTATTTGTCAAGGCAGGCACACGTGTGTTGCAGTAATTGAGATGTGAGATGCTGACAGCCAGGATGAGAGTTTTAGCAGTGTGGATGGGTAGGGGAAAGGCTTTATCTTAGAGACATTATGCAGAAACAATCAACAAGACTTAGGCATAGTCTGGATGGGGGGACCTAAAGAGAGGCATGAGTCAGAGTACACTCAGGTTATGGGTCTAAGAGACAAGCAGGCTGGTGGTGTCACCCACAGAGGTCAAGAATGAGGTAGTGGGGAGCAATGAATGGGGGGGGCATTAAAAGCTCTGTTTAAGCCTTGTGGGGGCTTGAGCTCACAGCTAGACATCCATAACAGGATGTCAGAAAGAAAAGCCACGATCTGAATTGGACTGAAGCGAAAGGTGTGGAGTAGAGATGAGATACTACTGAAGCACCAGGAAATGCATTGATTCAGTACAGTCCCCAAACAACTTCTGAAAACATGGTTCCTATGGCTGCCCAGTGGAGATTAAAGCTATCCTCTCCTGGTGAGACCCTCAAAAGTGTGGAGGTGAAAATACCATCTGTCCTCTGCTGGTCTGAATACCTACTTGCAAGCAGTGACCCCTGTTCGCACAGGAAAGTACAGTTTGCCCCTCAGTATGTCAGTGGAAGTGAACCAAGCCCATGATGGTGCCTGGGCTGTTAAGCAGAATGTTAATAGGGAAAATAAAAATCAAAAGAAGAGCAGACGTAAAGGTTTCTCACAAGAATGCACTAAGAAAGTTCTTAAGCCAAGAAGGGCCACTCAAGCAAATGCTAGTGATTCTGTGTCTGTGCCTAAGCGTGAGCTGATTCTAGTGAAACCTACTTCCTGAAGCACAGGTGCTTCTTTCAAGCAAACAATAATTATAATATCTTCCTCAAGCACATCACCATAACAACTAATGAAGCAAAAATGTATCCTTTGAGTAATCTCCATGAAGATTACGAACAGATGAAAGAAGAATGCAGGTAAAAAGCTAAGTCTCCGAAGGTTCATTACTGATAATTTTCAAAGCACTGGCAAAAATCAGGTTATTATAGTTCATTCCAAAAAAAAAGCAAACAAAATAAATGGGGTCTTCTGAAGAGCCAGCAAAAAATCCCCTGAAAATCATACAAAAAGGTAGTAGGAATAAAAGAGCTGGAAGAAAGTGACGATATAAACTCAGTTCAGTACTTGGAGGTGAAAACAAGTTTTATTATGCAGAGCGAGCAAACTCGTGGTGAGGGAACTCTGGTGAAAGCAAGTATTATATCAGGAATGGTGCTTTATGCAGGCATTTTATGGAAGTTAGATCTTGGTGGATTTCAAAAGCCGCAGCAGTTTGAATAGGGGGTTATAAAATTGTATATCTGCTTTTTTCACATTATCCTTTAATCGTGATAATTGTTTAATATTTTTAAGAAACAAGAAATAAAAATGAAGCTTAAAAATTTCATCAGATTATGATAAATACTTAACTGGTATAAGAGATCATTAGCAACCGCACTCCATTGCTGGTACTGTGTCTTAAAGGACCCGAATTGAAATCACATCCATGATTGTGGCTCATGAGTTACATACTCCGCAAGAGTGGAAATTAGTAAATGCTCATCTGTATTCTTTACCAGCCACCTTTACTCCAGCATGGCTTGTGCATAGAGGGTACTTCCAACATGTTTCTTTAGATTTCTCACCTTAGGTGAAATTCATATGACTGGCACAAAACCCAAGTAAACAGGCTTCACATGGCTCGAAGAATGGAATCTTTCGCTGCCCATCACCTGTGTCCAGAATGCAGTGCATCTTCACAACCAGTCCATGGCTGCTGCTACAGCAGGGCTCCTAGCTAGTGATTCTGTGCGGTTGGCAGAACTCTTCTCCACAGCTCCACCATTTCCCTAACCCACCCTTGAACTCTGCCTGGATGCTTCTTTAGAGAGACATGATCCACAGCAAGCAGGGGGTTGTGAAGCCCCTTGTGCATGGCCTCTGGACTCCCTGTTCTTCCCACCACAAAGCAATTAGCCTTGCTAAATGGGAGAAGTAGGATTCTGCCCTCTTTTAGAGGAGCTTATCCTAGGAGATCAGTAACACTATAAATCAAAAGTGGGAATAAGTGTTGGAAAATCCTATAGTCGTTGACTAAATTTAAGTGTAATGAATAACTGATAGCTATGACTCAACTGTCTACATTTCTTCCCTGTCTAGCAAAACAACAGTGTACTGTCCACTGGTTCTGGATAGATTTTTCACATAGTTTCAGGTAATGATTAACTGTAACTGACTAAAATACCTTCAGGAGAAGTGTTGAGACATTTGACAAATAGTTAAGTTCAAAAGTATAGTCAAGTTGTTCCCATAGCTCTTCTTCCATTCAAAAATATTTCTTCATAAAACTTGAGAACTATTTAATTTTAAAGTTGTCCCATGTCTTATAAAAATAAAGTCAGTATCTTCATTAAATATTTCCATTATCCAAAAGGATTCTATTCACTAACTACATGTATATAAAGTGTGTATGAGTTTGTATAATCGATGTATAATATACATAAACAGAAGTCATTTCAACAACCATAGAACTGCAGCTATCTCTTGGGTGGGACATAACAGATGTTTAACAGTATATATTGTAGGAAAACTGCATAAGGACAGGAAGTGAAGAAGAATACACTATGAAAATAAAGGGCGAATTGGGCAGGACACTATGGCTAACTCTTCTCCTCTTGTGAAAAGTACCATTGGATTTTCCCAAGATAGTTCTCTCTGAGATCCCCAGTATCATTAATGTTTGTTTGGAATACTAGACTTAACTCTCCAGAAAATTTATCCTGACCAGACATTTTACTGACTGCCATCTCTAGTACCCATTGCATTGAGCCTACAGGTAAGCTTACTTTTCTTGTTTTTTAAAGCTGCAGGGCTCTAGGCCAGGGGCGGGCAAACTTTTTGGCCTGAGGGCTGCATCGGGTTTCGTAAATTGTATGGAGGGCCGGTTAGGGGAGGGGGTCGTTGCTCGGCCCCCAACTCCTATGGCCCCCCCCCCAGGACTCCTGCCCCATCCAACCTCCCCCCGCCCCGTTCCCTGATGGCCCCTCTGTGACCCCCTGCCCCATCCACAGTCCCCCACTCCCTGTCCCCCTGACTGCCCCCGGACCCCATCCCCATCCCATCCAATCCCTCCTTTCATTCCTAACAGCCCCCCTGGAACCCCTACCCCATCCAACCACCCCTTCTCCCTGTCCCCTGATAGCCCCCGGAACCCCTACTCCTGACTGCCCCCTGCCACCCCATCCAACCCCCCCTCTTTCCTGACTTCCCCCCAGGACCCCTGCCCCCATACAACCCCCTGTTTCCCCTCCGACCGCCCCAACCCCTATCCACACCCCCGCCCCCTGACCACGACCCCGAACTCCCCTGCCCTCTATCCAACCCCCGCTGCTCCCTGCCCACGCTGCCTGGAGCACCGAGCCATGCTGCTACCGCCGCCACCACCACCACGCAGCACAGAGCACTGGGTCAGGCCAGGCTCTGCAGCTGCGCTGCCCCAGGAGCTCGCCGCCCAGAGCATTGCGCCGGTGGCCTAGCAAGCGAGCTGAGGCTGCGGGGGAGGGGGGACAGTAGGGTAGGGGCCGGGGGTGAGCCTCCCAGGCCAGGAGCTCGGGGGCCGGGCCGGACGGTCCCGCTGGCCTTAGTTTGCCCACCCCTGCTCTAGGCAGTTGTGGACTGCTTGCTACCTACACTTGAGCTAAGTGTGCCAATCAAGACTTGAAAGTGTAAAAATCACTTCTCAGCTAAGATCATGTGTGGTATCAGTTTAAAGTGTCATGTGATCTCGATTGATTTATAAAATAAAGCATCCCATGGCCTGACTTTGGGGGGGGGGGAACATTATTCTGAGGATCCATGTCAGCAAGAGAAGAACTGTGTTGATTTTTTTCACAAAATGCCAGTCTTGCACCCAGCTCTGATTCAAGAAGAAGCCTGAAGACATAGCTGTGCATCATGCTCTGAAAGCAAACAGTCACTTCTGCATCTACTTTTTCATTGGACACAGATGGTGCAGAGTCTCGACTTTCCCAGTGTCCGAGAAAAGCACCTGGATATGAGTGAGTTGTTCAAGTCTACATCCAGACAAGATGAGGGAGATGCTACTAAGCTGGATGAAGGATCTTGTCTAGGGCAGGGTAGTTTCTGCCCTCATAATTAAGATTTGTCCATCCTTTGTTCTCATTTTGTTGAAGACATTGTTCCTAGAATCCCTGGTGAGGAGTGATCGGCACAGCAGGGATCCGTGTGTGTGAAAAGGCACCTTTAAGCCTTCTTTTTACTCCCCTAATACTGAGGCAATTCAGGCACCAGTTTGGCTTTCAGTGCATGTCTGAAGGCTACTCTAATTTGCTCTGGCCACAAAGGCTCCTGAGCGCCATTCCAGTAGCTATGGATTACCAGGGATCACCAGGGCACATGGTTAGCAAGGAGGTGAAGGGGTAGGAGACTGTACAATGGCTGAATGCCATGTGGAATTTCCCTGACTAAAACTGCCTTAGGGCTACCATGCATGACCTGAGCAGCACAAAGCAGCACCAATATGCCAGAAGATAGAGAGAAGCCATTGGGTTTACCCCGGGCAGAAACAGATTCATGATCACAACATCAGCCCACTCAACCTGAATTTGATCAAGCTTGCCCACAAGTAGATGGGAAATTCTACACACTGAGAAAAATCTGATTATTTCCAAGCAAAGGAAACCAGGATTTAAAAAAATTCCAGTGGGCAGAACTTCTGAGACACAGACAGGGTGGTACAGCGAATCTTCTTTTATCTCCATGACAGCTGCAGCATAGAAGTTTAAAAATTCTCTATGCTGTTATCAAACCAGCCCTAGCCGGGGGATGGATTTATGACTGCACAGTCTCTAGATATTATGATCTTAAAATAAGTAAATGAGGTACTCTATCATGAATTTGTTAATGTTTAGTCACTGACACTGACACTCCCTGGGCAAGCAGAGGTGTACAATGATGTATAAAAAACACAATACCTTAAACATTTACATGTTCATGATACAGATGTAAATTGAAGAATTATGTCACATACATAAATCATTCATTTGCACATGCATGTTAAAACTTATTTTCCATGCAATATTTGCCTTTTGGGTGATTGTTAGAGGAGGCAAAGGTCTGGCTTTATTTTTTCAAAGGCAACAGAGTGAATGTAACAGGCACAAACAGTTACAGTATTCACTATCAGAATATAACAAGATTACAATAAATCAGACGTTGCATTACAGCTGGGTGAATTCTTCAGAAAGCTTGCTATGAATAGTAGTTTGAATTTTTAGATCGTCTTTGATTGCATTCAAAACCCTTTTTTGTTCACCGTTCATGAAAACTCTAGTAAACAAGATTGCCAGGAATGTTTGCAAAACCAATAAATGTTCACTGAATACTAGAGAATATTCATGGAAAGCAGTTTTAGTGTATATTTGCAATAGAAACCTAACTCCTAAGAGTGATGCTAATCTAATCAGAAAACAGAAA
Source organism: Terrapene triunguis (assembly GCF_002925995.2). Lineage (NCBI taxonomy): Eukaryota > Metazoa > Chordata > Testudines > Emydidae > Terrapene > Terrapene triunguis. Next base: position 30,610,556 of record NW_020664413.1, on the reverse strand, counting down.
GAACCCCTATGAACTGGGTGTCTAAGTAATGCTGTTCATACTTTCATAATGCTGTTCATAATTTCTAACTTCAAATACTTGCAATGAGCTACAGAAAGAACTATATTCATGGATGTTATGTGATGAATCATTCTGAACAAATTGCATACATTTAAGAAATTTCTGTCCAACACTATTTTCTACATAACCAACATGGCAGCATGCATTGCATTATCACAGTTAGCAGCAGTAAGAAATACTCACCAATTTCAGACCAAAAAGGAACACTGGTAACTTAAAAATTACAAATTGTTAAATAAAAAATCCCTTTTTTACTTTTCTTTACTTTTGTTAGTAACAACATTTTAAATTATTAAAAGTGACAAATTTTTAAAATCAAATTTCTTTGTCTCTATTTTCTTTGTATAACACAACAAGGACAATTCAAATCAATTAAACCAGTTTCATTTTTGTTTATAGACAGTTTCAATTTCAGGTTTTTAGTGCTGCAGTGTTTGAGTTTCAAACACTGCTTGGAAATGTTTGTGTATTTAAAGACAACAGTTTTTACTGAAATTTAAGTAGTTTGGCAACAATGGTCTTATCTTTTATAAAAAGTTGTTTTACAACATTTAAATTTTAGGTTAAACATAAGTTGACAGTGTCCCTTTTAATTCCTTTTCTACCATTTTCATGAGACTGTATTGTGTTACAGTAATGGCAACGTATTTAAAATACAATTCACTGATCAAGACATTAGAAACAGTTTGCTTTAGTTTTAGAGCCATATATCTCACTGAGCACATACTAAAAATGATAGAAGGAATGTTCCGTTTATTCCATTATAGAGAGGCAAGGATTTTACAGGATGAGTTTGAAAAAACATATTAACATTAATAGCCTGAGAAATATTCAGCAAAGAAGCTGAATCAATATTATGTAAGGTTCTTAAATATATAGTTTGGTTGAACATTGCTAGAGGCAGGGAGGTAATGTAGTACTTGCACTGCGTATAAACTCCCACTATAAAGTCCCACTATAGAGAGAACGTTGTTTCTCAAGCACAGAACAGTAAAGTCCCCAGAAGATGGCAGCACTTTGTGTGAAGAGCTTTTGAAAACCCAAGTATGAGACTTTTCCCTAAAATAACAGATGTGAGTGAATCCATTCACAGGTCTAAAGGGTTTGAACATGTTACTGTAAATGGAGCCAATGTAGTCAAGATTCAAAATGACATATCGGAACCTTACCATTCTAGTGTGTTTTGTTTGTTGCTTGAACCCACTGTCTCAGGTCTGCTAAGCCATTTGGCACTGACCAGAATATAGTTACCAATTTCAGTGACTCTCCCTATGCTAGCCACAGTCAAGCTATATTTCAGCAAAGAATCAGCCTGCCATATATGTAACTTCAGCAAGATGTTTATAGTTCTAATAGGAACTATGACGACAGTCCTCGGGAGGAATCCTTAGTGCGCACTGGTGAAAGGGATTGCTCCCACTAGAGCAGAGGTTCCCAAAGTGGGCGATACCGCCCCCTGGGGGGCGCTGGAACGATCCAGGGGGGCAGTAGTAGCCTCGGGTGCAATTGGGGGGCGTTGAATAAAAATAAGGGGGCGGTGGAAGCATAAAGAAAGAAGAGAATATAAGAAAATTTTGAAAAACCGTTCGTACGTGTTTCATCTGTTGTGTAACATAGAGTTAAAGTCGTAGTGATTACTTTATTTTCCAAATAAATTCACAAATTATAACCGATCAGGTGTCAAGTCCGCCATCAGCTCTTAACAAGCAAGTGTTGGCAGGCGAGCGTGTCGCGCATTGTCGGGAAGTCCAGCATGCATCGGCAGGAATATGTGCGTGTAATGACTTGTTTACAATACGATACTATAAATAGGCGACATGTATGAAATCTAATTTAGATTGTTTCTGAATTGTGTAAAAAGCAGTTAACAATAGTGCAATAAGTATTTAAAATTTTTTATTCATATTCGATATCTTCGATCTTTACGGATTACGGATCACATACAAAGCAAATTGTATTATTGTTGTTTCAATAAAACAGCAATTTACACGTGAGTATTTTTATACATTTTCTTAAATATCTACTGTACGTTTCTGTCTCTCCAGTGCTTACTAATAATAAAATCGTAGCAGGCTTGTGTCGGTACAGTACTATTTGAAGTGTACAGTCAATATATTTGTCATATTTTTATTACAATATTAACGAAAACAGGGGAATGAAATCGTAAAAAAACTGTTAACTATTAACATTTATTTATATCTATCGAATCATCTGTGTTAATTGGTAAATAAGGCATGTGTTAATAAGGAACAATTATTTAAATAAGGGCAAACTAAATTAAAACTATTAATTGATTTTTAATTGCATATTGATTATTTTTTAAATTAATTATTTCTTGATTAATTTAGTTTGATATTTGACAATTTAATATCAAATACATATATCTAATGCTGAGCAAAGAACAAAACCCAGTTTATTAGTTTCATTAGTATTTTAGTTTGGTTGTCTTTTGCCGTCTTACGCAAAAACCAGTGTATACCTGATGTCGTGGGCGATATTCTAATAACACATCTTTCTTTACTATATTGTAGGACGTAGGTAGAAATATAGATACATAAAAGAACACAAATTTGTCACTGCATCTTTCTGTTTGTTCGCTTAAAGAAGGTAGATTTCCAGGGGGGCGCTGAGTAATTTTTTTCTGAAAAGGGGGCGGTAGGCCAAATAAGTTTGGGAACCTCTGCAGTAGAGTCTTTAAATGTTACCTGTTCGTGGTGAGAAACTGACAGGTGGCAAAAGAGAATCACACAGGGTGGGCAAATCCATTTTCCCTTTTTTTAGAGGTAGGATTGTCTGAACTTTATACGTTAACTGGTTCACATTGTGCTTGAGAGCTGAGGTAAGGAGAGGCAGAGAGGGGAAAATCGAATGACAAATGTGGATCTGACATAGCAGAGGGCTGGCAAAGTGAGAAGCCCCCTTTCCATGCTCCAGGTCCTGTATCATGGCACCTTCCTTGGCTGAGGATGGCTGGACAGGGCTTGCTGGGGGAGTTCCTGACAGCTTCTGGAAGTTTAAACAGAATAGGGCCTAGCCCCCCCAAATGAACTAACCTGCCACTCCTCACAAGCCCAACCCCCATTATACCCCAGACACACCTGTCCAGACACGGCCGCTGGTCCCTGTCCTCTCACCCCCGCCCTTAGCTCTGCGCTTCCTCATGCCTCTCGGTGCTGCCCTGATGGGGCTCAGCTGGGAATCCCTCACCTCTCCATAGGGCAGGAGGGGAGCTTCCTCATCCCCGGAAGGAGTGGGGGTTGCTCTGGGGTCAGAGAGGAGGGGATGCAGAACTAGCTGTGGAGCAAAGGACTAGGTGTTTCAGGAGTGCTCCTGGCCCTTTAAGAGTGGGGGCATGGGCAGGACCTCTGTGTCCTCCATGTGTTTGAGGGAGAAGGTCGGAAGCCCCTCAGCACTTGAAGCTATGAGATATTGAAAGGTAACCAGGCAGAGAGGTTTCCCCATGGACCCAAAAAGGAGCCAAAATGGTACTAAGCTGTACCATACAGTAAAGTGACCTCCCTGGAAGTGGGGAGAACTTTAACAATGTAACCAAGAAGGTAAAACCCAAACTCAGGCAGGAGTCATGCAGCTGCCTGGCTCTGGCGAGCTGGGCCACCTTTGAACAGTGTTGAGTTGGCTTGCAGTCAAGGACAGAAGCCTCATCGCTTTGCAGTGTTTCCACCTGAGTCCGGGAGAACTTTAGCAGGTTATTTTTGCTTTGAGTGTGAGAGTTTGTCCAAATCTGAAAATCAAACAAATCTCTAGGAGTGGTCACCCGTGCAAAGCAAATTCAGAACACGCACGCGCACAAACACACACCCTGAACTGAAGCCACGAAGTCCTGACTTCTGGCTGAGGTACATATAAATTGAAAAACTACTCTTGGTGAACTGTTTACTTTTCATTTCAGCATTTGTAAGCATTTTGGCTCTTTCTCTTTCTGTGCAGATCTGTTTTAGAGCTAGATTATGTCTCCACCTGAGTTCAGGGCAGACTGGAGAATGAATCATAATTCACTGAGTCACAGTTCTTCAACACCCTCCAGGCCTCCATTTCATTTTGCTCAGGGTGGGTGGGGGAGGAAATGACTTCCCTCTGTGTAACCGGCTAGTTACAGTGACTAAGGAACAGGGGATATGGTGCCAAAGCTCCTCCCATTTTGTCTGTGTCTCTCAGAGAGGAGCACTGGGCAAGCAGCTCAATGTGCCTGCAGTCACAGTCTGAGCAGTGGGGCATTACTGCTCGTTACTCCCTTGTATAGCCAAGTAAGGGCTGACAAGCTAGCCCTGAATGTTTACAGCTGTTTCTTTGTATCTGGGACATTTTCTGTTGCAGTGATATCATCCATCTCCAGCTGTGCTAATGAACAAAGGGAGCAAGAGGCAGCAAGCAACATTAACTGACATTAAAGCATATGAGTTCAGACTAGTTTTATTTATTTTGTAAAGTGCTCCATTCGGTGACATAATTAAATACCAAGAGGGTTCCATACACACAAAAATTAAAAAAATTAAAAATCCCACCTGGCTGTGTAATATGAGTTTCCCTATTATATAAAATTGCCAGAGGCATTACGTCTTCCAGCAGGCATTGAGGTACTACTGCCAACTGTACTTCCCCGTACAGCCAGGAGGATGCTGTAGCGGACAGGCGCATGACACTGTCTTCTACATCAAAATACTGTTGCTGTGGGTAGTTGTTTTATCTACATCTGACCATTCCATGTTTACAAGTATTCAGATCTCCATGGGGTTACTTGAATCAGCAGTAGTTCAGAAGGGCTAGTGTAAGCTCTGAAGTTTTAGACCTTTTTTCAGGGAACCTTATTTGGGTAATTGATATGCAGCCTTTGAAGAATCTCTGTTATAGATGGTCTTTGGAACCAGGTATTTCCAGTTGACAGGAATATCTTTCTGGGCAGTCACCCAATCCAGAGAAAATGAGTCTCTCTGTCTGCTGTCCTACAGAAAGCCTCAAGCTTCTTGGCTCAGCAGCTATAAAGGTAACATCTTATTTAGACGGGAAGTATCTCTATTAGGTGACCAAACACTACTGACAGGCACAGAGTTTGCAACTCCACCCTCCCAATCGCCATACTGAGCAAGTAGATTCTTGGGAATGAGTGACAGTCAGGTAGGAAATCTTTTAAGAGGTTTTTCTTGGGAATTCCTTGGCTGGCAGATCTGTTCTGGAGGCCAGATGGGGAAAGGAAGAACTAGCCATGTGACCCAAATGTAAAGTCACCTCCCTCCAGCCCTGAGTGTACAGGGATTCTAAATCATTACCATTCTGATTAGGCATTTTACACCCACTTTGCAGAGGTGTAAATGACTAAGCTGCAGGGCAACTGAGAAGCTGGCCCACTGTGTCCACTTGTCACACCATTCTCCAACAACAGGGGAGGATTTAAAACAATCTCTGCCTGTAGACACCAGCCCTTGAATTCCCCAACAATGACCATTCAAGGGAATTACTGTAACTTTTCAGCTGTAATAAATCCCACATGCTGCATGGTTTTATGGGGGTGGGGGTAGTAAGCAGTCCCAAGAATCAGAAGATATGTAGCCTATGAAGTAGAAAGATCATGTGTATGAACTTTTCTTCTTAGTGGAGGTATGTTGGAAATATTCTTTGAGTCGGAGACGTCGAAAGTAGGATTCTGGGTAGCTCTCCAATTCCCAGTTATTGAGATGGGTTTTTCCTTGCCTTCAGGCATCTGTGTCCCCTACTGACCTTTTTTCCTGGGTAGATCAGTCTTCTGTGGAGCCAGCATCCCCTCTCTTCCAGAGCTTGCCTAGTTTGGAAAGAACCCATAGATGTTTTGTCCGGGACTGGGTTCCTAAAGTGTAACTGTCATATCTAATACATCAATTCCTAACTTACTAGCTACAGAGCTTGGCTTTTTTCAAAGGGAAAGTGTTTATTCAGATGAAGATGCATGAACTATTAGGCATTCTTTTGTATGCAAACATGTTCCGTTTTAGAATCTTTACACAATCTTTATTTCTGGCCACCACCCTTCCATTTGGATTTGGCTCAATGAGTGAAACAAGATCTTGCTTGTCAGGAAAGCTACACATTAGCTGTAGAAAGAAAATACTTTTTTTTTTTTTTTTTTTTTTTTTTAGCATTCCTTTAGGATATATTTTAGTTTGTCTTCATATGTGCCTAAGATGCATCTTCCCTGGTTTTGTACCTTTTCAAAGCTTTTTCACTACCAGATTTCTGATTTTTTTTCAGCAGGCAGCTAGAATGTCTTTTTGTGCTATCTTTGATATACTATAAAGGGTAGGAATAAGAAAGAGACTGCACATACACTCTGAGACCACAGAAATCTTATTCACAGGGCAGAATCTTTTGAAATGTCCCAGGTTCCATGATCATAAAAAGCCTATATTTTTAGTGTTGCCCATCTTTTAAAATAATGAGCCAAATTCTACTGTGTTGCACTGGTGTAACTGAGAGCAGAATTTGGCCTAATAGGAATATGCAAGGGGCCCAGAGCTGATAGAAATCAATATAATAGTATTCTTAGTGCTGATGCTCCAAAGTGGCCATGAAAAAAGAAGATGAATGAAAGGGTAAACAGGGAGAGAAGGAATTGGTCCTGGAAACAGCAGATCTAGTCTAACTAAGGGAAGAGTTTGCAGGTACAGACAGAAAAATGGGGTCATTATGATCTGTGAAAGATGTGCAGCGTTTGGGGAGGAGAAAAGGAAATAATGGTTTTCAGGAAGTGGACAGCTCATCCTTAAAAAGATATGTATATATGTTTGAAGGATCCAACCTTAGAAGATATGTTAAGTGTACTTAGATTTCCAGACAGCCTTTAATAAGGTCCCTCACCAAAGGCTCTTACGTAAATTAAGTTGTCATGGGATAAGAGGGAAGATCCTTTCATGGATTGAGAACTGGTTAAAAGACAGGGAACAAAGGGTAGGAATAAATGGTAAATTTTCAGAATGGAGAGGGGTAACTAGTGGTGTTCCCCAAGGGTCAGTCCTAGGACCAACCCCATTCAACTTATTCATAAATGATCTGGAGAAAGGGGTAAACAGTGAGGTGGCAAAGTTTGATGATGATACTAAACTGCTCAAGATAGTTAAGACCAAAGCAGTCTGTAAAGAACTTCAAAAAGATCTCACAAAACTAAGTGATTGGGCAACAAAATGGCAAATGAAATTTAATGTGGATAAATGTAAAGTAATGCACATTGGAAAAAATAGCCCCAACTATACATACAATATGATGGGGGCTAATTTATCTACAACTAATCAGGAAAGAGATAGTTCATGGATAGATCTCTGAAGACGTCCACGCAGTGTGCAGCAGCAGTCAAAAAAGCAAGCAGGATGTTCGGAATCATTAAAAAAGGGATAGAGAATAAGATGAAGAATATCTTATTGCCCTTATATAAATCCATGGTACGCCCACATCTTGAATACTGCGTACAGATGTGGTCTCCTCGTCTCAAAAGAGATATACTGGCATTAGAAAAGGTTCAGAGAAGGACAACTAAAATGATTAGGGATTTGGAACGGGCCCCATATGAGGAGAGATTAAAGAGGCTAGGACTTTTCAGCTTAGAAAAGAGGAGACTAAGGGCATGGCTACACTTGCAGTTGTAGAGCGCTGGGAGTTACTGCAGTAGGGAAAATGCTGCCGAGTGTTTACACTCTCAGCTGGAAGTGCGCTGGTGTGGCCACATTAGCAGCTCTTGCAACACCACAGAGAGCAATGCATTGTAATAGTTATCCCAGCATGCAAGTGGCTGCAATAGGCTTTTCAAATGCGGGGGGCGAGGTGGAGTGTGACAGGGAGTGCATTGTGTGTATGTGGAAGGAGAGAGAGTGGGTTTTGGGGGGGGGCTGAGTGTGTGTCAGCATGCTGTCTTGTAAGTTCAGACAGCAGCAGACCTCCCTCCCCCACCCCCCGCCTCTCTCTCACTCACTCAAAGCAAGCAGCATTCCTCAGTAATGGTTCCTTTGTCCCAGAGCAGATAAGCAGCCAGCTGTCAGAAACGGAGCTTTGAAAGGGCATATCCGCATTCCTACAGCATTTGTACTGCGAGTTCAAAACAATGACAAGAGTGGCCACTTGACTTAAGGAGATTATGGGATGTTTCTGGCGGTCAATCAGAGCGCAGTAATGCAACACCTCGTTCACACTGGTGCCGTGGCGCTCCAGCAGGGGCGCAGCAAACGTTATTCCACTCGCTGAGGTGGAGTACCAGCAGCGCTGTAGTCGCGGAGTCAGAGCGCTCTACGTGCCTTGCCAGTGTGGACTGGTAGTGCACTAGTGCACCCGGGGCTCCTTTATTGCGCTGTAACTCGCAAGTGTAGCCAAGCCCAAAGGGGGGATATGATAGAGGTATATAAAATCATGAGTGGTGTTGAGAAAGTGAATAAGGAAAAGTTATTTACTTGTTCCCATAATATAAGAACTATGGACCACCAAATGAAATTAATGGGCAGCAGGTTTAAAACAAATAAAAGGGAGCTCTTCTTCACACAGTGCACAGTTAACCTGTGGAACTCCTTGCCTGAGGAGGTTGCGAAGGCTAGGACTATAACAGGGTTTAAAAGAGAACTAGATAAATTCATGGAGGTTAAGTCCATTAATGGCTATTAGCCAGGATGAGTAAGGAATGATGTCCCGAGCCTCTGTTTGTCAAAGGGTGGAGATGGATGGCAGGAGAGAGATCACTTGATCATTACCTGTTAGGTTCGCTCCCTCTGGGGCACCTGGCATTGGCCACTGTCGATAGACAGGATACTGGGCTGGATGGATCTTTGGTCTGACCTAGTATGGCCTTTCTTATGTTCTTAAGGTCAAAGGCAGTATGACTAGTGCATGTGAATTTTTATTTAGTTAGTTTGTAAATATGCTGTAATTTTTAGTCTGTTTTATTTTAAACATCGTCCATCCAAGGGACAAAAACAATAGCGTATTTGTTCACATAAACTATTTGGTGAATACTTATGAACAGCAAATACATTAGCTGAAATTGGAATCAGTTTGTGAAGCATAGAAAGGGCAAATTTTAGTTAAAATAAATCACCAAGACTTGTGAGATCTAACGTCAGGGACAACTTTGGGTCCCTGTAACTCCTAGTGTAATGAACTGGCTCAGACATACTGAAATGATCAAAGAGGAATGACGTATGTATTTGTAAGTTTTATTTTAGTACACAGGTTATTATTAACATTACTTATAATTTATACAGTAGAGTCTAATGTTTGATATGTGCTGTTACAAACACATTATGAACAGAGAGTCCCTGTCCCAAACAACTTAAACGCTAAAAAGGACAAAAGGATAAAAGGTGGGGGGAAATAAAACAACATATAAACATGGGTTTTTGTTATTTTTAAATTTCCTTTCATAATAATAGTATGAACTTATATTTAACCTTTCCTCCAAGGAGTTAAATGTGTCTTAAAAACCACTTCACAACATTTTAAAGATTGTGACTTTCCCAAGGCTATACTGTGAGTCAGTGGCAGAGTTGGGAATTGAAGCCTGGTGTTCAAGCCACCATTCCCCTTCTCTAACCATACTGTCTTTCCTTGCATCTTGTACTCACTACTGTTGCTTCACTGTTGTGAAGGTTGGGTGAGTTTTTTTGTTCCCCACATGCTTTGAAATGCAATGAAAACCTCTTTCTAGTCATAGTTACCTGAATGTATTAATGGCTGCAGGGGAAATTACCTTGAATTCCATCACAGAAGACACTCTCTATTGGGGTAGTAACATGCAGATGACCACACCTGTACAATAGTAACTGCATTTCACAATAATGTAGGTTTGATTTATTTCTTTTTCACTTTATAATGCTAATAAAACATATATAAACTCTACACAGTAAAACAAAAGACATTTTGTATTCCTAAAATGGCTTTCTATTATAGTGTTATAATAAGTTCTGGTGATTTGTTTTCTTTTCACAGCTGGTTTTAGAAGGTTCATTCCACAACATGAAACCTGAAAAAATGGGATTTATACATCTCTCCAGGTATATTCACCTCACTATTTGTATGACTTGCCAGTATATTGAACTCAGTCAGAAAACAGTCAAAGGAGTACCAGTATTTTAGAGTTATTGTACACTTGATAAAAATCTCCTGGACAAATTTCTCTAGGACCCAGAGAGACTGTGAGTGTTGACTGAAAAAAAGAAAAAAAAAATCAGTACCTGAATGAATTCCCCCACCTTCTTATGATTGTGTACCTGTTTTCCTTATAAGGAAAATAAGGAAGTAAGATAAAGAGCAGTGTTAAGTTCCATAACCATGTTGAAGTTGCTTTTATGCACAGCTTGTCGTCTTTACCTATTCAGGTAGCTTTTGTTTTCTTTGTATTAATGTTCTGTCCTGGTATTTTGGAAGTTTCTCTTCAAACCAGTGTAAGTATCATCTTAGAATACACACTTCAGGAATCTATGACTTTTACAACATTCCACATTAATCATTTACCCTGAAGGTAATTATTCTTTTATACTTTTAATTCACACAGCCAGAACTGAAAACGAATGGGGATTGTATTGCTTTTCCTGTTCTTTCTATTTCTGCAAAGAAATAACAATGTACAAGGTAAGGCGTACAGTTAGTGAACTCTGTTTCTTTAAAAGCATATTTTACATTGTTTTTTGTTTAACAACTTTATATTAACTAGCTTCCCATGTTGTCTGTTCAGTCATTCCTTTCCACTTAATGAATGTTTTGACAGAGTGTAGTATGACTACATAGCCAATAAATGTATTTAGAGTACATCTGTTCATAACATAGAACTACCTGCACAAAACACACAGGCTTTTGAGCCATTTTAATTACACAAATCAGAGTTTGATCCATCATGAAATTTCACACTACATCTGTGATTCTGGTAGTGTGTCTATGGAACCTGGCATAATTTTAACTTCCAGAGCAAATACATTGGAAAGCAGAATGAAACAACTGTAATGTGTACAATGTAGACAGATCTATTTTGCTAAAAATTCTAGTTATGATGAAACAAATTTAACAATTATGAAATGCATTTCAGAAAACAAATAATAGTATGCATATTGTTCATAGATGAGTGACCTTCAGGTGCTCACATTTTTATTAATTACCAGTAATAGTGTAATTATTGATCAAGTTAAATACTAAACTAATATAAATATTTTAATGATGGAATTTTATCAATAATCTTAAGTATGTCCTAATGTGTCACTATTGTTTATCTCCAATATTTTTAACAAAATGGGACATTTTATAAAAAGAATAATTAAACCCATTATTAATCTCTTACCTTCCTGGGTTTAAATATAGGAAATTGTTCTCCAGGGAGTGCAGTGACTTGTGAAGATTGTTTGTTTTCTGGACCACAGTGTGCTTGGTGTTCTCAAGAGGTAAAGTAAATGATCTTAAAATTTCAAAGCCATACAATTGGAGTGTTTGCAGTGGCTATGAGTGATGGAATTATTGAATTAATTGGGTCAGCCGGTGCTTTTGTAATGCATGAGGAATTTAGAGGGGAAAAATTGCCTGTGTAATTTTCTCGGGAAATCAAAAGTGGTACATCTGGAAATTATGCTTTATTGTTCTCTGTTTCTTTAAAAAAAAGATCCCCAGCTTTTAGCACCTTTGTTTCTCCCTATCAGAGGAGCTGCCCTCATCATTTTGGAAGTAAATATGGTAGGATTGTACAGCTCCTGTGATACTGGATAGAGCGCCCAAGATATGGAGGTCTTATGGCTAAAGTATGGGGCTGGGAAACAGATATGGATTTGGTTCCCAGATATGTCACTGACTTCCTGTGTGACCCCAGGCAAGTCATTTAACTTATCTGTGGCTCAGTTCTTAATGTGTAAAATAGGAATAGGAATACCTCCTGGCCTCACAGCAGGTGTTCTGAGCCTCAGTTTGTTAGTGTTTGTGAAGCAGTTGGCTACTGCGATTAAAGGCTCAATAGACATGGCTATAAATAAATAAAATAAGCAGGGTTCAAATGAGAGCCACATGTCCCTCTCCCTTTTAAAGCAGAAGGTGAACTATTAGGTGCTCAGCACTTTTGAAAAGATGGCTGCTTATTCAGGAGCCTAAATATGACTTTTAGAAGCCTAACTTTAGATTTTGGAAATCTTGGCTCTTATAAATACAGATAGACAAACACACGGTTTTGTGAATCTGTTTCAGCCAACAGCAAGCCAGTCAATTGCTAGATAGTTTTTGAATTATTGATCAGATAGGTATGTACTGCAAAATTTCTTAAAATAATGTCTTAGTCAAGTGGATTGTGTTTGATACTTCTGTCCTGCTGAGCACCCTTCATAGCCATTGATTTCAGTGGCAATTGAGAGTGCTAAGCATTTCAAAGGATCAGGTCCAAAGCATGTAATAAATATATGAACACAATACATAGATCAGATATGAGAGAGAAACAGAATGTGTGTTAAAATACTTTATTGTGGTGGTTTACTGTTCATATCTCTACAGCTCTCTTTTAAGGGACTCTTTACATAATTTATAAATGCTTTCCTTAGGGGGGTTTAATTGAACAGTAAAAATACCATCTTGGATGAAACTGACATACCGTTCTTTTTTAATCCAGTTTTTACTAAAAGCAATTTAGCAATTTGCAAGATATAACACTAGGAAAGTTCCCCCACCCCCGCCTCCCAAAAAAGTGGCTTTTCTATGCTTTTTTTAAAAAATATTTCTGTACAACTCAAAATGCAGGATTTCATAATATGAAAATTTCCATGCTATTAGGCCAGTTGCCATTGGGTGTTTTCATAAAACACAAAAAGAAAACAACTAAGTTCTTGAGTTTGGAATGTATAGATGTATAGATCATGTATAGATGATCATGTATAGATCATGTGCACTTATTGGAAATGGCAGTGGAATAAATATAATGTTTGCCCATGGATTTATTTGCTGCACTCATGTGATGTGGGGCAGGCAAAGAATCTGTATATTTAAAATCTGTATATTTATTTTAGTGTCAGGCTAGACTCAATAAAAGTAGCCATCATAGTCTATTGCATGGGTAGGCAACCTCTGGCACGCGTGCTGATTTTCAGTGGCACTCACACTGCCCAGGTCCTGGCCACATTTTAAAAACATTATTTACTTTACATACAACAATAGTTTAGTTATATATTATAGACTTATAGAAAGAGACCTTCTAAAACATTAAAATGTATTACTGGCACGCAAAACCTTAAATTAGAGTGAATAAATGAAGACTCGGCACACCACTTCTGAAAGGTTGCCGACCCCTGGTCTATTGGATAAAAATACACATTCTAACTAGCCCTGAACCATGTGTTTACCTGATAATGCCTTTTTTTGAGAAGCCAGAAAATTCAGTGTTAGCTACTGCGGACGGTATGCTTTGCTTTCCAAGGGTTTCATAATAATAGGTGATTTTTACGTACACTGGGTTTGATCCTGTAGTCAATGGGTGTTTTGTCTGAGTAGATATCAGAAGTGGTCCAAGTACAGAAAGGCAAATTTTTCCATCCTACGTTTCCACTGAAATCAATGAGACACACACATATCCATGAACAGAATTTGACTCCCAGTGGGAAGTAAAGAGTGGAGTCTTAGCATTAACTTTGAATTTCTGGGCTTTTGTGGATTTAAAGTAATTTTGATGTAACTTTAACATAGTGTTTCTCAGTGACAAAATTCAGGGGACATTTGCAGTTTAAGGGCCAAAGTTTAAATTCCTTATATAGGCACAAGAAAAGAGTATGGACCAGTGATATGAGCACAGGATTGGAAACCAGGAATTTCCAAATTTTAATCCCAGCTTTGACATGGAATCTTTCTGTGGCCTTGGTCAAGTCACTTAGCCTCTCTGCCAAAGTTTTCACACGGCAATGATGATAATACCTTACAACAATGTTCTGAAAATTAATGTGAGTATAGTGCTTTGAAGAGGAAGAATAATATATAATCATAAAACTCCCATTCCAGTTGGTGAGAGTTTTGCTTGAGTAGGAATGCAGGGGCCCGATCCAAAGACTATTGAAGTCAGTGGAAAGTCTCCTGTTGACTTCAATGGGCTTTAGATTGATCAGGTCCTAAGTGCAGGAGAAGGCCAAACAGCACACAGGGCTGAATTCAAGGAAGTGAATACAAGTGCCACGTGTATCTCTGGGCTAAATTCATGGTCATGAAAATATGGTGTTAATTAAACATCAGGTGTATGATGGTCAGAAAATAATTTATTTTCCATTGTTCAATAATAAATTTAGCTCTTCCATTCTTTCTGCTGATTGTTTCAGAATTATACAGACTCATCTGGAATTCACGGAAGGTGTGATACTCCAGAAAATCTTTTGTCAAAAGGATGTCAGTTGAACTTTATTGAATTTCCCATTTCTAAAGTAGAAATTCACAAAAATAACCCCCTTAGCATAGGAATCCAGAAGAATAACTCTGATGTCACACAGATTTCCCCTCAAAAGTTAACTTTTAGACTGCGACCAGGTAAGTTATTCAGTTCATAACTGTGATTCTTTCCTGCTGATGCTATCTTTCCAGGTTTCTCAGACTAAATTGTTAATGATCTAAAAAACAGAATGTATTTACTGTATTTAAATAAAATGTATTAACAAATTCAAAATTAAGCATTATTTGTAATCAAATAAGACCTAGTGAATATTTATGATGTGTTAATCTGATGGATAGATCTAAAATGTACACTATTTAAATTCCCCCCAAAGTACTTTGTATTTATGTAAAAGGAGATTAATCTCCCTGCTCTATTCTCTTCATGGCCCGGGGCAGCACAAAGGGAATGGAAATGTGTCACATCTATTGGGCTGGGAATTCCCCCCCGTGGGTGTAGAGCTGGAAGAGCTAGTTCCTATACCATTCCTCTTGTGCCATGTATTGAGGGTGGAAATGAAGGGGCCATGGCCATAGCACAGTAGGCATGCTATCCCAGGGGATGTAGCCAGCTGGTATTGGTTAGAGGAGTCTGAAGGCCAGGGGTGCTGGAACAGTTTTTATAGTGGGTTTGCTAAGAGCCATTGAACCAAACTGTAAACCTTATATATAATGGAATCCACTTCAGGCCAGGGGGCACGGCACCACCAGGTCCAGCACCTATTCTGGAGGCTTCTCTAACCTGCACCCAGGCCATGGCAGAGATGAGGAGAGAATTGGGAAACTGCAGCCATAGCCAGCTCCCCAGTGTCTTGCCTCTTCATTGCTACCCTGAGAAAATCTTAGTTGCAGCAGAGAATCTGCCGTATAGTGTTTTTATCTAAGAATATCAATGTGATTTGCAAGATCTCCTGAGGTCAATGGCGTTACTGTGGATTTACACCAATATAACATAGATCAGAATTTGTTCTAGGGAAAAATGAGGCGCAGAGAGGTTTGAATAACACACAGTATGTTTGTATTAGAACCAGGAATAGAACCCAGGCGCACTTGTAATCCACTCTCCCAGTCACATTCTCAGACCACTAACACTTGCACTCTCTCCTACAAGTGCTAACTTCTGTTTTGTTATAGATTCATATTTGAAGGTTTTAAAGCTGCACTCTGCCATTTGTTTTTTCTAACACACTAGATCTACAGGAATCAAATAGTCCTAAACCTAAAGTTAGTACTTAACTTTTACTGTACGACTCACGTAATACCTACTTAAGGCCTTTCAGATTTTCTATTTGGAATTTTTATTGATAATTTTATACATTTCTGTTAATTCCACCAATGGCACATACGGTAGCATTAAGAATAAACAGACAGCATCATTGCTATATTGCCCATAACATTGTCTAAAGTTAAATGTGTTAATTTCTTCTCCATTTCCCCTATGGCTTTACTAGGAAATGAAGAAACAATAGAGATTAAAGTTCGCCAGACTGAAGATTATCCAGTTGATCTCTATTACCTCATGGACCTTTCCGCTTCCATGGATGATGATCTGAATACAATAAAGGAATTAGGCTCAACTCTTTCCAAAGAAATGTCAAAACTAACAAGCAACTTTAGACTGGGCTTTGGGTCTTTTGTTGAAAAACCAGTTTCACCATTCATCAAAACCACAGCTGAAGAAATAAACAACCCTTGCAGGTAGGCAAAGAAAGCACCTATGTGTGTGTTATTATTTAATGTAGGAACACAGATAAGATTGAACACTGGGGGCAAAATCCTGCTCACTGCCCTCACTGGAGCCTTTCCACCTTACTCACTTGCAGTTGAGCGAATAAAGCAAATGGGACTTGGCTCTTGGTTCATACTCTGGTCATTTTCTATACCCCATTGGGTTGTTGGGAGGAGGGGGAGTTTAGGCGGGAAGAGGTTTGCCTTTTTGCTTGCTGTTTAGATTTTCCTGCTAGTTACAGGTGTGTTTGACTGATTAGCACATTGATACTCAAGTTATATGTCTCTTTAATTTGCTTGAAATATATATTATTTATTTAAATCCTGGATTATTCCTGTTACAGCTGTAAAGGCTCACCATACTTTTGGGTACTCAAAAATACCAAACAACAACAGTGCAGTATATTTATTAATGTTCTTATTATTTATTTGTTTTAAAGAACCAGGAACAGTCCCCTGAGCCTCATGCTGCATGAGTCCTGCCCAGATCACAACTCTGGGGTGCTTGGGGAGAGTGGGGGCTGCATGCCTGTTACTCTTCTCCTCCTCCGAGCAAGTGGGGATGCGCCCAGTGGGCCTATCTGGATGTGAGGGTGGGAGTATACTGTGCCCTGTAAAGGGCTGGAGCAGATTACAAGAGGAGCATAGGAGGAGTATGCCACTGCGGGGTATCACTGGGGTACAATGCCTCCCAGGGCTATTCCTGGGGAGGTGCAGGTTACACACCACTCTTTAGCCACAGCGTATCTAAATGCACGGTTTCTCATTAAAATTAACTGAGTGCCATGTTATGTTTTAACCTTGAAGTTTTTTCACTTGGTCTGTTTCACTGAACTATAAAGGTACTACTTTCAGCAATGATATTAATAAAACTAGTTACACAGAAGAGATGTTCACCTGAAAACTAAGCTAGATAGAGTTACAAAGAAACGACAGTGTGTGCATTCTATCTCTGCTTTGGCTGTAAGATATAGACATAGATATATCATTTATTTTATAGAAGTGTTCCACTTGATTGCTTACCCACCTTTGGATACAAACATGTTTTGCCATTAACAAATGACGCTGAAAAATTCAATGAAATTGTGAAAGAACAGAAAATCTCAGCTAATATAGATACTCCAGAGGGAGGATTTGATGCAATTATGCAGGCAGCTGTTTGCAAGGTAATGAAACCTCTAGGTGTAATATTTATTATTCCACATTTTAATATTAATGGATTTTTATGGATTTTTTTTTTAAAAAGCAGCTCTTGTTTTCTCAAAATGTAGACTCTGACCCTGATCTAACTCCCATTGATTTTAGTGGGTATTTGGTCAGACTGTAAAGGTATATTCAAATTATCTCTTTTTTTCATTAGAAAAGTATATATAATCAAGTTAAATACGCACATTGAAAAATGATTGTTTTGTAGTTTCCATCAATAAAAGCACTGATCATGTAATAATCAGGTGTCTATGGGAAATGAAAAGCAATAAAATTACCACGTAATCATAATATTTTCTTCAATTTTTTCTCTTTAAATATTTTAATGATTAACAATATTTTATATAGATGACAAGCAGCTATACACACTTCACTCAACACAACAATGGGAAGAGGAGATATGTTGGTCAGAGGCAATGGGGTGAACTCTGTTAAATAATTGTCATGGTGTCTTTCGATGTCTGCTTAAAGCAGAGAGGACATTACCTTTTAAAGATCTCTTTGAAAGACCTCTTCTTCTGTTTTCGACCCCATCATCCTGTATTATTTCTATCAATATAATCAAAGTCTATACTAAACCGTTACATTTTAATTACAGGAAAAGATTGGGTGGAGAAATGACTCTCTACATCTGCTGGTGTTTGTGAGTGATGCTGATTCCCATTTTGGGATGGACAGTAAACTGGCAGGGATTGTTATTCCAAACGATGGGCATTGTCACTTGGACCACAATAATGAATATTCCATGTCAACAGTTTTGGTAATGTGCTTCGTACAATTCTTTCATTGGGGAATTTTAAAGTACGGGAAAGATGAATTGGAATATTAATGATAGTGTTTAGTGATATGCAGTAGGAGTTGGGAAATCCAGTTATTTGATGTCATCCATTTTAATTTTAATCACATATTTTCATAAAATCAAAATTAAGAACACAGCATATTGACCTAAGTGATCTCAGAACATGTTACGATTAGAAAAAGTGATGCCTCTTACTCCCAATAACTGCCACCATGGGTAACATGTGGAACAGGACCTATTGGCATCCTCTCCTGAGAGAGGAGCAAAAATATGCTTTCATCACTTGTCTTAAAGGAAGTGAATTAAGGAGTGGTTCAGGAATGTGTAGGACACTGCTGAGGTCAGAAAAACATTTCAAACTAAGAGTTAAGTGATCTGACTAATACTGTTATTTAATAGTTCTATTATGGTGATATTTAGAGGCCCCTGTTAGGATGTGGACCGTATTGTGCTAGGTGCTGTACAAACACAAAGGTAAGTAGTGTCCTTGCCTCAAAGAGTTAGTTTTCTCACCTTCTTAAAGTCTAAATTCAAGAATTAAGAGATTTAAAGAAGATTTCAAAGGCCTGTGTTCCAGTGTGGACTAAAACCTCCTGACCCCAGGCACCAAAGCATGACATACAGGTGGATCCTTAGTCTCTTCAGGGTAATGTGAGCACCAGAAGGAAAGGCTCTATGTACACATACACACTTACTCTGTACACATGTAGTGTGTAATTACATGTTTATATTACACTGAGCATGGTATGAATGTATGTTCATTAAAGATAACATGCAATGTTTTTCATCACTATTTTTAACTCCTTGGTCCTTTTGTAAAACAGAGATTGATTTGGCTCTCTATATTTGTTTTCAGGAGTATCCAACAATTGGACAACTAACAGACAAGCTTGTGCAAAATAACGTTTTACTAATTTTTGCTGTAACAAAGGAACAAGTTTACTTATATGAGGTGAGGTAACTAACATTTGTAACTCTCCAGTGTTTTGCTTTAATGTTCCTTTTGATAATGTTTATACATAAGCCCTTTCTTTTTCAATTTAAACTGATTTTTACCAGAAATTTCCCGGGTTTTACAAAAAGTATTATTCAGTTTATTTCCAATTTTCACCCTACTTTTGTATCATTCAAATATATAAAAAATAACTTTTTTTTCAAGAAAATACAATACATTGCATGAGATATGTATTATGATAATATATTAGTCTGTGTGTATATGCAAAGCTGCCTGTTGAAGTAAGGCTATGTATTAGTCTAGAACAGGGGTAGGCAACCTATGGCACGCGTGCCAAAAGCGGCATGTGAGCTGATTTTCAGTGGCACTCACACTGCCCGGGTCCTGGCCACTGGTCCGGGGGGCTCTGCATTTTAATTTAATTTTAAATGAAGCTTCTTAAATATTTTAAAAACCTTATTTACTTTACATACAACAATAGTTTAGTTATATATTATAGACTTATAGAAAGAGACCTTCTAAAAACATTAAAATGTATTACTGGCACGCGAAACCTTAAATTAGAGTGAATAAATGAAGACTCGGCACACCACTTCTGAAAGGTTCCCGACCCCTGGTCTAGAAGATACACACAATAAACAGGCACGCATGCAAGCTCGGAATTGTGTGTGCATCTGAACACACTGATGAATCTCATGCCACCACATTTCAAGCTGTTAGCAAATAATGCTTTAAAGATTTAACACACTAAAATGGGAAGAAAATGAAAATCTGTATCAGAATACGTTTCAGAACACAAGGAACTATTCAAAAGTTTTAAAAAAACAAAAATAGGAGAAAAGGATGGTGTTGAATGTATGCACTGCAAATAGTGTGGCCCAATTATTAAATGTAAATATTCTGAGTCTAATAGTTCTAAGTCTACAACAGTAAACTTTTTATTCAAGTGAAAAGTTTTATCTGGGGATTAGAGAGATACTGTTTTTTTAAACTCTGAGGTGGCATTGTGTTTTGAGTTCTTTTTTAGTTCTGCAGCAAACCACATTGATGAACGGAATTCAAAGCATTAATCTACTGAATACTTTTTTCCTCTGTCTTTCCATCCACCAAAATAAACCCTGATATTTACCCAGAAAAATTATTAATAGATGTTTGCACTGATTTTTACCTGATTTTGTTGTTCGTTGGTTGGTTGGTTGGTTGTTGTCTGATAAATTCCCAAGAAAAATTAAATAAAATAAAAATTGAAAATGAAGGGCCCTATTTATACAGTACTGCTTGAGAAGACTAGCATTGAGGATTCAACACTGCAAGGTGCATATTTAATTAAAATTATAGCTAGAAAATTAGATACCTGATTTAGAACCTCTAAAAACTCAGTTACTTTGAAAGCACCTCGTCATGTACTGCTTTTATGGTTCTTTATGTAATTGTAAATTGGGTTTTATGTTGAATCACACTGTGAATACCTACTTTTTAAGTCATAGTAGATAAGGATGTTCAACCCTGAAGCTTATCTAAACTGTTCAGCATAATCACTAGCGTTAGACAGTTATATCTTAAGATGCTGGGTACTAATACTTGAGCCTGTTCTTTCTCCTGTGAGACAGGGATACCCCTTGAAACAAAATGTCATCATGAACTTTTGTTCATCTCTCAGATAATGTGTTTTCACCTGCTCTGAGAGTTTTCTTCCTGCTCTTCAGTTTGAAACTTCTTTTCAGTGAGATAAGTTGGAAGATAGCAGGAAATATAAAGTACAAAATGGCAAAATAGAAGGGAAAACTTCTCCCCTCCCCCTGACATCTAACTGCCTGTATGCACGGAAGGGAGAAAAGATACTTAGCATTGTTTGAAGTGAAGAATACAAGTCTCAGTTACATGAAGACTCTTTTGTTTAAAAAGTCATTGCATGGCAATGGGAGCAGAGAGAGTGGAGAGGAGATTAGACATTTTATTGCAAATGGGACTGGAGCAAGGAGGGGAAAAGATACTTCGCACCACTGTTGTGCATCTATTCAGGGTTTGGCCAGAGGTGGTTCCATCCCTCAGCGAAACTAAAGCAGCCATAACTTGTGTCAGCATGCACATTTTCCCCAGGTACCCCCAGTTTGTCCCCTAGACTGAATATACTTGGGGATTCTCCTATAGCTGGGGAATTCCCAGTGACCAGTACCAGCAGAACCAGTGTATGGGGTGATAGGACAGCCCTGGAGTGGGCCCACAGCACTTAAAGTTTCTGTTTAAAATGATGAGTAAAAATAAGTAGAAGATGGGAGAGAAAAAAAGCCTGTTTCCTGTCTGCAGTAAAACCACAGAAAAGTAATCTGACAATTCGGTGCTTGATAAGCCCCTTCCCCTCCATTATGAGGTGTCTGTGTCATTGTGGAGCATGGGCGGCAGATGGAGCCCCACTTCAGGGAGGCTAGCCCCCAGCTCACCCCTTCTCCCGCCTGCCCCCCCTTCTGGAGTCCCAAGGCCCCCTACACCCCCCTCCCATGCCAGAGGAGCCCTGGGCCAGCCAGAGCCCTGAGCCCTCGCCCCCCCTCCCCCCAACCTGCCCAGAGGAGTCCCAGGTCAGTCAGAGCCACTGCAGACCCTACGCCGCTCCCCGGAAAAATTCAAAAATTCTTTTCTCTTCTGGAAGAGGAACCTGAGCTTTTGATATGCAGCATGCAGGTTCCGGGGCGACTGAGGAGGCAGTATGTCTTACTCAACTTCCTGGGTTCATTAGTAATCTCTCTGGACTCCAGGGAGATTACTGATGAACCCAGGAAGCTGAGTAGCACATACCGCCTCCTCAGCTGCCCCGGAACCTGCATGGGGCATAATAAAAAGCAAAAATTTCCCCCGTCAAACCTGCAACCGGGGTCCAGCAGCAGCGGCTACGCTAGGGGAAGCTGAGCCTCCCCTGGCCTATTATACCCACCGCCCATGCTGTAGAGGGGACAGCATGGCTAAGGGGCCTATGTTCCATTGAAAACACTCCTGAAAATTATACCCATGGCCTTATAACACTGGATCTGGAGGATCTATAGAAAAGATCGGCTGTAGTCTCACCTATCCCAGATTACACATGAAGACCTAACCATCCATGCAGTCCCTGGTTTCAGCTTCCCTGCCATGCTATTGTTGGCCTTTTTCCCTATGTCCTCCAGCCAACGCTCCCTGAACTGGGGTAGAAGTGAAGTCACAGCACAGATGGGTTAAGGAGAGAGTTGGAAGTTGTAATATCTTTGGGGATTTTTACAGGGAGCTCTTCCCACACATAAGGGGCCTTTCCCTCTCTTCTCTTTCACTCTGAGTTGTGCAGTGGGTAGGCACAATGCCCCCATTAAGAGAACTGCCAGTATCCATCTTACTTTATTGTGTATATTTTTGCCCAGTCAGGCTGTTGTGAAGAAATCTGTAGTGTCTAAAAATAAATCCTAGATCAGAATTCAGTGTTTGCAGTCTTATAATCTTGATTTATATTGTCATATTACGTTTTCTTTATAATCATAAGCATGAGCGAATCAGACTTCTAGGTTAATATTCTGAGTTTGATTGACACAGGTGGGGAATGTGACAATACTGTCCCATAGTTTTAGATATGCTCTTTGATGTTTGTGAAAGACAGCCGTAAAAGTCTGATTTTTTTTTTATTATTATTATTATTTTGTATTTGCTTTGACTAACTGTCCATCTAACCCACAGGTTAGTGAGGCTGTGCGCAAGGAACAATAACAGCAGATACCCAGTTAAGTGACAGAGTGCCACATGCAAAAGATGAAAGCAGTAGATAGAATATGTTTAAAAGAATTGCTATATTCTATACAAGACAGAAAATGGTGCCACTTTATTTTTCTGACAAAGAAAGTAGAGAACAAAAAATAATAGATGGATTAACAATGGCTCACATTTTTTGTTAGTTGTAAATCTTAGTATAGAGTTCCCAGTGAACAAAGCATGCCACTTGATAACTTTGATACTGGTATAAAACTGACACAGAGATACTGAAACATAAAACCTTTGATAAGAACAGTGTTGGCTAGCGCAGACCGTGACCACTGGAAAATTCCAAAGGAAACCTTCATGCAGTCAGTGAGGGATGGATCTTTTCGGTGCAATAAGACAGTAGATTAAGAGGAGCTGCATAGCTCCAAATTTAGGTGTAGGACTTAATCCAGCACCCATTAATGTCAGTGGAAAGATTGTATTGGCCATAGGATCAGGCCCCCAGCCAGCAAACCTTAGGTGATAGAATTTTAATACCTGCTCTGTGGATGCCATAAATATTTAGCTAGTTATACCCTTTGATTATGTAACTATATGTTGCAGTGTGATTATACTTGAGTGACGTCTACTAGTTCCTTATCTGTTGAACTCAGAGTGCACTATTTCCCCTGAGCATGGAGATTGGACTCACCTTAAAAACTTGTATTTTGATTTTTTTTTTTTTTTTGCTTTAAATATCTTTTTCTGCAGCCACAACCTGGGGCTTACTCCTCAGGTGCACCAGATCAGTCCTTAGGGGGTTACTGCACTAAAGCAATGGGAGCAAAACTAGCTTCCACTTTCCCCCTTAACCCTGGGTGTAGTCAGAGGCTAGTTCAGCAGGCAGCATACCTGAGTTAGCTTTAACCTAGCTATCCCACACAGGTGTCTGTGTGGGCTAGCCACTCAGGGTCAGGGTTCCGGACAGACTTGAGAAGTCCGCACTGAAACCCATGCTGCTGCAGTCTCGCTCCAATACCCAAGCTAGCTAGATTAAAGCTAGCATAGGTGTGTCTACGTGAGCTGCAGTCACACCCTGTGATTGCAGCGTAGACACACACCCTTACAGGTATTATAGTGAAAGAATAGCAAGGTTTAGATAGCTGGGACTTGAGGACCTAGAGAGATGTCCGAATCAAAGATGACACCCAGGACAGACAGGATGGCAGTATCACCCAGAGTGACCAAGAAAGGATGCAAGCAAGAGGGACTGAGGTGAACATTTAAAGCCCTGTTTTAGCCATGTTGCACTTGAGCTGATGGCTAGACGTCCAGGAGGGGGTTGTCAGAGAGACAAGCCAAGATTTGTTTGGACAGAAGGAGACAAGTCTGGAGTGGAGAGAGAGAAAGAGAGATCTGCGAGTCCTCAGCATAGAGATGGTAGTTGAACTTGCGTTTGCAGATGGGATTACCCAGAGATGAGGTATAGAAGGAGAAGATAAGGGGACCAAGGACAGAGCCCTGTGAAATCCCCACAGAAACCTGGTGCGGGGGGGTGGGGGGGAGGGGGAATAAGGAAGATCCTCCAAAGGATATGATGAAGGAGCAATTAGAAGGGTACTAGGGGAATAAGAAGAGGACAGAGTGCTAGGAGACAAGGGAGGACAGCGACTTGCTTAAGGACTTGATCCTGGTCCACTGAAGTCCACTGGAATTTTATCGTTGACTTCACTGGGAGCAGGATCAAGCTGCAAGCATGCATTTTGGCTCCAATTCAGGAAAGCACTTAAGCATATTCTTAACTTTAAGCAAGTGCTTAAGTCCCATTGAAGTCAATGAGACTTTGGGTACGTCTACACTTACCTCCGGGTCCGACGGCAGGCAATCGATGTTCTGAGATCGATTTATCGCGTCTTGTCTAGACGCGATAAATCGATCCCGGATCGATCCCGGAAGTGCTCGCCGTCGACGCCGGTACTCCAGCTCAGCGAGAGGAGTATGCGGCATCGACGGGGGAGCCTTCCTGCCGCGTCTGGACCCTCGGTAAGTTCGGACTAAGGTACTTCGAATTCAGCTACGTTATTAACGTAGCTGAATTTGCGTACCTTAGTCCGAAGTGGGGGGGTAGTGTGGACCAGGCCTTTAAAATGCATAACCTCTTAGTCTTTGCACAAGTGATGTATTATCTATTTTTGACAAAGGATGAACTGAAATCCAAGAGTCAAAAAACTAACCATGATTTTTTTCATGAGATCATGTATGTGTTGGGAAATATGCATTCCATTGTTATATGGAAGGAGCAGGTGTGGGGGGAGGAAACTAAAGAAGGAATCTAAACTATTTTGAGGAAAATGGATGATTTTGGTTCCAGAAACAAGAGTAGGCTAAGGAATGGAAGCCTATTGTGCTTATACAGTCATAGCTAAGGGTTTCTCATTGAACAAAGAGCTCACTATTTAATAAGATACAATAGCAGATGCAGCTGAACCCAAATCATCACTCAGTATATGCAGATGTACTCATCCATAACACCAAAGCTACCTGTGTGCACTGCTCTCAGCCACTTTATGTAATGACAAACCTTAACTCCGCCTGTGAAAGATCAGTTTTCGGCACATCTGGAAATAGTATCAGCCAATCAGTGCTGCCAAGAAACAGGGCACTTTTGACTTTGGTTGGTAACCTAGTTTTAGTATGTGAAGGACCCCTATGCTCAAAGGTTCATGTCTTTAGTCAAACATTTTGGTGGCACCTTTACAGATGGTGCCTTCCGCAGGCAAAACTT
This sequence comes from Terrapene triunguis, assembly GCF_002925995.2. Lineage (NCBI taxonomy): Eukaryota > Metazoa > Chordata > Testudines > Emydidae > Terrapene > Terrapene triunguis. The sequence goes on along the minus strand of NW_020664413.1, from coordinate 30,584,939 downwards.
CAGTTGAAACCACTATCATTGAGCCTAATGGAGCTTTCCCTAAATGACATTAAGTTTGCAGGATCAGGCCCAGAAACTTGAAACTGTATTTTATTGGACCAAAAAATATAATTGATCTTGACAGATGATAATTTAGTTTCTAAGGAGGGCAAACACTATACTAGAAGTTATCCAGAAGCTCCTTAAATAGTTTGGATAGATGGCATTAGTCTAAAATAAATGTAGTAGTCAAATAATCAAATGTACCATTATATTTCTAGCTATTTATAATCCCCCTTTAGTTTAGCATGGCATATGTCAATCGTGTATTCATTTAATATTCCTAATCCCCTTCAGATCCAATGTAGGCTCAGACCTACCTCCCACATAGATGTGTATATTATTTACTGCACCACTACTAAAGGTGGGGCAAAAGTTGTCTGGGCTTACCCAAAGAAGGCAGCTCTGCTTTGTGGTTGGTTGGGGTGGGAGGGGGAAGGGAGGAAGGTCAGAAACTGCTGCAAAAGGTGCTTTGCAGCGGTGACCCCCCCCCGTCCCGTCCCCCAGAATGTGCATAAAGGTACGAAACCTGGGTGGGGCAAGTCTCTATGTCCAAGCAGCAAGGAAGCCAACACCCACCCTCCCTCCCCTTGCGGAAGCGTCTGGCATGCTGGGTTAGGACTTGCTGTGGGCATTATGCTAGTCGCCCCTTTTAAAGCGGGGCTGGGAAGGAATTTTTCCCTCACCACCAGAATTGGCTTCGGTAGAGTGTGGTTTTTTCGCCTTCCTCACAGCACGTGTGAGGATGGACCTTTTCTGGTCAATAGAAAAGGTGGTAGGCCATAAGTCGCAACTTATTTTGTAATATTGGGTGGATGTTCAGTTTAGGTACTCCATAGGGAGGGCAGTCAGTGACCAGATAAATGGCCTGGTAAAGGACTTAAAAGGAGATCCTGGATAAAGGGACAGAACGGGGAGGGGGTTCGGGGACTCCTATGATTGGCACAGCAGGGAGCCAACCCCCTCCGTTCTCATAGCCCTCCAAACCCTCTCACGAGGCTGGTGGATGGTAAGGTCCAAGCCATGGGTCGGCTGGGGGACCTGGATGGAAACAAAGAGGGGCTGGTGAAAGCCCTGGAAAACTGAGTTGAATAAGTATGGATTAAACAAAGGGGGTGGGGGCTGGTGAAAGCCCCAGAGAATTGATTTAAATAAGCATGGATTTGCCTGCACTGTACACTTTATCTGCCGGTAGTCCCAGACATCTATATAATAAAGTTGCGGCCTGATTAAAACCCATAACAAGTCTCCTGTCCTTCTTGCGGTATACCCAGACAACAAATACATGTATTTTATGTCACCAAACACCAAACTGTTCCCCTAATTTTAAAATAGCAGTTGTCATGTTGCATGGGAGAATCAAAACTAAAACAGCAAAGTATTACATGACCACAGATGCTTTTAAAGTAGCATTGAACTAGTGGTTTTAAATTAAACATTTGCCAAGATTACTCAAAAGCTAAAAACCGAGGGGCATGGGCACATGAGGGGGAAGGAAGTTGTTTACAAATGAGGCATGTCGGTTTAAAATAGTTTATAAAAAAGAAAAGGTCAGGAAAACAAACAAAAAAGACCTTCCTCTGGAATATATTCACATATGGCTGACCAAATAATATATCATTATTCTTAGCTGAAAGCTGTTTATAACAGAGTAAGAAAATAATTTCTTTTTAAAAGCTATTGATTTGAAAATTATTTTTATGAGTATTGTGATGACAGTGAGAATTTGACAGACTATGTGTACCACATTTAGGGTAGGGGAATCCACTGGTGTTTTAGGTTTTAATGAAACTGCTAATTTTGTCTAAAGCTTTGGGTTTCTTGGAATTTTTTTGGAGATTTGCAAAACAATTTTTCCTTAATTGAAATTTATTTTCAAGGAAAATTATGTTAAAAATCATTCTAATTAAAGCTGAGGAAAAAACAACACAAATGTATTTCTAACTAAATGGAATCCTGTGCCATGCAAACAAAAATATTCTTCTTTTGAAGCAATTGTTCTTTTGCTTCTAGACAAAGAGAATATAGTTTAAAAATGAGCTGCTCAAAACTCTCATTTCAACATAGCCAAATGGCACTAGAAGCTCTCTAGGCTTAAGATCTGTTCAAAAAATGTCATGTGGTTCTTCTAAATTTGGCATAATACTCTTCCACCCTGGATCATGTCACAAGTTCTGTTCTCATTTACAATGGTGCAAATCATCTGCAACTCCACTGACCTCAGTGGAGCAATTTCAAATTAACTCCACTAAGAATGAGTCAGAGCAGAATTTTGCAAATATATCTGTAAATAAAATAAATCAATTATTTAGTAAACGCATGCTAAAAAGATAGAAGGTCTATTTGTGTCACACTAGCACTAAAAAGACAACCTGCCGTAACTGGTTAACAATATTAACCATGCGATCCAAGGCAATCACACCACACTGGTAAATCGGCTCAGAAACTTTATATGGAAAAACATTAAAACATATGCTCAAAGATGGAAACTTTCTTAAAATCAATCCATAGTCTGCACCTGTGCCTTCCATGGAACTCACATTGTCATCCATGGCATTTTTGTGCAAAGAGGAAAGGTAGAATATGGCCCTAAGCCCACTATGTTCCTGCTGTTTGTTTTGCATGCCCCAGATAAAACGCAATGATATTTTAGATTCCAAACTCTCCAACTCTCATTTATAATCAGCCTGCATAACGGCCATGTTTACAAAATGCTAAGAACAATCTTTCAAAGACGGAGTGCTATAATTCACAGGAGTCAGGCATGCCAAATCGCCTGTTGTCACATAAAATGTGTGTTAATCCTGCTGATTTAAAATAGCACTTTAGTAATGTAATGAATGGTAGGTATTTCATACATAATATTTAAAGTAAGCATAATACTGATGGAAGTGCAAAGTATAAGAGGGATTTAAGGGAATCAAATTGTCCATCTTCACTGATTTTTTTAAAATGCTTTTAATGTTTAAAAAATCAGCATTATAACAGCAGCTTTCTTCTGCAGAGTTTATCACGTTACCAATTTTCTCTTTTAACTGCCCATCTCATTATCTCTAAGGAGTCCCATTGACTTCAATAGGCATTGGTTCAAGCCCTAAATGCACTGTAGTAACCACCAGATGAGATTAATATTAGCTACTAGTTCTAACAACTAGCTGCTGAGTGTCATGCTACAATGACAGCACAAAGGTGAGACTGGACATTAAATGACCACAATTTTGTTAACACAAAATAGCATATAATCATGGCAATCGGGATGGCTCCAGGCACCAGCGCAGCAAGCGCGTGCATGGGGCGGCAAGCCGTGGGGGTCAGCCTGTTGGTCACTGTGAGGGCAGCAGTCAGGCGGCCTTTGGCAGCCTGCCTGCGGGAGGTCCGTCGGTCCCGCAGTTTCAGGGGCAATTCGGCGGTAGGTACGCCGAAGCCGCAGGACCGGCAGATCACCCGCAGAAACGCCGCCGAAGCCATGTGACCGCAGACCGCCCGCAGGCATGCCGCCAAAGGCCGCCTGACTACTGTGCTTGGGGCTGCAAAAAACATAGAGCCGCCCCGATGGCAATAGTCAGGCAATCCTTCCTGAATTATAACTAACCAATGATTAACATGTGGTATTTCTATTCCAGTAATAAAACAGCAGCAAATAGTTCAGAGCCTATGTTCCAGGCTCACCAGTCTCATGCTTATTGAGGCCTTATGGCCCCTTCGTCGCTGAGCCCTTGTGCACAGTACGCTATATGCTAGTTAACATATTCCTGCCTCAGAAAAGTATAGTTTCTTAAACAAATGCATATAGGGCTCATGGGAACAACATTACAATAGTAGTAAGAATAGCAGAATCAGGCTCTGATTATTTTTATTAAAAACAAATAGAACTGTTGAGAGTATATTTTCACTTTAATTGGAGAACAAAATTTTCAAAAACTCCTAAGTGACTTGTGCTCCTCCATTGACTTTCAAAAGGACTTGTGCTCGCTCTGAGGTCACTTAGGTGCTTTGGAAAATCCTACTCATAATTCTTTAGATTGGTAGTTATGGGCTTGGGGGGTGGGGTACGTTGCCAGTAAGATGGACCATACCACCTATTACCAATTTATGCTTTCAAATTATTGTTAACAGTTTAAGTCTATATTTTATACTTGCTCTTTCCAGAATTATGCCAAACTTATTCCTGGAGCTACTGTTGGACAACTTCAGAAAGATTCTGGAAATATTCTCCAATTGATCATTGATGCATATAAGGTATGTTTATAACATACTTCTCCTTTTGCATGTCTGCTATTCTCAGATATTAAATTGTGATTTGGTGAAAACAAATGCCTTTGGTTTTGTTTCTGCATTGTTTACAATAAGTGCATCAGTTGTGGACAGATGCCCAGCATTATAGAAACTTTCCATCGGTCCTGAAAAAAAGAACATGCAAGTTCAAATGTTGTTTGAGTATATACATCACACTGTTTTGCAGTAATATTGGAAAGCAATGCACTAAGAATGCTATTCACTGCTTTAGCTAGGTGGTGGTGCCGCTGTGAAGTTGTTCTAATATTTTTAAAGGATAGAATATAGGCAGGAAAAAAAGATTTGAATGTGTTTAAGATTATGTGGGGAAATACAAATAGGGACATAAACCTGGTGCTGCCTTTCAGAGCTTTGTTTATAAAATAGATCCTGGCTGCCTTGCTCTTGGAAGTCAGGGGAATCTCTCTGGGTACATTTACAGTAATATATTGAGGGTGCTAGTCCCTGTTGTTGTTTTTTTCTTTACTTCACTTTTCTTTATTACAAGCATGTACTCTAGCAATTACTACATTTTAAAAAACCCCTCTTTGTAATTATCATTTCCCATGCTTTTTTATTCTCACATCCTTTATTTATATCATATCTCTAATAGGTTCAACAAAATTATTTTGATTTGCAGGACAAAGAAAAAAATAACATAAATTGTGAAATCTTTTATAATTAATTGTAATAGCTTTTATACTATGGGTTTCTAATAAACACCAACAGGTTTTCTATAAAGTTAACAAATAAATATGACAATGCACTTTAAAATCAATCAATCAAGGGACTACTATTGCAATAGACCTTGGGTGAAATCCTGGCCCCATTGAGGTCAATGGTAAAACTTCCAGTGGAGCCAGGATTCCACCTCTGGAGTTTAACATAGGACTAAGGGTACATGCCTTCTGTTAGGGTTAATTGAGGATGGAATTTTAGGACATAGCTACTGTTACTCCACCTTTAATGGATGAAAAGCCACTTTTACTTACTATCTGCAAGAGAAGCTGGAAAATGGATCCTGGCCGCTCCCACACATTGCTCAGCACTCCACAAATAGTTTGGCTAGTTTGAAAAGTACAGGGTTCCTCTGATCAGGGCAGAGAGTGAGAGGAGTGCCAATTGGAGCCTCATATAGATACCTATGTTGCCACATATGAATCAAGGCCCCCTGGCTGAGAGACTTTCAGAATTTATTCGTGCCCATTGTATTAATGCTAAAGGTTAATTATTCCATTAGTTCGTGTTTGAAACTCTTTTAAGCACAAAAAGCAAGTTAACCCAAACATTAAGAAAATCCTCCTTCCCACCTCCTTGAGTGCTTTGAAGATTTATTTTGCAGAATATTTTAAATAAAAATGAAGTGATGCCTCACTGAATGAAACACCATTTCCTTATATTTGGTGGGAGTGTAGAAAAGCTGAAATTGTGGTGGGAATAAAGGTGAACTTGTTAAAAATCACATGATTGGGACTTAGGAATTCTAGGTTCTAGTTCCAGCTCTGCTACACTCCTGTGTCACCTTGCATTGTCTCTCTCTGCCTCAGTTTCCCCATCTGTAAACTAGGAATAATAATAATTACCTTCCTCAGAAGTAACAGGAGTACTTGTGGCACCTTAGAGACTAACAAATTTATTAGAGCATAAGCTTTCGTGGGCTACAACCCATGGTGTTAGGTTAAATCTGTGAATGTTTCTAAAATGCTTTATGTTCTTTATATGACATACACTATAGAAACTCAAGTTATTATTAATATCACTCACAGATGTATTGACCTCTAAAATCTTCAGTGGGAGTAAGCAAATTAGGAAACTATGAGCTGTCAAAATATTTGTTGTAAAATGTTCTCATCTTTCCCTGTGCCGCCCCCCCCCCCCAGTGTGATTCATAGTCTCCAGTAAGCATGTTGCTACCTGTTTTGACAAAGGGTAAATTCTGTATTAGCTTTGTATCTTCAAAGCAATCATTCAAGTTGCATTATATCTGAAATCAAGCCTGTTGATTCCCAGGTTATTCCAGCATTCTTAAAAATACAAAGAATTCCGTTCTCTCCAGCAGCCAGGTCCCTTTTGGCTTACAGGGTAATAAAGATTGAAGGAATAATATTTTAAACAGATCAGAGGGAGCTGCTAGCAAAGGCTCAAGTTTGTAACACCGCTGATGCCTGTTTCATTCAGGAAATCTTTGAGTTAAAAGTGCTTCTGCAGGAATGTTTTAATGCTCACTGTACTTGGGAGCCAGATTCTGCTCCCAGTTATGCCCATGTAACCCACTAGATTTGAGTCTTCCCTTGAAGTCATGGAGGTGAAAACAGGGTGGAGTTTGACCCCGGATTTTCATTCATTTTCAGCTGAAGGTGTTACATATTTTTAATTTAAAAAAACATTTCACAAATAGAAAATGGAGACGTGGTGATAAAGATCTATCCCATGCATCTGACCAAAAGGATGATGGGCTTATGCACAGCAGCATTTAATTTGTACTTACAATTACAATTTCACTTTTAAATAGTTTTGCAGTGCTGCACCTCAATTCCAGCCCTGGACCTCCAATCCAGCTGATGGAGTGAGGAGTTGAAAACCAGACTATTCTGTGGTACATCTTATAAAGTCTGCATTGCCAACTCTCCTTATTTTAGCATCATTCTCATGGTAGTTGATGCTTTTGTTAGAACCCCAGCTGCTGGAATCAGTTACTGTGTGAGAATCTCTGCTTTTGGTTTTTGGGTTTTTTTTTTTTAAGGAATTTTCTTGCCTTCATGGCTGCAGAGAAAAGCTTGACCATGTGACCCTAAACATCCCCACACCAGATGGCAAATCAAAAGAACATAATATTTATTATTTTTAATCTCATGATTTTTAAGCAAATCTCACGATTTTCTGGGGCTGGACTCATAATTTTTGAATGCTTGGAGTTGGCAATAATGTCACTTTCACTAAGAGGTAAATCCCTGTCCCCTCCCTATATGGGCACACAAGACCTTGGTGGCAGCAGAAACTGTATAGTTCCACTGCCTGGAGAGTAGGCAGGATTTGGGGATGCCACTCACAGATTGCACAGACCCTGCCAGCTGAATTAGAGCTCTCTAAGGAGGTTCCTTTGTACTTCCAAACAGAGAAGGCTGGGGAACAGCAGAGCCAGAGGAGGTGCCCATCTTCCTGCTTCAGAGGGAGATGCAGGCAGCACAGAGGCTACTTCAGTCGGTGGCTGGAGTAGCAGCGGGGAGGGAGAAATTGCATCCCATCCAGCTCCCCAACTTGATCCTCACTGCACAGCCTTGTTGCTCAAGCTGTGTACTATAGAGTGGATTTGGAGCTAAATGAATATATTAAAAATCTTGCTTAACAAATGGGCTGCTATCATTTATCTTATTAAAATAATACTTCAGTGAGGTTTTTCAGATGGAAAGACACAATTAAAATGAGGTAGATAAACAGATGACCTCCTGAGGTCCCTTCCAACCCTGATATTCTATGATTCTATGATTCTATGTAGAGAATCCAAAGCTTATACAAATGAGACAGTTATGCGAGTTTATACATATTCCACTTGAAGTTTCAGCTAATGCCCATTGCACCTAGTCCTGCAAACCTTTACTCAAGTGAGTGGTCCCATTCATTAGGATGACTCACATGAGAGTCTCCAGGGAAATTAAGAAAAAGTGGACATTTTCAAAAGCATCTAAAGTACTTAGGAACACAAATCCCATTGGAAGTCAGTGGGACTTGTGCTCCTAAATCCCTTAAGCACTTATGAAAATTTCCCATCAAACGGATTATGTATCTGAGGTTTAGCCTGATGCACGCTATTGATTGAATTAGAAAGCCCATTAAAGTCCATAGGAGTCCATCTTGCCGCAGTCTTCAGTGAGTTTTAGATCAAGTCTCAGTATATTGTCAAAAGTGTAATACAAAAACATTTAAGAATGAAACCCAGAAAGCAGAGTGTGAGAGAGCGCAGGCAGCAACATGAAGAGTCTCTCTTCCTTAAGCAATAATAGCATGATTTCTGGCATTACTGAACCTGTTTTGAAATCCAAGCGAAAGCTCATAAACTGAAAGAGTTTCCATCTGGGGAACAGAAGAAAACAGGAAGAAGAAGAGACTCAGATTTACACAATGGAGTGAGCCAGAGCCAGAGGATTAGGGCTGGCTCTGGTACTGGAAAGATAGGGCCAAATCCTGGAGTCTTTTCTCTGGCCATTCTCAGACAAAACTGAAGTCAATGGGTGTCATGCCTGAGCAAAGACTGTAAGGTTACATGCTAAACAAGGAAAGCTACAGTGTTAGCAAAGTGATCATATAAATTCCTCAGTAAGGCCATGGCTAAATTAAAACCTACAGAAGGGAGCAGAGTACTTAGAAATGAAAGAAGACTTATTATTAGAGCATTAAGTACATTACCCTACAAGTGCAGGATATGGTCGCTCTGGTATCAGATATTCAGCTGATACGGCTGTTGACGTTAGCCTAAAAGCCAATACTTTGTTCATTTTCCATTTTTCTTGTAAGAAAGAAGTATGTAAATAAAGTATAAAAATTCGGAATTCTTTACTGCATAGATAAGGTTGAGTTTTTCCAATATACGTCACAAAGACGTGGAGCATTAGCAACCATTCCATCCATCGTGTTCCTTTTCTTTAAGGAGCTACGATCTGAAGTGGAGCTGGAGGTGTTAGGAGACACAGAAGGACTCAATCTCTCTTTCACGGCAATCTGTAACAATGGTACCATTTTTCCGCACCAGAGGAAATGTTCCCATATAAAAGTGGGAGAGACAGTAAGTAGATAACAGATTCTCAAATGACATTCATTCCTGTAAAACTGAGAGAGATTTTTTTAGAACACCAAGGCAGAAATCTTGCTTCCTTTATTTAATAAATCTCTTCCAAACAAATTGAGAGTTATTAGGCAATACCTAATAAATTCTTGTTCTTGGCTGTGCATTATATGTCCAGAGTATTCTTTGCATTTTGTATGCTGCAGCCACGAATGGTTAATATATTTTCTTCCCCAGGTCTCTTTCAACATGACAGTAAGCCTACCTACCTGTGAGAAAAGGTGGAGGCAGATTGTAATAAAGCCTGTGGGCCTGAGTGATGCCCTGGAAATTGATATTCAGCTGGAATGCAGCTGTAACTGTCAGAAGGAGGCTGAGATGAACAGTTCCAAATGCAGCAAAGGAAAGGGCTCTTTTGAGTGTGGTGTGTGTGCCTGCAACCCTGGCTACATGGGTCCTTATTGTGAATGTAATGAAAACTCCCTGAGCACAAATTCCTGTAAAAGGTCTCCAGAGCAGAGCTCCTGCAGCGGGAGAGGCGACTGTTACTGCGGGCAGTGTATTTGCCATTTCTCAGTGTATGGAAATATTTATGGGCCATACTGTGAATGTGACAATTTCTCTTGCGTGAGATTTAAAGGATTGCAATGTGGAGGTATGTCCCCCTTAAACTATTTTTAAAATCTATATTATAACCTTTTATGTAGATGTGACCTTCATTATAGGTGTATTCCCAGATGTGAGCTAATTTCAAGGTTTTGACATTTGTTTTCATTCCACGTTGGCATGAAACCAGAACCTTTCAAAAATTTCTGCAAAAAAATGAGAGAGAGAGAGATCCCTTCCCACACCAGAATATCCCATAGCCCAGTGGTTATGGCACTCCCCTGGCATGTGGGAGTCCCAGTCTGTGGGTCTCCTACATGTTAGGTGAGTGCCCTAATTGCGATGCTATAGCAGCAGTGTCTCAATCTTTCCTGTTGGAGCTCTTCCATTTTCTACAAATAAATAATTAAATATTAATTGGACCAGAGAGAATGAGGGACTGTACCCCAGTGGTTAGGACACGTTCCTGTGTCTCCCACATCCCAGGTGAGTGCCTTAACCACCAGGCTATTGGCAACTCCAGGGTGTGTGTCTCATTTTGTCATTTCCAGATCTGTCCCCAAAACTGTACCATTTCTCTGTTTTATAATTATCCAAGTATGCCCTCCAGTATTTAATCACTTTGAGCCTGATTCCGATCTCACACTGGTTTTATGCCAATGATATAAGTGGAATTGCTCTTGATTTACACCAGTGTCAGTGAAGTAAGAATCAGGCCCTTTATATTTATTTTCTTCTTCTGGACTGAATTCTGTCTGCTACAGTGTTGTAATTCCAGAGCAAGTCCATTAAAAACAATGGGAATAGAGTTAAACTGGCATCTCTCTGGAGTAGCACAGTAGTGAATCAGGTAGGTTGGAGTTATCCCAGTGTCAATGAAAAGACAATTTGGCCCATGAGGATCGAGTCTGATCTCCCACCCATATATATCAGGAGTGACTCCATTAAAGTGAATAGAGTTGCACTAGTTTAAGTGAGATGCGAATCAGGTCCTTTATGTTTAACTATATATTGAAAAGGGTGGTTTTTTTTAAATATGAGAGGTGCTGGTAGTAATGAAAATGTGCATTCTGAAATAGAATGCTTGTAATGACTTCTTCTGTCACTTTTAAATGAAAACACTAACCTGGCAAGATAACCATTACTTTTCTAGGTAATGGTGATTGTGACTGTGGTGAATGTGTATGCCACAGGGGATGGACTGGTGAATATTGTAACTGCACAACTGACACTAACTCCTGTGTTTCTGAGGATGGAATACTGTGCAGTGGAAGAGGTGAATGCATTTGTGGAACATGTGTTTGCACAAATCCCGGGGCCTCTGGTAGCACATGTGAAAGATGCCCTACATGTGGTGATCCTTGTAGTTCCAAACGGTAAGGTATTGTTTTTACCATATTTGTATTTTCTGCTTCATTCAGATGTGTGCAGTATAGTAATAGCTCTGGGGTTCCCACCACATTTTTCCTGGGTGTTGGTCCTAGAACCTAAGGGCTTCTCTGCTTCTTCTGTGCGATCTAATCATAATGCAGAAACCAAACATTTCTCAGCATTGATCCGCTAGATCTCAAAATGAACTTCAGGGAAAAGTCCTACAATGAATTCAGCTGAGCAATACTGACATCTGTTCATGGAACAGAACAACAACACAGCAGCATAACCAATGTCACAGAAAGAAAAACAGACAGGGAAGGAACATATAATAAAGTTTGCAACATGACTGTTACATTATTTATGTCTGCGGATTCAGAAGGCCAAGTTCTGCTCTCAGAAGCTACACCAGATTTACACATATATAGCAACTCAAATACCAAATTCAGCTAAATGGAGCGTGGATTAAGCAGATGCAGCTGTCATAGGAGTGTCTGGGTGAGTTCAGTGGAGATAAAAGCAGTGGCGTAAGTTATGCATCAGGTATAAGCTGATCTGAGACTGATCATAAGTGGCAAAGAGGCACTGATTTCACCTTCATTGAGATATGTAAAAGAAGTGGAGCTTGCATGCGCGGGTATACCAGTAAAAGCATTTAAAAAGAGGGTAAGAAAAGCAGATCCTCTAAACACACATTCGTATGCCTGCACTATTGCCAAATCGTCCGAGGATAAATTCAGCCTTGAATTTATCTGCAGTAGTGCCTACTTGATATAAGTAGGCACAACTGCCCAATTAGGCAAGGTGCTTGAATTGCTCTCCATAGAATACCAAATTGGTGCGAAGTACATTTGCACGTTCACGGAGTGCTGAATCAGTGCAAGTTACGTTAAAGTATCACTACTCTGCTACTTATATTGATTTATACCTGAGGCCTGCTTCTTCTCCCACACTGTCTTTACCCCTTTGGAATTCCATTGCCTTATTCTCAATATAGCATTGTAAATGAGAAAGGAACCCGTTCCATGATGTGTAACTTATACTACTATGGCTCTGTACAACTAGTGGATCAGGTCCCAGAAGGCCAATACAGTTTGCTCAAGACTCACATGGATAGGCTAAGTGCATAATATTTTGAGTAAACATAGCCCTTGAGTATAAGTACATTATGCAGTAAATATTATTGATCTGTTTATACTCTGACTAATTCAGCAGACTAATAGGAGATATTTAGTTATCTGATGGGCATTGAGTTAGCATATTAAAAATATATTCCACATCATCCATTTGTCAGACCTTTTCCATCTCTCCTCTTTCTTTGTCACTGCCATGACAGCTGAAACATATGGCTGGAAAAGCCAAGAGAGAGAAGATTGGAAGACATGGCTAAGTTAAGAGACCAGGTCAGAGGGGACTGAGAGACATGGTTAGGCAGCTGAGAAAGTGAGGGCAGTAGTTTGAGAAACATGGCAAATATGACAAAAACACCAACAACACTGAATGTATCTACATTTGATAGGGACTATCCCATTACCCACTCATGTATTCTATTCACTGCTTCACTTGTGAGTGATAAGGTCACCCCCATCTCATGAAAACAATCACAGTACCCTCAGCATTATTCTCATAGAGGGATGTAATTCAATGCAACAACTGTGATGGCCAGTTTCTTTTTAAACAGTCAGTCCTACAGAGTTGTTGTTCTCAGAGTCTCAGCCTCTGAATCCAGTCAATGCTTTAAACCTAGAATTGTTCCAATATACTTTGCAACAACAATTTTCTTATGTGAATTTTCTTTATGTATTTTCTTTATTCCACTAGCGGACTCTAGACGGGCTCCAACTCCAATTGAATCACTGGGAGAGTTTCTATTGACTTCAGTGGGAGTTGGATCAGACCCTGAGTTTGTTTTTAAATATTCCAGTAATTGTACAAGTAAATAAAGTAAATAAGATATTTTGAAGTTATTTTGCCAATAACTTGCATCAGCTTAATTAGCATCTGTGTTAGTAGCTCCTGAGACAAGTGAATCATATTTGAGAGACATCTGTTAAGATACCTGAGCATGTTTTTAGTTACTTGGTAAATATAACACAATATTTAAGAGATTTTAAACATAGGGAGTTTTATATTAGATTCTCAGCCTCCTCACATTGAAGTCAATATCAAATATTAGTCCATTTGGTAGACATTCTTCTGACAAGTATTTAGTGTAGGCTTAATTCAGAACCTTTATCTTTAAAAATGAATGCTATGTATGAGTAACCCCATTTCTTTATCAGACATACATGAATAATGTTGCCTGGGGTTCTGTCTGGTAACTAACAAGAGCTTAGAGAGAAAGAGGGCAAAAGAGTACTTAACTACAGTACCTTTATTCAGGGTTTTTTGGAGGCAATACATATCACATTTCTGAGAACTACTGTATCTATAGCACAAGACCTTTTGTTGGCTTCTTTTTAAAAAGTAGACAGCATATATATTCTCCTTTATATTTGTGCTTTGTAACAGACAGAGATTGATGAGCTTTTGAATTATTTTTCACAGGAGCTGCATAGAATGTCATTTGGCTTCTGATGTCCAGTCACAGGCAGAATGCAATGAAAAATGTAGATTAGTTGATGCAACTGTCAACAGTGCAGAAGGTTTGTACATCTTTTATTTAACTGCCTTTTGCTGTCTGCCTTATTAATAGCTTCATTTTTCATTAGTTTTACATAAAAGTATATACAATATCTGAAAATTACTGCAGTACATACATCATTTTTTCCATGGGATTGGCTTAAAAAATTATGCCAGTTATTTGACTATCTATCTACATATACAGTACTGCACTGAAAAACATTCTTATTAATAGCAGTCAGAACTATTTATCCCTTCAGGTTAATTAACTCACCACTATACACTTAGTTTCCTAACCAACTTTTGAAAACTGTAATCCACCTATGGCTGAATTTTAGTCTTACGTGCACTAATTCAAACTCCCAATGAAAGCAGTATCCTGACAAAAGCATCTGGGTGTAAAATTATACCCAACCCATAAGTTTCATTGTGATTTCTGCCCTCAGATGCACATGCAGTGACTCCTTTGAAGTTCATGAGAACTTCCAGGACAGAAATTGAATAAAATATTACCCTCATAGACAAAGAAATAAAACTTTAAACAAGACCGCTAAGCAATATCGTTGCTTTTTCTAAAAAGAAAAAAAGGGAGGGGCCTGCATATAGTTATGCAGACAATCTGTAATTACTTCCAGTGCCAGCTAATACCCTGACATATTGTAATTCTGAGGCAAGGCAGCACAATCACTATGCTGTAAACATATCACAGATATGACTTCACCTCTAGATCAGGCAAATACAATAATTAGGACAACAATGCAGAATGCTGTATGCACATCTTGAGATTGTTTGCACTAAACCGCTGGGAATTTATCCACAGGATAACAAATAGCAGCAATCCAGTGACATTTGCATCCTTTCTGAGATGAGCTTCAGCACAGTTGTATTTTGTGGTTTCTATTACAGCTATCAAATACAACGTGCAAAAATTGTAAGAATTTATCTTTGGGGGCAGTGATGGCAACATTGTATTCCAGAACTTAACAATAAGTTACAATGATTAATATATGTGGTATATATTCATGAACATATGGAATTCTATAAACTGTAAATAAGTTCATAAAAGCAATTAATCATTGTTCAAATGATAGATACATTTCTTTGGATGATACTAATCTATAAATCCAAATAAGTTCCTATAGTTTATGGTAAAAGTACAATAAGTAGTATATATTTATGGCAAAAATTCTCAGAAACATACAAGTAAAAATAATAAATTGAATGAACAGGTTTGTTTGGATAGTTATTTAGAAGACTGTGGGTAGCATGGATATTTGGTATCTGAGTACCTTCCATACAGTTTTTGGTATCATTTGGTATTCTTAGTACAAATTTTCAAAAAGCTATCATTGAATGGCAGATCTTTGTAGCCAAGGATACATAGAGCATTCTATTTAAGGTATCCACAATACTACTGAAAACTGGGACTAGCCCATTGCATTGTCTATATCCTTGTGTGTTTAGAGAGAGAGAATCTGGGTTGACACTGCTTTGTCCTAATTTTGCACTTGAGCCTCTTTCAAATTCTACCCTTCCCTGACCATAATCTTCAGCAACTGTAGACTTTGATTTTGTTCATAACTGCTGTAGTAAAAACTGCATGATAGTTTCCATTCTAACTCCACAAATAAAATAATTATTGCAAACTTTATTTGAACAGCTCTACACTTGATCCAAAATGGTTGAGAGTGGTGGGTGGAATGATTGATTTGGGCATGGAAATAGCCCTCAATGAGAAGTGACTTTAAGTGGTCTGGAGAAAATGAATACTTAAAAGAAAAAAATAATCAGAGGTTCCAAAAACAACAGAATCATAGAATATCAGGGTTGGAAGGGACATCAGGAGGTCGTCTAGTCCAACCCCCTGCTCAAAGCAGGACCAATCCCCAAACAGATGTTTACCCCAGTTCCCTAAATGGCCCCCTCAAGGATTGAACTCACAACCCTGGGTTTAGCAATGCTCAAACCACTGAGCTATCCCTCCCTCTCATTGAACTGCAATGCAATGAGAATTAATCAAGTTGTGCATTACTTGCCCTATGTAACTGCATAAATTTGTCACTGTTACCCTTGTTCTTCCTCCCCCAGCTTCTTGTTCATTGTTAGTTATACATATTTGTTGCATTTCACCCTATATTTTGACTGTAAGATCTTTGAGGCAGGGACCATCTTTTAATCTATGTTTGTACAGGGGTTAGCACTATGGGGCCTCAATCCTGACTGAGGCATCTAGGTGCTACTGTGATAAATAATAATACTCGTTGGCTTTAACTTAACAAGTTCTAACCCTTTGAAACTGTATATAGTGTGTATGTATCTGTGCGAGGGGTGTTTGTTAGTCTCTGAAAAGTCTGATCCAAATCCCATTAAAGTCAATATAAAAGCTCCCATTGACTTCAATAGGAGTTTGGTCAAGTCCAAAGAGTGCAGCTAAGGAAGACTGCACTATGCATGGCTAACGTAGCTGCATATGGACTGAGGCAAGGGGTTTAGAGGATCCCTTCACTCCTTTCCCATAGACCTTGTAAGCGGCAAAGAAGTTAAGAAGGGTTGCCCATTTTGTAAGAGTCACAAAGGGAGCCCTGTTCTGTTGCATTTTAGGAGTCCTGCTTCTGGGCAAGGTTGCAACCTCAACTTGGGTGTTTCCTGATTTTTGAGTGCTTCATTGTGAAATTTGAATATTTTTAAAAAATATTTTATATAGAATATTAAAAATTTCTAAATAGATTTTTGTCTGAAAGATTCCTTTACTAATAATTGTTACACGTAAAACCTGAGCTGATTACAATTGAGAAACAGTTAAACACAAACACCCAAAATACACACAAAAACACATACATGTTTTTTTCTGTTTCTTTAGATTGCCTACTTTGTGCATTTGGCAGTGCACTGTGCAAAGTCAGTTTCACTTCCCACTTTTAAGTGCTAGCATCACATTTATAAGTGCTGTGCAGGAAACTCACTTGAATGTTCTTGTCCTCATACTCCAACAGGGTGTCAACATAACACAACAACTGTGGAGGTGCTGAAGTTTCTGAGTTTTTATAGGTGCTACTTTATGTTACTGTTTTTCATGGATGAAGAGAAATTGTCAAATTAATGTTAAGTATTAAAAAATTGAAAATTTCTAAAAATGCTGAGATAGCTGCAAAAATCTATATGAACTACAGGAGCCAGAGATGGAAACTGAAGAAAGGTCAAGGAGGCATCTGTCTCTCCATGTAGCTAGGTATGGAGCTACAAGCCAGGGAGCAGGGTTAGGAGGAACATACTCAACCAGCTTATAGAGCCAGCAGAGGAGAGGATCAGGGAAATGAGCTGCAGATTGGGGAGAGGGCCAGGCACTTGCTTTGAGCTGCATCCCTGAGGCACATGCACAGCTAGTGTTCAGTGTGTTCCCATACTCCTTCCCCAGCTCTGCTCCGCACACACATCCTATCAGGTCTATACATGTTCCCTTACTGTTTGTATGAGTCACAATAAAGCAATTCTAAAAGCCCAGGACAGTATGATTAGGAAAGAACTAAAAGGAGCATAAGCGGCAGATATATTTGACAAAAGTGATTTTGTTCCACTTTGGCATAATTAAGAACATTTAAGTGGAGGCACCCCTTTAAAGCTGTCAGCTTCCCATCTCAGTGCAACGTAAACCTCAGGCACTAATCCTGCAGTCCTGCTGCCTAGGATAAGCCTTGCATGCTATCTGACCCAGTACAAAGCTAAAACACTTCAGAAGGAATCAAACTGGTGCAGTTGGAACAGTTTTCATAGTGGGGGTGCTGAAAGCCATTGAACAAAACTGTAAGACCTGTATATGATGGAAACCACTTCAAGCCAGGGGGTGCTGCCACACCCCCAGCGTCCCTAGTTCCAGCACCCCTGAACTGGTTGGTGTGTACATTTTTTATCCTTATTCTTCAGATAAATGTGTTTTTAAAATCAGCTCCTTACTGTTATTTTGTTTAAATTCTCGTTTCTTTTTTGAGATGGGGAGTGGTAGGGATACCTTTTTTAAAAGACAAACAAGAAATTTTCCAGATGACCTGATAAATGCTGCAGTCTAAAACTCTTTTTGCATCCACTAGCATGTCCAGGAACCCATTCAGGTTTAACTGAGTTTTGTGTGTTCTCAGGGCCCAGTTCACCACTGTGTCGTTGCAGTTTTATACTGGTGTAACTCCATTGATTTCAAACTCTGCTGAAATCAATGGTATTATGCTGGTATAAAACTGGAGTAATGTAGTGAATCATGGCCACAGATACCATAATTAGTGCAAATTACACATGTCTTCTAAACATATTTCTTGTGTTGTCTTGTTAATAAAACTCAGTGTGCACTATAGAGGGCTGTATTTTGAGTATGAATTTTTTAAAAACCTAGATAATGCCTAGTGTTAATGACCTCATATACTAAAACAGTGGGACACCTTGGAGGAGGAATGAATATATTCAGTGTAAATTAAATTTAAGAAATTAAAGCACTGTTGTCAAAAATCTGGAGTCAAGCCCTGAAAAATCCTGAGATTAGTTTAAGTCGTGGCATTTTAAAAAAGTAATAAATTTGGGGTTCCTTTTATTTGCCTTCTGGTTCTTGAGCCTTTTGAATGCACTTGGGTCACACTTTTCAAGCTTTTCTCTACCGTACTGACAACTAGAAACTTACTTTTTTCTTTAATGAAAACTGAGATTCTCTTATAATCACTTGACTACATGGCCACATTGCATCCCTATGTATGATATAAATAAAGGCCAAATTATATGAAAGTATATGATACATAGTAAATAAAAGTTGACATTGTGTATGTACAATAGCTTCCTTGAAAATTCCATTATTGTAGCCAAATTATTTCTTTGTTTGTTTGTTTCCTTTTTTGTGATTTGGATGTTTGAAAGGTTTAGGTTGGGCTGTTTGGCACTTCTTACTCAGCCAAACTCCCACAGAGTTTTGTCTGAAGGAGTGGTGAATAGAGCCTTAAACGCCAATAACATTTCATTTTTAAAAATCCATTTTACAAACTTCTAGTTTTCTCACATCTATCTAAAAATAACAAAGACGGACAGGCTTCTTTAAAAATCCATTAAAAGGAAAAGCTAATTTTTAGAGCTGAGTTATTGTATAAATGGCTTGAAACCATAGTTTATAACAGAAGCAACAACAGATGTTCAGCTACAGAGGTGTTAACAGGCATTGCTAAAAATGAAGGATATTTTCTTAACATAAAGATATTATATAATGTTAGAATTGGAATTGTGGCACTTCTGGAATTGGATATACAGTCTCAGATTCCAATCATTTTGCTTCTTCTTTACTGTCTGCCACAACTATTCATTCCCACCCCCGACCTCTTGAATGAACCCAACATGAAAGGTTCCCTACTTCGGAAAGGTTTGAAAAAAATACTGGATTAAGTTTTCCTGCACAAATACATTAAGTGAAGGGGCAAGTAAAACTGGGCAGATTGTCATAATGGATTACTTTTGTATCTGCCTTCCACTGAATCACATTACAATGATCCCACAACTACTTCTGTTATTAATTTATATTTTATTATTGTTACAATACATGCCACAGTATTCTTTAGGAACAGCATTGTGGAAGGAATAAATGGTAGTCCTTTTAAAGGTATCAGTATCTGTTTGATATGTGACTATCTACTTCTGAAATGTAATCTAGACATACTACCAGTAGCTCTAAGCCAAAGAGAACATATTGTTTACTTTGTACTAGAATCAGGGCTATTATATTCCCTAGACAACTGGTGGAAAGTGTCTTAGAAGTATTTGCAATTCATTGAAATTCACACTACAGCAGATTGATAGGTGCACTTGATGGTCAATTCAGATTGACAACACCTGGACGTACTCTTCTGAAACATAAGTGGAAAATCTAAAACAAAAACAAAAAGCCATTTAGAGTGGAAGAAAAAGTTGTTAAATATAGTGGACATTCTTAGGATATTTCCTTCTCTTCCTGACTTTACTATATGTTGAAGAGGCCATGACACACATTAATCCATAGTCTCTGTTTTTATTACATGTTAAATTGCATTTGACCTACTGGGTGGCTTCTTTTTCCACAGATTTCTCAAAGGATAAATCTATTCCCTGCTCTTTACAAGGGGAAAATGAATGTGTTACTACATTTCTAATGGCTACAGATGAACAGGGAAGGACAATCATTCATAGCATAAAGCAGAAAGGTGAGTTGTTAATATCACATTTTTAATATATGCACATTGTGAATTAAAAGTACAGATGGGAGAATCAAGCCATACATATTGGAAGATTAGCCAACTGAGATGTTATGTACAGTACTGTATTTTCTTGTGTTAATAGTTTTCTCTACCTAATCAAAAAAAAAGCACCTCCTAAAATATTTCTTTCATGTGATGGTGAAATGAGATGTGACCGTTCTTGCAATACAGGCAGTATGGACTAGTGGACTGAGCACAAGGCTAGGAGCGAGACATTGCTGATCTAAATCCAGTTCTGACTCCCTCTGTGGCCTTGAGGCAACTCACTCTATCTCTGTTTCAGTTTCCTCATCTGTAGAGTTTGGATAACATTTCATTCTCTACAACACAGAAATGATGTGAGGATTAATTACTTAGTTTTTCAAAAGCACTATGGGAGTACTAAACATGATGATAATGATGATGATAGCAAATACCATCACATTACATGACAAATTACCTGTAAAATCTTATTCATATAGATACAAAAAATGTTAATAGATTAACAAGAATCCATAATAGTTACACTAGGCTTGATGAAGTAAATATTTTATATTATGTGCAAATATTTTTTAAAATCATGCCCAGTCCACATACTGTAATTACATTTAACACAGCACTATTACCACGTTTTGAATGATTTTCACAAAGTTACCCTAGATATTCAACAGTCATTTTTACTAAGGTATGTCCTTTCATTTAAAAATATTTATTTATTTATTTATGGTGTTATTTGTCTTTGCTTATCTTTCATTTAAAGATCCTAATCATGTGGGACATGAGAAAACACACTCCTCTTCTCAGTTACTAGATAGCACATTTCCAGGCAGTCAAATACATTTTTGGACACACCTAGGATTGCCAACTTTCTTATGGTACAAAACCGAACACCCCTTCCCTGTCCCTTCTCAGAGGCCCCACCCCCTCTGTCGCTCACTCTCTCCCACCATCTCTCACTTTCACCAGGCTGGGGCAGGAGGTTGAGGTGCAGGAGGGGGGGTGAGGGCTCCGGCTGGGAGTGCGGGCTCTGGGGTGGGGGCGGGAATTATGGGTTTGGGGTGCAGGAGAGGGCTCCAGGCTGGGATAGGCGATTGAGGTGTGGGGGGTATAGGCTCTGGGCTGGGGGTAGGGCCAGAAATGTGGGGTTCAGGGTACAGGAGAGAGCTCCAGGCTGGGGCAGGTGTTTGGAGTATGGGGGGGGGATGCAGACTCCGGCTGGGGGTGCAGGCTCTGGAGTGGGGCCGGGGATGAGGGGTTTGAAGTGCAGGATGGGGCTCAGGCTGGGGCACGGAGTTGGGGTGTTGGGAGGGGTGCAGGGTGTGGGCTCCGGGAGGGAGTTTGGGTGTGGGAGGGGACTCCGGGCAGGCGGTTGGGGTACGGGGTCCTGGCAGCGCTTACTGCAGCTCCCAGGAAGCAGCCATCAGGTTCCTGAGACCCCTAGGCGCATGGGTGGCCAGGGAGGCTCCTTGCGCTGCCCTCACACCCACAGGCACTGCCCCTGCAGCTCCCATTGGTCACGGTTCCCAGTCAGCTGGGAGCTGCAGAGCCAGCACTTGGGGCGGGGGCAGTGTGCGGAGCCTCTCTGGCCACCCATGCACCAGGGAACGGAAGGATCTGGTGGCTGCTTCCGGGAGCTGCGTGGAGCTAGGGCAGGCAGGGAGCCTGCCTTAGCCCTGGGCCCCCGCTGTGCCGCAGCGGTGCTGACCAGAGCTGCCAGGGTCCCATTTCGAACGGGCATTCCAGTCAAAAACCAGATGCATGCCAACCCTAGACACACCCAGTGTCTCACTTCTAAAAGTTAGTTACATCATTAAGGAAACCACTGCACATGCTTGCTTTCCTTCTGGCAGTATAACTTGAGGTTTGGAAAATTTCTCCAGCCACTCATCATCTTTATTAATTCTGTGTGCAGTGTTTCTGCAGTATCTGTGTCAGGAATTAAAGTGATTGCACTGGAAATAATCAGCTATTCCTGTAAGAATATTATTGTTTAATAATAGTAGTGTGCTATTATATACAGTAGCTTTATACCAAGGAATGTTGAAGCAAAGCTTTACAATAAGGATGGAAGGTATACACGTGTAAACTGCACTCCCCAGATTCAAGATCATAAAATATTTTCATAGCTGTATGATAGTCACTTTATTAAATATATTTACTGTGTTTCTTTAAAGATCAGGATTGATAGAAATAGCTTACCGCAGGCATACTGCATGCAAATGCTTTGCAGCATTCCCCACACAATTCTGACAATAAACCTAAATTCTAATCTGCTGTTCCACTTCCCGGCCTGTCTCAAGTAGAGGAACAATTATGCTGTGGTTTTGTGATGTATGCAAATGTGAACTAAGATGAGAACACCATGAACGCTCAAAAGCTCATTTTCACTTATGGATCTGAAGTTCAGTCTGCATGAACAGCTAATGCCTTCATCCAGTGTTCAAACTAGACCTCTCAAAATGAGTTGCATAATGACATCAATCAAAATAGTTGTGACGGGTTGGATCACAGAAACCCCCTTGGGAGCTGCTACCCGATGGGCAAAGACTACCCCTGCTTCTGTTTTCCCTGCCAGCTCAGGACTCCAGCACCCTGTCTTGCTGAGCCAGACATTCCCGTCTGCTCCAACACAGACCCAGGGTCTGAATCACTTGTCCCAAAGCTGCAAGTTTACCTGAAAACAGCTCACAGAAGTGTGCTTGTCTTTGGCACTCAGATGCCCTACTCCCAATGGGGTCTAAACCCAAATAAATCCGTTTTACCCTGCATAAAGCTTATGCAGGGCAAACTCATAAATTGTTTGCCCTCTATAACACTGATAGAGAGATATGCACAGTTGTTTGCTCCCCCAGGTATTAATACATACTCTGAGTAAATTACTAAATAAAAAGTGATTTTATTAAATACAGAAAATAGGATTTAAGTGGTTCCAAGTGGTAACAGGCAGAACAAAGTAAGTCACCAAGCAAAATAGAATAAAATGCGCAAATCTATGTCTAATCAAGCTAAATACAGATAATCTCACCCTCAGAGATGCTTCAGTAAGTTTTTCTCAGACTGGACACCTTCCAGGCCTGGGCACAATTCTTTCCCCTGGTACAGCTCTTGTTCCAGCTCAGGTGATAGCTAGGGGATTCTTCATGATGGCTCCTCCCCCCCTTTGTTCTCTTCCACCCCTTTATATATCTTTTGCATAAGGTGGGAACCCTTTGTCCCTCTGGGTTTCCACCCCCCCCCCCCCACTGGAAACGCACCAGGTTAAAGATGGATTCCAGTTCAGGTGACATGATCACATGTCACTGCAAGACTTCATTGCCCACTTGCCAGCACACACATATACAGGAAGACTAACAGGTAAACACAGCCATCTGCAGACAATGGTCCTGGTTAATGGGAGTCATCAAGATTCCAAACCATCATTAATGGCCCACACTTTACATAATTACAATAGGCCCTCAGAGTTATGTTTTATATTTCTAGTTTTAGATACAAGAGTGGTACATTTTTACAAATAGGATGATCACACTCAGTAGATTATGAGCTTTGTAATGATACCTTACAAGAGACCTTTTGCACGAAGCATATCCCAGTTGCATTATATTCACTTATCATGTTTTTATAAAACCATGTAGACTGCACAACGTCACAATAGTCATGCAAAATAAAATCTGTGTAAATTATGCCAAACTGAAACAAATTCTAAATGTCATCAGACCATGGTTCAGCAGCAAATTTCATAAAATAGTAACCTTCATTGACTTTTATGAGTAATACTGGTTAATATTAAAATGATCCTTTATTTGAGAGCTGACAAAAAGAACATGCCCTCTGGGCTTTACAAGCCTATTATTATGTTGAATTCTAGAAAAAAAATCTATCCCAGAATAATACTGATTTTCTATTCTAAAATGCCCATATTCGACCTAGGATTGCTAGCTAGCCTTTATAGAACCAAAAAGAAAAAAAAAATTAAACCATTTAAAAAGTAGTATTCAACTTCTAGCATGGTAACAACTTACATTCATCATGGAAATGAAAGTGAAACATTTCCAAAACTGAGGTGTCTAGAATACTTCTGTCTGGTTCAAAGATGTTAGTTCCTGTTTTTAAACACAGGTACCCTAACAAACTTTACAAATCCCACACCTGGACCCTCGTAATTAGCACCCAGATGTGTATAATGAACATTTATGCACTGAAGTGCCAAACTGATCAATCAAGTGTGTTATTCCGAGTCCTACTTAGGTGCTTTTGTTTGAAAATTGGGCATCTGATTTGATGCAGTATCTCCTTATCCAATACTTCACCTTACCTTCACTCCATCTTTACTCATGAGGTTTGGTCACTGAATGGAAAGGACATGACCATTTCAGATAGGGCTGAAAGTGACATCTGTTCAGAACTCAGAACTGACTGGATTCACGTGCGCAAGATCATGTCTGTATTTTTATGAGTATATTCAAATCAATGGAGCCCAAGACAAAGCACCTTCAGTGTAGTTTCTAGGGGTCTGATCCTGCCCCACTGAAGTCAATGGATTCTAGTGGGAGCTAGGTTAGCAATACTATTTACATTATGGCAATAGACATTGGAAAACAGTGGAAGTCTTTCTATATCTCATTTAGACCTGTGTGAAGAATTTAAATTCTGTTTCGCACAGAATTTTGATATTTCAAAATTTGGCTTCACTCTGAATCAGCCCAAAACCTGAACATTTCAAAATTCTCCATGAAAGAAAATTCCAGAAAAATAATCATTTTGGATCAATCAGAACATTTTGTTTGGATAAAATCAAAATGTTTCTTTGATATTATCACTTTTAAAAAATGTTACATTACATATTGTAATATAAAGAAATCATAGTGAATTTTAAAAATTCCAAACAAAAAGATTCAAAATTAAAAATTGAAATATTTCATCTTGAAAATGTTGAAATGAGACATTTCAACATTGTCTGAACGTTTTCCCTTGTTTTCTCTGCTAAATGAACTTTCTGCAAAATTGTCATGATTTCCCAGCATTTCTATTTTCAACAGCTGCATTCTCTGATGGAAAATGGTTCAGTTGTAACTTTTTCCGAGCAACTCTAATCTTATTTATTTGAGTCAAATCCCAGTCCCACATCTGAGGCATTTCAAGGGGAATCTTGGGTTTTCTTGCTTTTCTTTATTTTTTAGATGCCATTTCCCCCTAGCTTCTCCATTTCACCAATGCTGTTTCCCTGTGTTAGTAGTCATCCACTATACTGCCGACGATCTAGTCAGCATCTTTCCCTCTGCAATATGCCTGAGTGCTGTAAATCCAAGAAGTGAGATTATTGTGAGACTTCATGCTACCACTAAGCCAACCACTTTTCTCATTTCTTTTGGAAAAATCACTTTTGGATTTTTATTTTTGGTGTTCCAAATTTAACTCCAGAGAATCTGTATCTAGTTAATTTTGTATTAGAGCTATGAGAAACCTCCGTAGTGAATACTTTTTACCCTTGCAGTATAATCCTTCTGGGCCAGTTTCTCAAACCTTTTCGTAAACCTGGTTTGAATTTCATGGAAACCCGAGCTAAATGGTGGCTTCAGATAAAACTATTTCAGCTGAGCTTCACTTTGAATTCTTGGGTTCGTATTCAGGGACTGGAAAGGTACATGAACTTGAAAGAAAAGGCACATGCAACACTCAGCAAGGAAAACCAGCAGGTTCTTCTCAGTTGTTTTCAATTATACTTATAAATAACACTCATAGCTTGCTTTGTTTCTACAGATTGCCCACAACCTCCAAACATTCCAATGATAATGTTGGGTGTTTCTCTTGCTATCCTTCTGATTGGCATTGTTCTACTTTGTATATGGAAATTGCTAGTTTCTTTTCAAGACCGAAAAGAGGTTGCCAAGTTTGAAGCAGAAAGATCAAAGGCCAAATGGCAAACGGTATGTACTTGCATTAATTTTATACAAGTCTCTATGATTTGGCTCAATGGCTCTCAAGTAATAAAGGAATTGGACAGATTTCCCAAACCATGCTTTTGTGTCAGTAGATTTTCACTATATAGCATGCTATAAATTAAAATTGTAATGGGTTTTTAGGAATGAATGAAAAATAGATGGATTTTAATATTCTTCATTTTATTTCTTCCACACACAAATATGGTGCACTGAGATGTTGGTTTTTTAACGAACAACTGGGCATCTAATGAATAATTTTATATGCATCTATTAGTAAATAGTTTGATTAAGATCAGAGGCACAAGCCTGTTCCCATAAATATCACATGTTCCTTTTTCCCCGTTCCTTCTGCCTGGAACTTTTGCTCTGTTGCAATAGTCTTAAAATGAAAAGGGCTGGGAACCATATGTTCAGTAAGCTTTTCTAGAGAAGAGTGGAAGGGATTTTAATGTATTATGATGTATTAAATACTGATTCATTGACTAAGACAAAGCTACGCTGAGCAAAGTAGCATCATGATTGACACACTTCAGCAGGACTAGTCACTACATATTCTCCAGCATCTGAGAAAGAAAAATAGGTATAATTTAACTCCAAGAATGCTTCCACAATGCCTTTGGTTAGCCAAGGCTGGTAAGAGGGAGGTGAAGGAATAGAAGAGCCATCAGGA
Organism: Terrapene triunguis; assembly: GCF_002925995.2. Taxonomy (NCBI): domain Eukaryota; kingdom Metazoa; phylum Chordata; order Testudines; family Emydidae; genus Terrapene; species Terrapene triunguis. The sequence goes on along the minus strand of NW_020664413.1, from coordinate 30,558,404 downwards.
GGGAAAATAAAAAAGCTTCTGAAGGGAAAATCAGTGAGGCCAGACAAAGGGCACTGGAAACCAACATTAACATACCTAGTGTTAGCCCTGAAAATCCCTGGGGTTTCCCTAATTAACCACGTGGTACAGTCTGAAGTGTCTGACTACAGTAGAGCTGAATAAAATTCTGACAGCATATGTCTTCCACCACTCTTGCTGAAAGTGGGAGAGAAGGTATTTCCAAGGCCTGTCAGCTGCCCATAGTAGGAGATGGGGAAGCCACTGCCATGCCCCAAGAAGACTGGCAACAGATAAATGAAAGATCACAGGCCTGTGGTGGGAGGAGACCTCTTGGGGAAGTGGGAGGCCATCTGTGCATTCTGAGGTTTACGTGCATCTCAGGCTCAGGATCCTGAACCTCGGCTAAAAGTTTGTGTAAAAGATAAAGCAGCCTCATTTTCATCCAAAGCCTGGAACCACAGAGGTTTTCTGCATTGCTTCAGGTTTTGTTCTGAAAGGAGTGCATAGCTTTGGAGTTGACATATTGTTATATTAAAAATCCCAGGGAACCTTCTACAAGAGTTGGGGTGAAGTGAGCTGCCCAAATTCCAGTTACATTCTGCTTATCTAAATTCTTCCTGTACTCTCAGATATTGTATTCCTCACTCCTGTCTTAAACTATTTGGTGGAGTTACTGTGTACCCTTAAAGTTCTATAACAGGCAAAACCAAATTCCCAAATGTCAAGGTTCTGGATCTGAACTGTCCGCATGTTCAGGGATGTTTATGTTGGGCATATTTGCCAGAACTTGGAATGGGCGACAGGGGCTGGATCACTTGATGATTACCTGTTCTGTTCTTTCCCTCTGAAGCAGCTTACATTGGCCACTATCAGAAGACAGGATGCTGGGCTAGATGGACCATTGGTCTGACCCAGTATGGCTGTTCTTATGTTATGGAGCTAGGTGTAAGCTGTGAACTTTGTTCCAAGGTTTAGGCTCATCTCTTAAATAGCTGATGCATTTCACCCCAGAAATGCCTGTACTACATGGGTAAGCAAAATCAGAGAGCGTGATCTTGTGAGGAGTTGAGCATCCTCAACTTCCATTGACTGTGAAGACTGAAGGCACTCAGCAGCTCACAGCATAGTTTGGAAAGCACTTTGAGCTAGATTGAGCCATTAAGCTCAGCCCAGACCAAGGGACGGTGTACAACTGTGCCCTTCCAAGAGAAGGTCAGGCAAAGAATTATGTCTCAGAATTACAATTCCACTCCAGTTCTCCCCTTGCTCTGATGGGGAGTAAGTTACTTCACCCCTGTTTTGGAGTGCAGTTTGCTCCCCCACCCTGTGAACTCAGCCAGCTATTCTGACTGCTGAGTAGCGTGGTGGACCCAAGGTTCCCACTCCCTGCCCCATCCATTCCCTATCTTCCCCCACACACACCACTTGCTTACAGTGGAGAGTCCTGATTGATCATTCTCTGATCTCCCTCTGTAGCCAAAGCCACACTCTGTACAGCTCTACTCCCCCTTAGTTCTCTGCATGACCAAATAATGGTAATGTCAATGTTGCTATACAACAAACACTTTAACTGCCTCATTAGTACTACTTGCATATAAAAGAATAAAAGCAGCATTTTGTGAGAACATTTTTATTCAAACAGAAAACTGTTACACCTCTACCCTGATATAACATGACCCGATATAACACGAATTCGGATATAACATGGTAAAGCAGCGCTCCGGGGAGGCGGGGCTGCGCACTCTGGCGGATCAAAGCAAGTTCGATATAATGCGGTTTCACCTATAATGCAGTAAGATTTTTTGGCTCCCGAGGACAGTGTTATATCGGGGTAGAGGTGTACGTGACATTTCACTGTGTTGATAGCAGTAAAAATGGGTTAACCAGCAGACCTGAAAAGACATGCAATATCAACTGCAGATTAGTGAGTTGCTACAGCTTTGTTTAAACACGATTAAAAGAAGCGATGAACAAATTCATGTTACTATACATTACATACACTAATTGGCACAAATTTGTGTTTTTATAGAAAAAAAACAGGCTTGACAAATGAGTACTATCTTTATAATTAACTGAGCAGTTTAATGGTGAATCATCCCCCTCTCCCCCCAAAGTGACTACAGAACATTTTATCTAGGATTAGCACATAATTGAAATTAAGGTGTAAACTTTGTGATTCTTTTTAAAAAAATCTAAAACAGAAAATAACGTGTTGAGAATTTACATGGGTTGGTAATTAATTAAAGCCGGAACGGATATGCATTACCTAATAATACTTATCTAGCACTTTTCATTTTCAAGGCACTTCTCCATCATCATCTAACTAATCCTCAGGTAGGAAAGTATTATTAGTGCCATTTTGCACACAGACAACTGAGGTAGTTAAGGCACTTGCTAGAGACCACAGAGGGAATCAGTATGAGAGTCAGGACACCTCGCCTCCAAGTAGCTGCATCTGACCAGAGTTCAAGTCATAATAACATTGACAAGCTGCTGAGAAAGCTGCAACCAGCCAGTTTCTGTGGGTCTAGGGTGGGCATGGGGGATTCACCTGAAGATTGTAAGAATGAAGGGAAAGTGGGGGGGAAATGGAGAGAATTTGCCTAAAAATCCCCCAAAAATAATTCAGGAAACTGTACTGCAAAATATAATTATACCATCTGTGTAATTAGACACACTCTGCTTGAAGGATTCGGCAATGTGATGGGGAACATTGAGGAGTGACATTTCAGTGTCAATGCTGAAAGCAGAAATGCCATCTGAAGGCAACTTTTAGGTGCCTACATAAGGAAGGTGGTTCAGTGAGGGACTGGCCTCAAGGGGAGAAGGAGTGCTCTAGCTCATTGTGGGTGGTAAATAACTGTGTGTTAAGAACTTGGAAAGCTTTGTAATCCTCAAGGCAAGGATAAGGATATCTGTAGTTTCAGATAGCACAAAACCGCTGATACCACTGGAAGGGATCTTATTCCACAGGTGCAGGCCAGCAAAGCACACTTGCCTGAAGGGGTATTGATGCATGACTTCTCCTGTATATAAAGTGTTTCATTCTATAATAAGTGTACATGGTGTTCTTACTATCATTTTAAAACACATCTATTGCTTTTTTTACTTGGCCCATAGTTCTGAGTGCCAGAAGTAATAAATCTATCATTTGATTGATTATTAATAGTTATATGTGATTACAACTGGGAAGTTTTAGACTGATCTGCCACTCTGTTACATCTGCTATCAAGGGACCAGGGGAACAACCCTTTCATCTGAGTAGCCTGCAGAGATCAAGTAGGGGAATGGTGGCAGCATAAACAATTTAAATGACCCTTTATAGAAAACACTTTTTATAGTCTTTTCCTTCTAGAATGATCCAGTCATGATGCTCTGCATGAAAATAATGTAAGGCACATGGTTAACTACATCTTTGACAACATACTGTTTGACTAGATTTGTTTTTTTAACCTGGAAGACAGGTTTGTTTGTTGTTACATTTTTCCTAGTTCTGGACTGATTTGTTATGCTCTGTGTAGACTGATCATAATTATGCCATATTACGATCTTCAATGGATCTGCACATGACAAATTTACTGTGCTATATTCTGTAATGCAGCAATAAGCACATTACTTCCATATATAAGGAATAAAAGATACTACTGAGTTTGTGTGTGGTTTGCATTACCAGACTGAATCAGGTCAGGAATCATTTACATGATGGTGACCCACACTGCTCTAAAGCTGAAGAGGTAGCATTAAAGTTAATGGGTTGCATCTACACACATGTGCAAATGAGTCAATGGTCAAATGGCAGATTTAAGAAAAATTATATTTAACTTACTAGCATTTTTTCTTTCTTTTTTTTTTTTTCTTTTTAGGGAACAAATCCCCTGTACCGAGGCTCAACAACTACATTTAAAAATGTAACTTACAAGCACCAAGAAAAGCAAAAAGTGGACATTACTGCAGATTTCTATTAGCACTTCAGACACTGAAAAATTAGTTTTACTGACAAGAAATATAAAAGCACTATTTCGTTTTTATTTCTTTATAACTGATTACATGGATGTTTGTTAGCACATCTTAGTGATATAATTCAGCTAGAGCAAATATATTTTGTGTGTATTGAAGGTACTGTAGATAATTTTTAGTCATACAGCAGTTAAGAGGAACATTACAAAGAAACACATTTAACATTCAGACCCACAAATTAGTCTTAAAGAAAAAAGCACTGAAGATTTCTGTGGAATTTGCTCCACAAATAGAATAAAAATTCACCATCAATAAGCACATTTTGGTGAGTCTACCTTGTATTTGCTATTTATGGTGAATTTTACTTTACGTTGTTCACACTACAATGCCACACATATGGTGCATGCCCAAACGCAATCAGTCTACGGTGTTGGCTTACATAAAATAAAAGATAGGAATTTATGGATGACAAGACTAATGCGAGCAGGGCTAGGGGGTCCTGATGCCAAACTATGGGCCTGGATAGTGATTTAATCAGAAACACCTGACTGTATAGCCTAGCTTACATGGATCCAAAACTTACAGAAATATCTCCTCAACCTCTTTGCCTTTCCCTCTTCCTTTGCCTGTCTCCTTCCCTGCCCCTGACTCTTCTCCCTTTGGTGTTCTACCCCTTTCTTTAAGGACCCATCCTAAGGCACTGCCAAAAGTGAATCCTGTTTAAACACAGCCAGATCACTTCCTCCTCTTTCCTCTGAGTTCTAGTGGAGAGGTTCTTGTACAAAAAAGAAATGTTTGTCATAGTTCAGAAAACTCAATAGAGCAGCTTTAAACCTGAAGAGGACCCTGAGGGTTCTGAAAAATCTACCTCCTGTGCAGAGATCCCACACAAGGCCTATACACCACTTAATCCTAATTAGGTTTCAAGACATGCCTAGGAGCTGCACAGGCTATTGTGCAAGCCCTTTGCATAGAAGAGAATTTCATACATGAGGCACATTTGTAATTATCATACCTATAATAGCATTGTTTTGTGGATACCACACACACAAATGATGAGATTTTTAGGTGTCCATAGCAGCAGCGTATTCTAACCTGCCAGTCCATTTATTCTAGTAAAGAGAATATATTTGGCCCTTTTGGGCAGTTTTTCAAAATAAGCAGTTAATAATTACTAATTCCACTTGCTAGTCATGGCAGTGACCTTAAAAACTCAGTTTTTAACTAGAGTTGCTAACTACTTGCCATAGACCCTTAGTCAAAAATGCTGATGGCATGCACAGTACTGAAAAAAAACAGCTGATGTGATAACATGTTAATGACACTATCAAGATTTTTTTTTTTTTAGAGAGAAAAAAATACTGTATTGACCTAGATATTAGTTTCTTCTGAAATGTTTTAACCTTCTGGAATCCATGGTAAAGAGATTCAGAGTGCAGACTATTTTTACGACAGATACATATGCCATCTGAAAATATTTTTTAAAAAACATGTTAACCTATTGACAGACTACCAAAAACTATATTTTTCTCTTCATTAAACCAAAATTTTGATCTAAAAATCCTTGTAGGTGGCCATTTTGAAATAAATATTTATTCCAACAGTGTGTGCAACTTCAAGCTTTTATGTCCGTACATTGCAAATACAGGATGTGGTGTGAATTGATTTATCACGTAGCGCTGAATCATACCTGTTTTTCTGGGCCTGATCCAAAGTCTACTGAAGTCAATTGGTAAGGATGGATGAGCCCTTAATGTCTGGAGAGACATAAAAACAGATGTCCATTGCTCTGCGGTTGTCACCTCTCTCTATTTGAATTGCAGAATATCTTTTAAACAGCTTGAAATCAGTTCAAGTTGTTCTACCTCAGTAACCAGACTTCAGACTAAATTCCAACACATCAGAATGATGTATATATTGCTCTGAAACTTACAACACATATATTTTATTTTATTTGTTAAAATCTCAACTCTTTCCCCAAAATAGTTACAATGGAACCTTGGCTATTAGTTAATGGAAGTTTTGTTTGTTTGTTCAGATAGAAGCTGATTAACACTATTCATTATTGGATTGGGACCTATGATATATATTTGTGTTCAAAGAAACTTTTAAAACATCTTTAGAAATAAGATGAGACAATATAACAGCATGTGAAATAATTGCAGTGTGAAAGGCTTACTGTAAATCTAATCACTGGAACTGGAATAAGTTAATTAGGCATCTGTACTTTTCACTATTCTTTCACAACTCATAGTGGAAGCTACACGTATGCAGAGGGCCCAGATCTGCAGTCCTTCCATTCACTTAACTCATACTGAAGTCAGTGAAAGTTACATATAGCGTGAAATCCTGCTTCCTTAACCACATGAATAGTCCCACTGAGCAAAATCATGGCTCCATTGAAGTTAATGGGAGTTTTGCTATTGACTTCAATGGGGCCAGGATTTTACCCACTGACTTCAGTAGGATTATTGCACAAGTAAGGATAGCAGAATTTGGACCATGGAAAGAATGTAAAGGTAAAATAGATATTACTTCTGTGTTTGGTTTTAAAGTAAAAGTATCAAATGGGAATCATTTTTAAAAGATTAAAAAGCATCTTCCATTTGGTATCTCTAAAGTAACCAAATGCCTATTGTTTTATTAAACACCTTTTAAGTTGTATTTCAGAATGGCTGACTCAATGGATCAGGAATAGCAAGAAGAGCCTTTCATCTTTAGGTCACCAGTTTATATATAGAACAGCTCTGTAGTGTTTGAATGTTGTTACCCTCTGAACACTATTCAGTTTCTCCTAATGCACAGACTGAACTACAGAACTCATTCATCCCCTGGCAGGGAGCCCTGGCAGGCCAGAGGCACATTGGCAAGGCAGTGTGGTGAAGAAGGCTGCTTATGCTGTACCAGTTCTGTGCATCAGGACTCTCAGTCAGGCACTTTTTGCCAGAATGAAAATCAATCAACTACATTTTATAGTAAGAATTCATCAGAACAGAGAAAATAGCCAGTCTCACGGATTATTTACTGTTATAATTAATCATGTTTATTACAATAGTGCCTAGAGATCAACCAAGAATGGGCCCCATTGTGCAAGTCACTATACGAAAGTCGCTGCCCTGAAGAGCTTACATTCTATAGGAGACCTCTCAAATACAGATCATGCTGAAAGCTATTTTTAATTAAAATACGTGCTGCAAGCTTCCCAGAGGTCATACAGCATATTATAAGATGTTGATCAGAGACCAGTGGCATTTTCCCCAACTCCAGGAGTGGGGTTTGTCCTTTTATTTGTTATCTTGTAGATACTTTTAGCAAACTTTTACAACCCTTTTTTCCTTTTTCAAACTCTGAGTGTCTGTGTGTTGGGGGAAGCGGGGGGCGGCGGAGAGGATGGAAAAGTCTTTTTTTTGCTGTTGTCATGGATGATGTTTTGACCTAAGGCTGGACCTGGAGAAAGGGCAAAACATTATTAATAGATGTACTTCTGTTCACTGAAGAGTTAAACTAAGTAAATAAAAGAATGTTCATAACTTTTTTTTTTGTATTTGTGTATCTGACATACATTAAAAATGTAATTTAAGCAATTTGTCTTGCATGGATAATTTTCATTTTGATTTACAAAAATTTATATATGTACTGTGTGTCCAGATTGCATTTCCTGTGTATGGCTTTTTCAATTTCAGGAAACAACATAATACAGAAAATAGGTAATGAATCCAGAAGTCGAATGTCAGGGCAGTACTCTTTGTGTATTGTATATAGTAATGCAGAGGGCCAAATCCTGCATCTTCCTCTCTGGCTATGGGGTGCCCTGACTCACCTAAGTCAGACCAGTTCTCTCAGAGGAGAAAAGGAGGACAGGATTTGGAGATACAGAGGGTCCACACTTCCTACTGGCTATCGAGCTGTATTCCACTATATCACACTGACTCCCAGCATGCAGAATAAATCAGGAGAGGGCCAATGGAGCCACAAGTATATTGATCCAGTCAACCATTTTCCCCTATAGCAGGGAGGATGGTAAGGGAGCCCAATGGCAGTCTGGGCTGCTGTAGTCTTGACTTGCTTGTAGTTGCAGTTGTGGTGGGCTCTCTGGCTTCGAGTGAGAGGATTCCCGCCCTCCAACACCCTGAGGAAATACCCAGTGTACAGCCAGGCTACTCGGACTGTAAGCTAGTTCCAGGAGTTGGGCTATGAGTTTTACCTGCTAAAAATCTGTGATATTCATCATATGTTCCTAGAGGCAAATCTCACATTGACACCAATGAGAATTGAGATAGGACTAGAGATAGGGTGACCAGACAACAAATGTGAAAAATCGGGATGGGGGGGGGGGATAATAGGAGCCTATATAAGAAAAAGACCCAAAAATCAGGACTGTCCCTATAAAATCAGGACATCTGGTCATCCTAACTAGAGACCAAGCATCAAGGAGCTGAAGTATCTGCAAGTATCCACAGACTGGGAGGAGATGTGCAGAAACAGCACTGTCCGCCTCTCCCTGAAGTCCCTCACAGACTTACAGCTCCCTGGTTTCAGAGGGAAAGGTGGGACAGGGTGGGTGGATGAAGCTGGGAGGAGTAGCTGTTCTACAAAGCATCCTCCTCCTCAAAACCCATAGAGATTTATCTCATAAGATAACACCAACCCTTATCTTACATAGAAACATCCTCTGTGAGGAGAGACCTGCTGTTGGAGTGTTTGGAATCAGCCACACAATGTGATCCAAAAAGTGGAGTCCTAGGTGAATTTTTTTCCTTAATGCTGCACAGCTCTGCATGTTTGCCCTGAGTTCTGAGTACAAAGCCACACTTCCTGTATGCTGGTCAAGCCTTTTGAACCCAAACTTCCCAGCTTGTTTTACAGTAGGTGGAAGGGGAACATTGTCCGAGTGGAATGATCACACACAAGCTACATGAGTAAAACCTGAAGGAACCCATTTGTTCCTCCATTCCTCTGCAGGGTATGAGTAACTCCCACTGAATTCTCCTTCTGTAAGGAGGGAATTATTTAATCTTGAGTAAAGACTGCAAAATTGTATCTTTTTTGTTTGTTTATTTGTTGGTTCAAGTGTATTTACAGTAAATTCTTTTTTCTCTAAATCTTTTACGTGTCAGCCTGTCCTTATCTGTTGCTTCATGTCATTCGATTATTCCTAGCAACTCCCTCATGCTTCCATAATTTGTTCTGCTGAAATTCATTGTTTTTATTTAACATCTTTGTTTGCTCTGTTGTGCCCTATAGTTTATGATGTTGCTTTCTTTATGAGGTGTAATATGACTAGATGGTCTCCTGTTTGTGATCTATTTACTTTTCAAGAGGCTCTTAGGTAAATGAATAAGCTTTATACTCAACCTGTTTTTCCAAAATATCATGTGATTATGTATGAGAGGGTTAAATAGAGTGATTCCTAAAGTGCACAACATGCTTACAGCTAAGGGTCTTCCATTAATCATTATAATAACTGTTTTACTTCTCTTAGAAGCTATAGGGCAAAGTTCATATTTTCTATTTTATCTGTAGGGTACTTCTCCTTTTTCTGTTCTAATGAAAATTCATATATATTGTTGTCTTGTTTGTTAATATCCTGCTGTGAGGAAGAGAGCATTGCTCTATATCCTTGATAGAACTATATTGCCAGTTTATCATATTTCCCCAGTGCAAAATGAGAAAATGTCCTCTCATATTTCACAGTGGGATGTGAAAGTTGAAATTGATTTGATTCTATAGCATGTATCTATGGTGCATAATTTATAGCAGATTCTACCTACACCAACTCTCTATAAATCTTTATTTTCTTGATTCCCAGAATGGTCCATACTTTGAAACTTTTCTTCTCTCTTTTCATTGTGGTTCATATTGGCAAAGATTGAGAGATTATCAAGAAAAGGACAAAAATGACACATGTCTAGCATGATAAAAAGGCATGAACTTGCCAGAGATTCTAGGAAGATCACAACTTTTTCTTTTAAAGTTTGTCCCAATCTGAACTTTTATCAATAAGAATTCAGGAGAGCAAATATGAACCAGGAATTGATTTTCTCGGCAACCTTTAACTTTTCGGAGAATTATTTAAACAATAGATGAATTAAAGTTTGTATTTCTAATAAAACTGGGTAATTTAAAAACTATGGCAAGAAATGTCATTTTCAGATAGAAAAGGAGTGTGGCTTGATATTTTTTCTACAAGCTACTTGTCTGCAAAGTAACTTTTCTCAGCAATAGTTTTCTTAATAACAGCTTCCAAATTTGGACAAAGTAAGGAGTTAAATAAAGCTGAGGGCTAAATGCAGAGAGAAATGGCACATACTAATTGAAATGTTAAAGACAGTTGGGCTTTACAAAATAGCTCATCTTAAGGAAAATGGTGCCTTCATGCTGATCTCCGTTAGATCAAAGATACATGTGTAGATCCGATCTTGCTCCTACTAAAACTCTCACTGACTTCAAGACTAGGCCCAAATGACTTCAGTGTCAGGGTCAAAATTTCTATATAATGAACCCCAAGAGATTCTATTTCAAGCTGTAGGAGGTCCATCCAACCATTGCCAGGTCAAGTGAACATAGTATAACCATTAAATTCCCAGGAAAAAATAAAATAAAGGCTTCTGAAAAGATAGAGAGGCAGTCAAGGAACAGTTGGAATTAAGTGGGAGAGAGCCTTTAAATAAAAATATCCGTATTTAAGGACTTTCATGCTATACTTATTTTCTCTATTTTCTGTACCATTTAGCAACATTGTTTTCTTCTCTAACTTCTATACAGACTCCTCTATATGCCCTTTTATTTCCTTTGTTTGTTAAACTCTCCCCCACAGGTCTGTCTATACTGGTGCTACCTCGGTTCAGGTACAGCCACCCATTACATAGACTCATAGAGCATATTGGTTCATAGGTTTTAAGGTCAGAAGTGACTATTATGATGGTTTTATTTCCATGTTATACAGCAGTAGGGTGACCAGATTACATGAACACAATATCGGGACACATAGGGGGGCAGGTCCGGAGCGCCGCCGAAGCAAAAAATAAAACCCGAGCCAGAATGTCGGGACAAATGGCGTCCCGGCCATACATCCATTGGGACGCAGGACAAATGACTGAATATCAGGATGGTCCCGATTCTATTGGAACGTCTGGTCACCCTATACAGGAGGGTCAGACTAGATGATCTAATGATCCCTTCTGTCCTTAAAATCTTTGAATCCGTGCAGTTGTAACCCAGGCCGGCTGAGTGTGGTGCTCTGTCCCCTTCTAGTGGCACCTAGACCACCTAGAGATTGATGAGTCTGCTACAGCCTTGGCTAAGAGCCATGTGGCTTTTAGCTCATGCAGTAGAGACTTACGCATTTAGCTTCAGAGGTCCCAGGTTTGATCCTGCCAGCCACAAAAATGGGGTCTATTGGCGTTACATAGTGTCTGTGCAAAGGTGCTTGAGCACCCACTCTGGGCTGTACAGAGGGTCTCTGCACCAAGGCCACACAGGCCAGCACAGAAGGCTGTAACTGGAGAAGTGTCACAGATCCAGTGGCCCCAATATCTATCACAATTGACCTGCAGGGATTGTGGTTACTGTTCCAGGCCAGCTGGAATAGCAGCCTCAAGGAGACCGCACAGCAGCTCCATTCACTGCCCGTGGGTTGTGGGGTTGGATTCCACTTCCTAGCCTCTCCAACTCCAGCTATATTGAGCTTGATTATAGGGGCTTTGTACAGATGGAGTGTTTTTACCCCCAGGATTATATTTTTCACTATGAATAATTTGCCCACCTCTACAAGAAGCAGTTCGAAGACTGACACTGAGGGCTTGTCTACATGAGAATACTCAGGAAAGTTAAGACAAATCAGTGGAAGCTGTGAAGTAAATGCACATACATTAAATAGCATTAAACCATCTGTGGATGCTCTGATTCAGAAGTAAAAAGTTCACTGTAGCTTAATCCTCCTTAAAGGCCACTTCTGAAGCTGAGTATCCATGCAGGGATTTAATGCACTTTAATTTATGCCCTTTAAATTCAAGCTATGAGTTGATTCAGATGAAGTCCTGAGGCCTGGTCTACATGACAAACTCTTCTTAGCATACCTATACGAGTATAACTCCTCTAGCAAAGCCCCCTAGTGGAGACACTGCTTGTATTGAGGCAAAAGGAATTCTTCTGCCAGCATAGTTAAACCACACCCCTGTATTATATAAATGATGCTGGCAAAAGGACACTTTTGCTAGTATAATTGTGTCAACACTAAGGGTTTTTGCCATCCTAGCTATGTTGGTTAGGGGCGTAATTTTTTCACACTCCTAGCCAAAATAGTTATGGTGGCAAAACTTTGTAATGTAGGTCAGGTCCCCATGTAGACAAGCCCTAAGAAGGAAAAAAGCTGGAAGCAGAAAATACACAAAGGTGCCTGTACAAAGTACTTGAGGAGAGCTTGTCTAGCCTCTTCTCCATCCCAAGGACCAAAGATTTGCAATTTTACATATCTGGATTTACTGATCTAATGGCTTTGGTGCCGATAAATAATTCTCATTGATATCAAAGATTTTGGCTAAGTTTAGTGTACTATGTTCAGAGCATCTGGCCTATTATTTACAATAAATGTGTTTCCTTTTATTGCCTGTGTGTTTATGTTTGATGACATTCTTAGCCTCATGCTAGTTGCTCAGTCAACTGATGCTATTCTCAGGAACACATCCAGCTTCCTTCATAACAAAGTCACCTAGTACGTTGAGAAGTGCTGATCTCCTCCACGCTGCCGTGATCAATGGTAGCAGATGATTGTATTTTGTGAATCAAATGAAATCCCTATTATGTCTCTACAAATGTTCATCCACAGAAAAATTGAATGTTTCCACATCCTTTCAATGTTTGAATAATGTAAATATCCATGATTCAAAATGTAGGACTCAGGGGAAAAAATGGTATCAAAAGTGGTTCTGTGCTGCCAACAATTACCTGAGGCCAGAGACTGTGTTATGAGCAATGACAAAAAGAATTTGAATTATCCAAACATGAAGACTGATCCTTCTCTTATTGAAGTCAATGGAAGTTTTTCCACTGACTTCTTCTGGGAACGGGATTGGACCCATACTTTGTATAAATTCATGTAATTACATCAAATATGGGACCATAATCTTTTCCCTTTGGAAAATATATATCGGATTTACACCAAAAGAAAATATCAAAGAGAACACAGTATATGTTTGTATTTAATTCTACTGAATGCAAAATAAGACACGTAAGGCAAAATTATTCCATCTGGAAGATCCTTGAGCTAAAACTTCTGTTTTTTGGCTAAGCTTCATGGGGACTCAGAATTTTGCAACTTTTACCAGTTATTTTCTTAACTAAAACTTATCTCAATGTGTAGATTTTGCTATGGAAGTGAATTGTAGATCAAAACTTATGATTAATGGTCAACTAACATTTAGTTCCCACATCTGGGGCTACAGTTAAGTATGTTTTATTTGTCTGAGGTTTCTCATTCTGTCATCCTTCTGCAGAACATTTACCAAATGAGGAACAGCATTGTCCATATCAAATTGATCTCTTCTAGAAAAAATAATGCCCATAACAATATCTTTTGCAAATAAGTCATAAAACATTTCAGATATACACATCTGGGTCTAGGGAGGTACAGGTGTAATAGTGTAATCAAACAATATAAATCCTAAGAGCTGGTCTAATAATAAATCATAATATAATTACACAATAAAAATTCAGCAAATTTAAAAATATCTTTCATGTAAATTATTTTAAAGTTTTTCTTTTCATTATTTGACCAGCTTTATTCAAAAATAGCCTTGTGTCTTTCTTTTTGCCACATGAACTGAAATCAAAATTCCATTGTCCTCTGTCAAACCTATTTTGCTTCTTTTTTAAATGTGACAAAGCTATTTGGAGAAATTAAATCTATTTCTCTCTCTCTCTCTCCATGTATATATAGCGAGAACCAGATAACTAAAGCCGAGCTTCTGCAATTTGTAATGTAATTGTGGTAATGTTTATTTTTGTGGGGTACAGATCATTTAATTCATTCTTAGAACTCAAAACAACATTATTTTTACTCAACTTTTTGCATGCAATTATGTGATAATTTTTGCAAATGTTAAATATTTTTTGCAGCTGCACATTAAGTAAATACTATTTTTGATTCTAAAAAAGTCATAATTATGTGTTAGTACATGAGTAAATGCAATGGTATTGATCACTGATAACCTTATTGAGGTTGCAGGAACAAACCATGTGTAGAAAGAATAGTAAATATGGCAGGCGACCAACTTGGCTAAACAGTGAAATCCTTGCTGATCTTAAACACAAGAAAGAAACTTACAAGAAGTGGAAGATTGGACAAATGACCAGGGAGGAGAATAAAAAATATTGCTGAGTGAAATCAGGAAGGCCAAATCACACTTGGAGTTGCAGCTAGCAAGAGATGTTAAGAGTAACAAGAAGGGTTTCTTCAGGTATGTTAGCAACAAGAAGAAAGTAAAGGAAAGTGTGGGCCCCTTACTGAATGAGGGAGGCAACCTAGTGACAGAGGATGTGGAAAAAGCTAATGTACTCAATCCTTTTTTCGTCCCTTTTTTCACGAACAAGGTCAGCTCCCAGACTGCTGCACTGGGCAGCACAGCATGGGAAGGAGGTGACCAGCCCTCTGTGGAGAAAGAAGTGGTTCAGGACTATTTAGAAAAGCTGGATGAGCACAAGTCTATGGGGCTAGATGCACTGCATCCGAGGGTGCTAAAGGAGTTGGCGGATGTGATTGCAGAGCCATTGGCCATTATTTTTGAAAACTCATGGCAATCGGTGGAGGTCCCAGATGACTGGAAAAAGGCTAATGTAGTGCCCATCTTTTAAAAAGGGAAGAAGGAGGATCCGGGGCACTACAGGCCAGTCAGCCTCACCTCAGTCCCTGGAAAAATCATGGAGCAGGTCCTCAAGGAATCAATTCTGAAGCACTTAGAGGAGAGGAAAGTGATCAGGAACAGTCAGCATGGATTCACCAAGGGCAAGTCATGCCTGACTAACCTAATTGCCTTCTATGACGAGAAAACTGGCTCTGTGGATGAGGGGAAAGCGGTGGACATGTTATTCCTTGACTTTAGCACAGCTTTTGATACGGTCTCCCACAGAATTCTTGCCAGCAAGTTAAAGTATGGGCTGGATGAATGGACTACAAGGTGGATAGAAAGCTGGCTACATCGTCGGGCTCAATGGTTAGTGATCAATGGCTCCATGTCTAGTTAGCAGCTGGTATCAAGCAGAGCGCCCCAAGGGTCAGTCCTGGAGCCAGTTTTGTTCAATATCTTCATTAATGATCTGGAGGATGGCGTGGACTGCACCCTCAGCAAGTTTGCAGATGACACTAAACTGGGAGGAGTGGTAGATACGCTGGAGGGTAGAGATAAATTAGAGGATTGGGCCAAAAGAAATTTGATGAGGTTCAACAAGGACAAGTGCAGAGTCCTGCACTTAGGATGGAAGAATCCCATGCACTGCTACAGACTAGGGACCGAATGGCTAGGCAGCAGTTCTGCAGAAAAGGACCTAGGGGTTACAGTGGACGAGAAGCTGGATATGAATCAACAGTGTGTCCTTGTTGCCAAGAAGGCTAACGGCATTTTGGGCTGTATAAGTAGGGACATTGCCAGCAGATCGAGGGATGTGATCATTCCCCTCCATTCTGCATTGGTGAGGCCTCATCTGGAGTACTGTGTCCAGTTTTGGGCCCCACAGTAAAAGAAGGATGTGGAAAAATTGGAAAGAGTCCAGCAGAGGGCAACAAAAATGATTAGGGGTCTGGAGCACATGACTTATGAGGAGAGGCTGAGGGAACTGGGATTGTTTAGTCTGCAGAAGAGAAGAACGAGGGGGGATTTGATAGCTGCTTTCAACTACCTGAAAGGGGGTTCCAAAGAGAATGGATGTAGACTGTTCTCAGTGGTACCAGATGACAGAACAAGGAGTAATGGTCTCAAGTTGCAGTGGGGGAAGTTTAGGCTGGATATTAGGAAAAACTTTTTCACTGGGAGAGTGGTGAAGCACTGGAATGGGTTACCTAGGGAGGTGGTGGAATCTCCTTCCTTAGAGGTTTTTAAGGTCAGGCTTGACAAATTTCTGGCTGGGATGATTTAGTTGGGGATTGGTCCTGCTTTGAGAAGGGGGTTGAACTAGATGACCTCCTGAGGTCCCTTCCAACCCTGATATTCTATGATTCTGTGTGTCCCCAAGCAATACTAACCTCTTTTAAGTCATATCTTCTCTAGAGACACTTTGCCAATTTCTAACAGTTTACTAACACTGGTTCCACCCCACTGGTGTTAGCAACATTGAGATCCCTACTGTATATAGTTAACCAGAAGCCACCTGAATTTTAAGCACCATGACTCCAATCTAGCAAATAACTTAAACAAATCAGTTGTCCCATGACTTTAATGGTCTTATTTACATGTTTAAAGTTAAGTACATGGTTAAATTCTTTGCTGGATCTTGGCCTATATCAGTTACATGTTGAGCAGGGTTACATGACCTAGTGCTTAAAATGCTGGTAGCAGCTGGTCAGCTATCTACACTATTGTTAGCACCAGTGGTTAACAAAGATGAGAAATTTTTGCAAAATATCAGTAGTGTAGACGAGGCCTTACAGTTAAAAAACACTGGTGAGCTGGAAGCAGGTTCAGCTGAAAGTTGCTTGGGTCTAATGCTAGAAATGAAGTTGCACTATAAGTATCTAGCTTGTATGTAAGACTCCTTACTGTGTCAACTTGATTAGTTTTTATTGGTACTTTGTTGTTGCCATTCTGTTCCAACTACAGTCATTGTAACTAAAAGAAAATGCATGATTTTATGGGGAGGGTGAAGAGACAGATCCCCACAAACTTTATTTCCCTCTATTGCTGCTCCCAAATCCTCCGCTAGAGCAGGACAGGTGAAAACAATACAAAGTATCCCTAGCTATAGCCCCTCTGCGCAGTGCAGCCTTTCTTTTCTCATGGGATGTGGCAGCAGGGGAGGAGGAGCTGCAGCTGCTTCTGTGCTTCTTCCTCTCCCCCTGCAGAGATGCTGATGGCATGCTGGGGAGTCTGTACACAGCTGCCTGTTTCTGTTTCCCTCCTTTCAGTCAACACACTGCAGCCCCAGTCCTGGGAGGAAGGTAGGCTGCAAGTAGGGGAGGAAGGAGACTCCCACAGTTTACAACTGTGTTTATAAGAGGAGAGGTGCTAATGTGTATATGAGTCTAGGTTTCAGGGCCGGCTCCAGCTTTTTTGCCGCCCCAAGCGGTGGGAAAAAAAAATAAAAAAATAAAGCCGCAATCGGCACTTCAGCATCTTCATTCTTCGGCGGCGGGTCCTTTGCTCCAAGAGGGACTGAGGGACCCGCCGCTGAATTGTCGCCGAAGACCCGGACGTGCCGCCCCTTTCTATTGGCTGCCCCAAGCACCTGCTTCGTTCGCTGGTGCCTGGAGCCGGCCCTGCTGGGAATAGGGGAGACACAAACTAGCTGTGTGTATGTACAGGGTGAAGTAGCTGGTAGGCAGACCCTGAAACCAACCGTGTGTGAAGAAAAGGACCTAATGAAGGGAGGCAAGTTTACATGTGAGTAGGGCCCAAGGGAGTGAGATATTATAATATGTGGTGGGATGTAGGGTTACGTAGGTGGGAGGGTTACTGTGCAAAGGGAGCTAGTGAGGGGAAGCTAGTGTATGTGTGGGTGAGGCCTGAAGGGCGGAAGATGAATTAGGTGATGTAGTGTGTGTGTGTGTACAGGGGATCTAGTGAGGGGTGGGATAGTGTGTGGGGAGACCAGTGCACTGTTGCTAACTCTCACAACTTTATTGCAAGCTGTGATGGGGTGTTCACCTCCACACAAGCCCTGCAAAGGTTAATGAGGCTGAGAAGGGGGGCCAATTAACTTGATAGGTCACATTAGAGAGGCCCCTGATTGGGAATAGAGCCCAGCTGAGAAGGGACAGGCGGATCTATGATAGTCAGGGATTTGGCAGCAGAAAGGGGTCTGCAGTGTGGAGCCCTACAGTCACTCCCTAGCTGTAGAGAGGGAAAGGAGGAAAGCAGGGGAGAATCAAAGTGCTGGAGCCCTGGCCCTGAGGGAAGGGCATACCCAGAGGAAGGTAGAGAAAGAGCCTGATAGAGGCAAAAAGCCTGATAGAGATGAAGTAGGAGCAGCTCAAGGAAACAGTAGCAAGGTTTGGGACTGTGCAGACCTTGGCTGCTGGTTGCAGGGTCCCTGGCCTGGAACCCAGAGTTATTGGTGGACCTGGGTTCCCCTACAAGCTGCTGGGGAAGTGTCACAGACCAGGCAATGGAGTGAAGACTGCCTAGGACAGTCATCCAGTGGGACTTTGGTATCCCGAAAGGGGAGGGGTATGGTGACCTGACAGGAGGGCCAAGTCATGAAGAGAGAGCATGAATGATCCATAGAAGGGGGCGTTGGACTTTAGCAGAGCCAGGAAGAGGCTCCCCTAGTGGTGAGTGAACCTTGTGATGCAAGTCTTGCAATAGTTGATGTGTTTTCTTAATACCAAAGCTATACTAGACTTCATGGACGCTCTGGCATTTCTCCCTTCTTGGGATAAAAACTCTGCTTGCAGTAGGTTTGGGGGCTTTTTCTTTTGGGGGGGGGGATTAGTGGCAGAAGGAGGTGTTAGAGTTGAATGCCATTTTTATGCTGGAAATGTTTTCATTTTTAAAAAGGTAATTTTTCTAGCCCTCTTTGATGGAGATAAATGCTTGAAAAGTGAAACCTAAATGATCAAAAACTATTAAGTCAAATTTTTAAAAAATTTATATTTTTCAAAAGATCTCATGATTTTGGGGGCCTGTTTGTTCTTGGCACTATTGCTAGAGTATATGACAGTGGGGCCCTCCCTGGAGGAGCTAATGCATATCTGCCAAGTTCTGTGAAGCAACATGTGTAATGTTTAATGCAAATTATTTACAAATCAGCTCATTAAATAGAACAGCAAAATAGAGGCTGCTTAGTTGCCATCTCAAGTACAGTTCAGCTAAAGATGTGACATTTCTGTTCTCCACTGGGCCATGGGAATATGGACAGCTGCTAGTGTGTGAGAGTGTGGGGGCCCTAGCAAGAGGATGGCCAGAGTGTGTGTGTGGAGGGTCTCTAGTGAAGGTGGTGGGCTACTTTGTGAAGGAAGGGAAGCTTGTACACCTATAGGGCACTGGCTAGGGTTGCCTGGTGTCCGGTTTTCGAAAAGGGACCCTGTCGGCTCCGATCAGCACCGCCGACCGGGCTGTTAAAAGTCCGGTAGGCGGTGCTGCGGGGCTAAGGCAGGCTAGTCCCTACCTGTCCTGCCTCTCCGCTGCACCCCAGAAGCAGCCAGCAGCAGCATGTCTGGCTCCTAGGCAGGGATGGGGTGCCACGGGGCTCTGTGCGCTGTCCCTGCGCTGAGCACTGGCTCCACACTCCCATTGGCTGGGAACCACGGCCAATGGGAGCCGGTGGGCGGTGCCTGCAGGTAAGAGCGGTGCACAGAGCCTCCTGCCCCCCCCTCAAACCTAGGAGCCAGACCTGGTGCTGGCTGCTTCCAGGGCACAGCGCGGTGCCAGGACAGGCAGGGAGCCTGCCTTAGCCCTGCTGTACCGCTGACCAGGAGCCGCCCGAGGTAACCCTGTACCCCAACCCCCTGCCTCAGCCCTGAGCCCCCCACAAACTCAGAGCCCCCTCCTGCAACGCAAACCCCTCATTCCTGGCCCCACCCCAGAGCCTGCAGCCAGAGCCCTCACCCCTCCTGCACCCCAACTCCCTGCATCAGCCCGGAGCCCCCTCCCATACCCTGAACCCCTCCTTTCTGGCCCCCCCCTGGAGCCTGCATCCCCAGTTACAGCCCTCACCCCTTCCTGCACCCCAACCCCCTCCCCCAGCCCAGTGAAAGAGAGTGAGGTGGGGGAGAGCGAGCCACTGAGGGAGGGGGAATGTAGTGAGCAGGTAGTGGGGCCTTGGGGAAGGAGTGGGGCTAGGGTGTTTGGTTTTGTGCAGTTAGAAAGTTGGCAACCCTAGCACTGGCGAGAGAGTGGCTAGTGTTTGTGGATGGGCTCTAGTGAGGGGTGAGATTAGTGACTGTGTGTGGAGGCTCTAGTGGGGGGAGTTGGTGTGTGAAGCAGTACCAGGAGTGTATACAGACTAGTATGTGGGGAAATAATGGGGACTTCTGTGGGTGTGATGGGGCAGAGAGGCCTCACACTGGCAATGAGAGGATTAAGGAGGCTGACGGGCTCTCCATTGGCAATGAAAAGGTTAGGGAAAGCCTGTGGACCCAGCTGTCCCGCTACACCCACAGCCATTGGTGGATGTGGAGAGAACAGCTAAAAGGAGGAGAGCTAGCCTAGTTTGGGCCTGACCAAGGAGGAGTCCAGAGCTCTGCCTTTGTAGGTGGGAGAGAAGCCTGGTTTCAGCCCTGAAATGGAGCTCGCTTGCCAGCTGGATCAGCTCTCGTAGCAGGGACAACCAGACACCCCTGTGGGGGACTTGGCAGGAGCACAGATAGGTTGAGAGACCAGCCAAGAATGGAAGGGTGAGGCCCTACAGAAGATTTGTGGATAACCCTGTTTTTGTTTTGTTCCCGATTACCTTTGAGCCTCAGTGCCCTGAAAGGAGTAGGACCAAAGGGTACTCTGGCCTGAGGGCCAAAACACCACTACACTGGACCTCTGAGAGATAGACATACTAGTGGAGAGCTGCAGCGGGGTGAGTTGTGCCCTGAAGAACCACTGGGATTTGCCACCCTGGCAACATGGTTACAGGATGTCACTAGTATATGTGGAGGCAACTAATGTGTGAAGGGGCAGGGAAAGAAGATGGTGGACTGGGAAATTGAGAGGCATGTTTAGAAAAGAGGGATGTGGAACAGAGGGAAATAAGTGAGCCCAAAACAGTGAAGAAAATCTCTTGGAGGAAGATGTATAGTTAAATTGGCAAAACTCTCCTAATATGGGCCTAAAAGAGACTGAAGAAGCATCTAGTTATGGAGGAAAATGTGAATGATGGGGGGTGGAAGTAAAGCCACTTAGAATTAATAAATTGCTAATTTTATTTGATAAAACATTTGTTTTAATATTTGAAATCTATGGTACCAACTCTGTTTACATTAAAATACACAGAAAAAAGAGCTGGGCTTTAAACAGTCAGGTGATACTCTCTCCACTCAGAACTTCATGGTTTGCTGGGTAGTTTTATTTTTGAATGTACAGCTATGTGAGCAGTGCAATCCCTCGATGTGACCCAGAAGGTCCCATAGGAAAAGCGAGGCATTGCTGGGCAGATTTCAGGTAATAAGGTCATCAAATGTTAACTGGACCAGAGGGTCATTATAGGCCAGATTTTCAAAAGAACTCAGGGCCAGATTTTCAAATTCTTAGCACCCAGAATTGGGGCTAGATTTTTCCAAAAGAGCTTGGCTCCTATTTAGGGATCTCATTAATGGCTAGATTCTAAGAAATTACTCATCACCCAACATACTGAAATCTTACTGATCCCAGCTGCAGGGTCTGAGCCTGTCTGAAAATTTCAGCCTTTGTGAAAGAAGCATTACAGTTCTTAGAGTACTGCAACTTGCCAAACCATCCAGAGAACGTGATTTTCCCCAGCTAGTTCTGTAATTCAGCCCCTTTCTTTTGACTACTGCTGCTGTGGTTTTTGATGCAAAATATGATGCAGTGCCTCATCTGCCAGCTATTTGTTTGCCTTTCTGTGCAGGGAGAATGACAACCACTTACTGACTCCCTGTAGCCTCAGACCTAGTAGCCTGCCCTGACCTCCTGGTTCCCCATTCTCCCCGATAGACCTTCACTCAACTCCCTCAAACCCAAGGACTCTGTTTTCCTCCCTTGTATCTTTTTTTTGGGGGGGGGGGGGGGGGGAAGCAGGAGATATGATAAAAGGGGGAAGAAAGAGAAAAAGAAACAAGATGACAAGTCACCACAACAATAGCTGGAAATCAAGCAGGGATTTCAGCTATGCTCTGAACACAAACATGGACTTTGGTTATCTCTTCTCATGAATAGCAGAGCCAGGGAGGGAAGAGCCTACCCAGATTAAAACTGTACCTTCATATTAATTCCACCCATCTGTGTTCTGTCCCAGTACTTTCTCCAGAAATTGAAATTAGAGGGGGTGTTTGAATTTTGGAAAGGGTTGGAAAATGACTAAATTGGCAACTAGGGTGGCCAACTTTCTAATGTCTGAAAACCAGCCCCACACCGTCCCCCAGGCCTCATCGCTCACTGCTCTCCCCCCTCAACTCCAGCGTGAGCAGCCCCAAGGGACTTGCAAACCCCAGCTTCAGCAGGCTGCCTGGGAGTGCAGGTCAGAAGAGCACTGCGGCCGCATGGGAGCAACCAGGCCACCCTGCTTGTGAACTAGGATGCAGCCCTCCTGCCTCCCTGTGCATTGCTGCCCAGCAACCCCCATCCCCACCCGCGCGGGCCCTCCCCGCCCTGGAGCTGCCTGAGAGTGTGGGCTGGGGAAACACTGGCTGGTGGAGCAGTTTGTGTTCCTCCCTAAGGGGAGCTCCTTACCCCCTTGCCATGCCCCTCCTCCCCCCGCACTCTGTCCTCCACTGCAGCCCTGCAAACCATGCTCCTCAAAGGGGCAGCCCAAGCTGGTTCATGTATGCTGCCATGGTAACTGCCACTTCAGGGCCGGGCGACAGGCTGCCACTCTCCCCTGAGCTGCCTGCAGCAACTGGATTTTTAGTGTCCAGTCAGTACATGTGACTGGACACTGCCAGGAATTGCTGCATCGCCTGTTTCTGCCTAGTGTCCTCCTGTAATTTTCGTGCTCTTTTTCAGGATACTTGCAATTGGGTACAGGGCAGGGGCACAGGGAACAGAGTTTGTGCTTTTCAGATTTCAAGTAAATCCATGTCTTCTAATTTGGCATGTCTTAATTGTGTCACTTGAGCCATTCACCAGTCAGGGAGCCCATGTCAGACTTTGCTCTAGTCAGTCTGAGCCCACTGCTGGCTAACCCCCAATCAGTCACAGATTCAGTCTTGTATAGTGCTCCGCACACCATTTCATACTAATCTCTACTCTGAATTTGCTTTCTAGCATTAAAAACATTGTCCTGACCTCTTAATTAGAAATGTATTGATACCATTAAGATTAGAAGTGTATTTGTACCAGCTGTTAACTTTATACCAGCTAACAGTTCTCCCCCTTCTGTTTAGCATGTCCCTCTTTCCTTAAACAGAGACCTCTTTCCCTATCAGCTTCCCAGAGACAGTCCCCCAGAACGTCACTCAAGTTCCAAGAAGTTTGCTCTGAAGCTGGGGAGGTCCGGGGGAATGAAGATACAGCTGCCTTGGGGGAAACTGCATGGCACTTCTGCTTCCTCAGACCAGCGGGAGGGGTGGGGTGAGCAGGGGAGCTGCCTGTACCTCACTTGGGATTTTCTGGGGCCAGGAGAGAAGTGTGGTGTATTTCACTTCCCCTCCCTCAGGCAGCATGTGGCAGTGACGTGGAGGGTGCAGAAGGTCCCTGCCATTTCCTCCCTCGGGCTGCGGGGCAGAGTGGGTGAGATTGG
Source organism: Terrapene triunguis (assembly GCF_002925995.2). NCBI lineage: Eukaryota > Metazoa > Chordata > Testudines > Emydidae > Terrapene > Terrapene triunguis. Next base: position 30,534,893 of record NW_020664413.1, on the reverse strand, counting down.
GAAATTACATGTCATTTCCCCAAGCAGGGGTTGGAGGGAGTCGGTGCTGCATGTCCCTCCTCTAGGCAGAAACAGATTAACAGGGTGGGGTTCCTGCATTTCCCTTCCTTAGGCGGGGGCTGGCGAGACATGTCCCTCCCCCTTGTTCAGAAAGCAGTTGCTGTTAGTGGAGGTGGGGGTTTGCATGTCCCTCCCCCCTCATCAATCCAGGAGGAGTCAGAGTGGCTGTGGTGGTCCGGGAAACAGCTGCATATCCAGGATCGCCCTCTCCCTGAAAAGTGTGGTATTCTTGCATCGACTGAGTCCATAGGAAAGTGTTTGCCAGGAGCTGTTACTCTGCAGAAATGCTGTGTGTGCAGATCCAACTCCTGGTTTGTTCCATGCTGCTAGTTTGCTGCAGTTTGGCTGAAGACGATGCAGCTTTGAGTCAAGACCAAGTGCCCTACTTTTTGAGTAAGTGAAGCAATGAGCCACCCATGTTGAGCAACTAGTGCGAAAGGCAGCTGCTTTGAACAGCCCTGGGCTTAATGTTGTTGCTTTTTCCTTTTCCTCCTCCTGTTCTATCCTGCAGTTTTCCTTTTCCTTTTTGTTTTCCTCCTGTTCTGTCCTGCAGTTGTAGACTGCACTCAGCCTGTTTGGGGGATGTGTTCACACTGACAGCATGTTTACATGTGCAGCTCTTTGGCAGCAGCATGGGACTCTGGCTTTTGTTTGGGAAGTGAACATAATCACCAGGTTACACTAGGAAATGCTCTCCGTTTTTCAAACCAGATCCCTCTCCTCTTCTGGTGAGTCCTCTCTGCTTCTTCCTTCCTGTTCTGGAGAAAAGTTTCACCACCCCCACTGCCACCGTGCCAGCTTCCCCCATGTCCTCTATACTCTGTCCTAGGGGAGGATAGTGGTGCTGTCCCCATTCCCCTGAGGAAAGCCCACTCTCCTCAGGGCTCTGTTCTGAACTTTAGGGAGGGGAGTGAAGATGTTCCTTTCCCCACCCCAGCAATTATATGTTTGGTGAGAAGCATAAGGATTCCTCCATGCTAGTTTCTCCTACCTGCCAGAAGGCAGAGGGGTGAAGATCTGCTCTTCTTTCCTCTGCTTTTGGGGAGGGGAATGCACATCTCTATTTACCCTTCTGATAGCTTCCCGGCCTCTCTTCTCTGTCTTTGGGCATGTCTTTACTGCAGAGTTAAGTGTTCGGGTGTTCGCACCAGGGTGAACCTACCTGAGATGTGAGCAGCCACACTACAGAGCCTGACTGGTGTGCGGCATTAGGACTTTGGGGGGCAAATCCGATGGTTCTCTGTGCTGCAGTAAACTGAGCTGCTGTATGATTCTTTCCCAGTGAATTGTGGGAGAACTCCTCTGGCTTTCTGGGCACATAGGGGAATTGTGGGAAGGGAGTAGAGAACTAAGTGATCTAGCCTGGGTCCTCACTGCAGAGTGAGTGTGTTACCAGCCTGAGTGAAAGCCTCACATTCTGGCTACACCTCCAGGATAGGCCAGCTAGTCTGGGTTGAAAGTACCATCACACTGAGATAAAAGTTTTGTGTGTGGACAGGAAGGGAGTTAGAGACAACTCCCAAGTAAGAGCCATGGTTAATTCTGCAGTGAAGACGGACCCTTGGTGGGAGGAAAACAAAGATCCCCTCTCCCACCTCAATGGCTGCCTTTTATCCTGGGAGAACAGACTGTAGGCATCCCATCAGGTTTTCACCATTGTTCTCCTTCCCAATGTCTTGTCAGAGGACAGTGAAGTTCTCCCTATTCCGAGCAACTCCCTACTACTCTCCCATCTGCTGCTGCTGAGGGGAGTAAAACACACTCATTACCAGCATGAGAAGTTTCCCACTGCCTTTTGTGGGAAGTGAAGGTGCCCTCTTGCAGTGTTGAACATAGTAAACAGGAACTGAGAGTGCTGACAGTTGTTGGCCTTTTACCCCTTGCAATCTGACTTTTTTTTTTTTTTGGCATAGAATGATGACCTAAGCATATTGTTTTATTCACAGTATGTTTTTCCTGTACTAGGCTTGCCCATCTCCCTATATTGGATAGAGAAAAGCCAGCAATTCTAAAGCGGTTGACATTTATGTTTGAAGGGCATACCAAGTGGGGTCCCACAGGGATCAGTTCTGGGTCCGGTTCTGTTCAATATCTTTATCAATGATTTAGATAATGGCATAGAGAGTACACTTATAAAGTTTGCAGATGATACGAAGCTGGGAGGGGTTGCAAGTTCTTTGGAGGACAGGATTAAAATTCAAAATGAACATGACAAACTGCAGAAATGGTCTGGAGTAAATAGGATGAAATTCAATAAGGACAAATGCAAAGTACTTCACTTAGGACAGAACAATCAGTTGCACACTTACAAAATGGGAAATGACTGCCTAGGAAGGACTACTGCAGACAGAGATCTGGGAGTTAACAGTGTAACTCTGTTGCAAAACAAGCAAACATCATTCTGTTACAAGGATGAGGGAGAAAAATTGTTCTCCTTAACCTTTGAGGATAGGACAAAAAGCAATGAGCTTAAATTGCAACAAGGGCAGTTTAAGTTGGACATTAGGAAAAACTTCCTGTCAGGGTGGTTAAGCACTGAAATAAATTGCCCTAGGGAGGTTGTGGAATATCCATCACTGGAGATTTTTAAGAGTAGGTTAGACAAACTTCTGTCAAGGATGGTCTAGACTCTAGATAATACTTAGTCCTGCCATGAGGCCTCTCAAGGTTTCTTCCAATCCTATGATTGGACTCTTCTCATTGACCTTGCAAACTTGCAGAACCTTTAACTGTTCTTTGTTGTCCATGTTCGCTGAAGGGAACACAAGAAATAATGGGCTTAATCTACAACAAAGGAGATTTAGGTTAGATTTTAGGAAAATCTTTCCAGAGCTTAACTATGGTTATAGTTGAATAGGCTTCCAAGGGAGGTTGTGGAATCCCAATCATTAGAGGTTTTTAAGAACAGGTTGTACAAACACCTATCAGGGATGGTGTAGGTCAGGGGTCGGCAACCGTTCAGAAGTGGTGTGCAAGTCTTCATTTATTCACTCTAATTTAACGTTTCGCGTGCCAGTAATACATTTTAACGTTTTTAGAAGATCTCTTTCTATAAGTCTGTAATATATAAATAAACTATTGTTGTATGTAAATTAAATAAGGTTTTTAAAATGTTTAAGAAGCTTCATTTAAAATTAAATTAAAATGCAGAGCCCCCCGGACTGGTGGCCAGGATCCGGGCAGTGTGAGTGCCACTGAAAATCAGCTCACATGCCGTCTTTGGCACGCATGTTGTAGGTTGCCTACCCCTGGTGTAGGTTTACTTGGTCCTGCCTCAGCGCAGGGGGGATGGACTAGATGACCTCTCGGAGTCCCTTCTAGCTCTACATTTCCATGATTCTATGAATTCTCTATGGCCAAGATTTTGTGACTAATGATTTTGGGTGCCTCATTATTTGGGTGGCCAGCTTGAGCTATATTGAACAGGCCTGATTTTTAGAAAGTGCTGAGCATGTCGCAACCGAGAATAAAAATTACTGATTGCTCTTGATTGCTCGGCCTATGTAGTTAACATTTTATATAACATAAAATAGGTGTCACAATGCTGAATACTTAAACAAAAACAAGAAAGAGTGAGTTCAGAAGTACTAGCCTTAAATAAAAGGGTGGGATTATTTGCATTGGGCTGGGAAGGATTGCTGAGAGATTAATGCATTTTTTTTTTTATGCCACCACCAACTTGGAACAGTCTTCTTGTCTTTGGAGTACCTGTTGTTTTTAATATTTTACATGTAATTTGAAAGATAATTTCAAAGTTCTTTGTAAAAGCTAAGCATGTTTTAATTCAAATGGTCAAAACTAAGGCCCTGGTCCTGCATAACGTATAATAATCTGCAAAAAAGTATCATGAACTGAAACTTCTTTTTTCCCCAGACAAAGGGATGTTTATCATCCAAAGTGAACATCTCAACCTGTGCATTAAAGCAGATACATTTAGACTTGTTCTTGAAGACTGCAATCAACTTTCCAAATATATGTTGTGGAAATGGGTATCGAAACGTCATCTTTTCAACATAGGCAGAAGCACTTGTCTAGGACTGAACATCAGTAATGAAGAGCAACCATTAAGCCTGTTAGAATGTGATTCTGCTCAGCATTCATTATGGTGGAACTGTAAGGGAAAGCTGTTGGTTGGTGCATCACAATACAAACTAGCAGCTGAAAATGGCAAACACGTTGTGGTAAAAAGAATCACTAATCACGAGTGGAAGCAGTACATGTCCTATGATGAAGATCTTTGTGAACGTCCATTTCAAGGTAAAAATAAAACAGTCTCCATCCACATTGCCATTAGAATTTTGTACAGTTTCTCTGAAGCAAAGTGAGACATAACTTATCAATTTCATTATCATTCCTGACCTGATCATGCTGAGTCTTAAAATCAGGGTGTGTGTTTGTTTTTTTTACAGTATTATAAAGCATCACAAGTTGGATCAGGATCCCAATATTACAAGCCCTATGATTTTAAAAATCCTCAGGCAAACTACAAATAATCATCAGATTTGATTTTTAAAAAAGCATGATGTACTTTGAGTCTGGTGTTGACTTTCAAAGTCTTCACAGATCCCATCATTCCCTCCCTTGCCCTCCATTTCAGTGCATGTATTATGTTTCAAGAGGAAAAAGTCAAGCTCAAACACACAATGTGTGTGCACAAATATCAGGAGGGAATTTCTCTAACTTCCCCCTGACATGGACTCCATATTTCCTCTCTTAACCCCTTTGGCCAGCATTCTCTCCTTCTCTGACCCCCTGTTCACCTTTCCTAAGCACTCAGCACTCCCTTCCCCAGTTTCTTTCCTTTCCCTGTGTAAATTGCAGTGTGCCCTCTTCTTGGTAATTCCAGTTGCACCCCGTTGCTCCCTGGCAGGTTCCAGAAGCTCCTTTTTCGTAGCCCAAGCAAGCTGCCACATGTTCCCTTCCCCAACCCCTGAAGGCTCCAGCAGCCTTCATCACCCCTGCAGATTCCAGTGCCCTCCTCCAACCAGCCGTAGACCCTATTCCGTTAACGTTGTTGGGCTTTGAACGAGATTCATAGTGAATAAACTACTCTCCCACCCTTATTGAGACGGACTGCCATCAGCTCTGGGAAACTAAAACTCTGTATGCTGTGCCTGAGCTGTAGACAGAGGGCTTTGATCTCCAGGCTATCAGTCCAGCAACTTTCACAAATATTAGTTTCATGCTAAAAACAATTATGGTGCTTTAAAAATGCCCCTATGCTGAAGGGCAATAGTATGAAGTTAATAAATTATTTAGTGAGGTAAAGCTTCTTTGCAGCTTTCAGATGTACTTAATTTTTTCCATATTTTGTTAATGAAAATATAGTAGGAAAAAATCTAGATTGTTTTGTAAAGGCATTAACCAAAGATATAGTGAATTCAAATAGCATTGGTTACTCTTCCCCAAAGTCAGATTGTTACCATTCACACTGTAAAATATTTTTTTTTCCCTTTGGTAAAATACACTTATTAAAATTCTAGCGTCAAGGAACTATAGAAGAGAGGAATAAACAGGGAAAATTCAAGAACAGTAGAAAACCATAAAATTCTTGGGGTTTGTTTGGCATTGAATATGTACAAAGAAGGATATGATGTTCAAAGCCCTGCTCTTGAAAATGTATCTAAAAGGACTTGTGCATGCAGATCAGGCAAATTGCATGGACATTTCTATGTGCAATTAGTCTCAAATGTAGATTTTGTATGCATAATTACTTTTTGCGTATACATTTTTATAGTAGTAAATCAGGGTCACAGTTTTGAAAAATTGCCTGAAAATCTTAGGTTGACTGGAATTTTTAAAAAATAAACTTCTGCTGATGTAGGGTATGCTGCTGTAGTCTTAATAACAGCATTGCTGTGATATCAAGTTTAAAAAAAAAAAAGTAGAAAAGAAACTAGTATTTGACTGATACAGATTTTTCCATTTCGTTTTATTTTATTTATTGTAGAAACATATACCCTGCTGGGAAATTCTCTTGGTCTCCCTTGTATTTTTCCATTTAAATATAAGAACAAATGGTACTACGAATGCACCAGAGAGAGCAGGGAATTTTACTGGTGTGCCACAACAAGTCAGTATGAACGAGATGAAAAATGGGGGTTTTGCCCAAATGCTGGTATGTACTGCCTTTCTTCTCTGTTTTGTAAATAAAAGTTTGTTTGATGTCATACACTAGTTCAAGGAGAGCAGGTTGTTTTATGAATTGCAAGATCATTGCCATTCTGTTAGTATGGATGTTTCTTCAAAAAATTATAGCCATTACTATAATTCTTTATGCTTATCTCTGAGACCCAGATCCCTAGAGCAAAATATGAATACAAGGGATGTCCACTGACCTCCACTGACTGTACCCTTGCCCTTTTACCAGACCACCCATCCAGATGATCTATGGAGACTTTCTCCACAGCATGCAGGTGGATGATGATTCATTTGGTACAGGGCCTCTACTGTTTTTGACTACAGCACACCTTTTTAAGCTGCTTTTGGTCCCACGCTGCCTTTAACAGGCTCAGTATTTGGCACTCGGTTCTCCCCCCTTCCGGGGGAGCTACAATCCACTGTCCAGCCACTTCTTTCCATGGCAAGTGCAGTCTACTGTTTAGCCACTTCCCCAGTGGCGAGGAGCAGGGTGGGAGGGACCCTATAGATAGCAGCCAATTACTGCATCCCCTGCAACTCCTCTGTGGATCTCCCTGGGCCACTTCCCTGTGGCCCCAGCACCCTCTTTGCCCTGGCCTCAGCCTCCAGCACTGCTATGTCCAGGGTGCTTGCTGCCCTCAGCCTGCAAGGCAGCCAGTCTACCTTCCTCCTCAAGCTCCAGGGAGTGACTCCTCCTGCTTTGCCCTGCAGCCCTTCTTATATGAGCCTGCCAGGCCATGATTGGTTGCTCCCCTCAGACCTTTTCTAATTGGCTGCCTCCGGCACAGCCTCCCTAGGGCTGCTTTTAACTCCCTTTCTGATAGTGTGGAGCAGCTGCCCCATCACAGATAGCAAAAGACACATCATGAGACCCAAGACCACACACTGCTAAATTTCAAGTCCCCACTCCAAAGCATGGGGACACTATAGCGTTTTGAAGGAAAAGGTCTCCAGAATTTCTTAACATTGGTAGATGAACATATTTTCCCCTACCTATGTTCTCGGAAACAGCGGAGCTATTTTGAGCAAATTTCAACCAAAAAAATTCTGCCTGAGACAGACAAGCAAGGTGGAAAATTGCAGCCCAAATAGTTAGAGTTCAGCAAAGTTATAAGCAACTAAAAACAGGGTTTTATAATGGGGAAATGTCAGGAAATCTTAATAAGCAGTACTACCAGCCTTGCCTTCATTAATTGTTCATAATGTGTTCATCCCTTAACAGAGTGTCCTCTTGGACACTGGGTAAGGGGAAATGTAACTGCCTTTCCCCTCCGGCTGTGGGGATCGGGGTTCGCCGTGTTCCTACAAAATTCCCTGTGAGTTAGTTTCACCATTAAGCTTCTAGGAGCTGGTGCAAATTGTCATAGCTCTGACTGCAGTGAAGCTATGACAATTTGCACCAGATGAGGACCTTCCCCCTAATACTCATTAACTTTGTGAAAAGCTGAACAGTTCATTTATACTGGTGAAAATTTTTAAACTTTTAAAATTCACATAGCATCCTATTTCCTTGTGTGCTTTTAACACTAAACATTGAAAATGAGTTCAAACTCATGCTTCAATAGCATTTCCACGTTGTGTTCAACATTAACTAGATTGTTATATTATAGTGTTCTCTGTAATTGTTTTGTTGCATCATGTTGTTTTTAACTGATTTTCACACAGAGCCTGGTAGTGATATTTTTTGGGAGAAGAACCCTGACACCCAAATTTGCTACCAGTTCAATCTTTTTTCTATTCTTTCTTGGAATGAGGCACGTGTTGCCTGTCAGACACAAGGAGGAGATTTGCTGAGTATTACAGACATGGCAGAACAGAAGTATATAAGTGGTGAGTAGATGTGTAGTTACGTTAAAACTTACTTAAATATATATTTTGCTTGTTTAGCTGGGCAGTTCTATTCATTTCAGAAGGGCCAGGATTTCATCCCATGTGTCAAATACTGCTCTTTAGTAGAAATGGGCCCCAACCAAAAGCTGGACCCAAACATCCCCAGACTATGGAGAAGTTCAGACCCAAGTCTAGATCAAAACTTCACAGCTTTGGGATATTTCAGCCAGGTTGCCTGAGGAGCAGGCTGTATAGAGTGGCTATTCATTACTTAGATCTGTGGAGCCCCAACCAGTGTATTCATGCAGAAGGGTTTCCATAGATTTGCAAAGAGATGCTGCAACATAGCCACCAATATCTAGCATATACACCTCTTTTCTTACCCACTTCTGTTTTCAGGGCCTTTCCACACCATTTGTTCCAGTAATAAAAATTTTTAAATCTGAGTGCAAGTAAGCTATGGGCTTAACAAACAAAGTCCAAGGTTTATGTATATGTTACTCCAGGATGTAGTTATTTTATTAATTTTTTCCCCTTCCAAATGGTTTACCATAAGGCTTATTATTTCATTCTTGAAACTGAAGCCTTTTTGGAAGTGTGCTGAGGTGTATCTGGCCTTTGCAGCTCCATACAGTTAGATCTGAAGTCCTATACATCCCAACCCGGGAAGCAGTGAAGTGACAGGAAAGGAACAGTAAAGGTGGGTCCTCCGGGACTGCATAGCGAAACCTCATGGAAGCAGCGAATCAGAGCCTGGTAGCCTTAACTAAAAGAAGCTGCAGGACCTTAGCAGGTCAGTTCCTGGCTGAGACCAGAGGAGTGAAAAAGGGTGCTCCTCTCTTGCCTGGAGGTAGAGAAGAACCTGAGGGAACTGGGCCTGAGATAAGGTTGAAGATAAAAGGGGCCCAGTAGGAAGAGGCCCAGGGAAATGGCAGTGACAGATTGGAGTAAGTAGTACGTGGCTTCTGTTCATTGGGTCCCTGAGTTGGAACCCAGAGTAGTGGGTGAGCCCAGGTTCCCCTAATAGCCACAGATAAAGTGGTGTAAACCCCAAGTAGAGGACTGGCCTTGTTTTGGACCCCAAACAAAGGGTTGAATCTATAACAGCCAGGGCTGAAGACCCTAGCGAGGGCAAATAGACTGTTTGTTATTGGATTCTTTAATACCCCAGAAAGGGCTTCTTTGGACTTTGTGACCTGGGTGGAGGGCCAAGCCCCTGAAGACCTGCCAAAGTCAACTGCAGCCTTCAGGAGGTGCCAGAGGTGAGAAAAGGACTGCATTACCACACCTAGCTACTAGGAGGTGATCAGGCAGTGAATGCCCTGGTTACAACTTTGTGCCAGAAGTGGGATTCAAATCCCTATCCCATCAAGGTAGGATGAAGAGACAGGGGTACGCATTTAACTGCATCAAGTATGAGATGTCTGATATCCCAGACATGAGGGAGATTCCCACACTTGCACCATTCTGTTTAGATGACAAATTCGAAGAACTGTCCCACATTGAGGTGTCAATAGAGGAGGTTTTGAAACAAATTCATAAATTAAAGTGTAATAAGTCATGAGAACCAGATGGAGTTCCCCCAAGAGTTCTGAAAGAACTCAAATATGAAATTGCAGAACTACGAAGTGTGGTATGTAACCTATCACTTAAAATCAGCTTCTGTACCAGATGACTGGAGGATAGCTAATTTGACACCAATTTTTTTAAAAGGTTCCAGAGGCGATCCTGGTAATTTCAGGCCAGTAAACCTAACTTCAGTACCAGGGAAATAAGTTGGTTGAAACTATATTAAAGAATAGAATTATCAGACACATAGATGAACATGATTTGTTGGGAAAGAGTCAGCATGGCTTTTGTGAAGGGAAATCACGGCTCACCAAGCTATTAGAATTCTTTGAGGGGTTCAACAACTATGTGTACAAGGGTGATCCAGTCGAGATAGCATGCTTGAACTTTCAGAAAACCTTTTATAAAGTCCTACACCAAAGGCTCTTAAGCAAAGTAAGCAGTCATGAGATAAGAGGGAAGGTCCCCTCATGGATCAGTAACTGGGTAAAGGTTAGGAAACATGGGTATGAATTAATGGTCAGTTTTCACAGAGGAGGGAGGTAAATAGTGGGATCCCCCAAGGATCTGTACTGTGACCTGTGCAGTTCAACATATTCATAAATGATCTGGAAAAGGATAAATAGAGGAGGTGACAAATTTTGCAGACAGTACAAGATTACTCGGGATAGTTAAGTCCAAAGCTGACTGTGAAGAATTACAAAGGGATCTCCCAAAACTGGGTAAGGGGCAACACATTGGCAGATGAAATTCAGTGTTGATAAATGCAAAGTAATGCACACTGGAAAACGGAATCCCAACTGTACACACAAAGGATGGGGTCTAAATTATGTCACCACTCAAGAAAAATCTTGGTGTGATCGTGAATAATTCTCCGAAAACATCTGCTCGATGTGCAGTGGCAGTCAAAAAGCTAACAATGTTATGAGCCATTGGGAAAAGGATAGATAATAAGACAGAAAATACCATAATGCCACTATAGTAATCCATTGTATGCCCGCATAGTGAATACTGCATACAGTTCGGGTTGCCCCATCGCAAACAAGATATATTGGAATTGGAAAAAGTACAGAGAAGGGCATGGAACAATCTCCATATGAGGAGAGATTAAAAAGACTGGGACTGCTCAGCTTAGAAAAGGGACAATGAAGGTGGGATATAGTGGAGGTCTATAAAATCATGAATTGTGTGGAGAAAGTAAATAGAGGAGTGTTATTTACGCCTTCACATAACACAAGAGCCATGGGTCACCCAATGAAATTAATAGGCAACAGGTTTAAAACAAAGATAAGTACTTCTTCACACAATGCAAGGTCAGCCCGTGGAACACATTGCCAGGGGATGTTGTGAATGCCAGAAGCATAACTGGTTTAAAAAAAGAATTAAATAAGTTCATGGAAGATAGATCCATCAATGGCTGTTAGCCAGCATGGTCAGGGATACAATCCCATGCTCTGAAGTGTCCCTAGCCTTGGTTTGCCAGAAGCTGGGAATGGGTGACAGGAGATGGATCACTTGATATTACCTGATCTGTTCATTACCTCTGAAGCATCTGTCATTGGCCACTGGTCGGAAGACAGGATGCTGGGCTAAATGGATCTTTGTCTGACCCAGTATGTCTTATATTCTTAACAGGGTCTTCCTCAGCAGAAAGCATAGGGTGTAGTGCTCAAGAAGCCAACAGTTAAGGGTTTGTAGACAGATGTTTAAAATACTCCAGTCGTTTAACAGGACACCTGAAAAAGGTTACAAGGGCCCAACACAGCCTTACCAGGAGGGACCAATCATGGTGGTGGCCAATACACAGGACCAGGGAACCCCTATTTTAGAAGGAAAACAGAGCTCTGAGATTGGGATAGTTTGAATTGAAGACAGTCAAAGCCATAGCACAACTTGGGATGATCCGTTTAGGACAACAATTATACAGTCTAGGCTGAGATGAGGTATGATGGTGTCTAAATCAGATCTTCCCTCGCTGCTTTAGAGGCGAAGGTAGTGCTGCTAAAACAGCTATGGGATTCAGAGTCCAAGAAATGCCAGGCTGATGGCCACTAGACAGCTAAGGGGAACAGGGAACTAGTTGACCGAAGCCATCAACCAGTCAAGACACTGTGGATGGACAATACAGTACCATGCAAAAGAATTTGAAGCAACTGCTGCAGCTGGAATAGAAGAGAGCAAACAAGCTTCAGAAGTGACTGAGAGATCCAGCCCAATGTCAGGATCCAGACACCAGTCCCTCCTCAGTCAAGCAGCTACTCATGGAGATGGGTCTAAAATGGGAGATGAATTAAAGAGGCTGCTAAAGGAGCAACTGCAAAGTCTGCAGGTAGTGAAGCAGACTAAGACCTCCCAGCTCCAAGAACAGCTAGACAAGCTCACGGAGGAGTTAAAGGAGAATCAAAAGAGTTGCAGGCAACAACAGATGGAGAAGAAAACTCTTTACATTGACAGTGGAGCCAAGATTGAGGTGATCTGGTAGAGCAAAGATTTGGTGCTGACAGCTGTGCAAACTTTGTAACATGAAGTTACATCAGGATTTACAGAGAGTTTTGCAGAATATCTCCAAGATGTAGGACCAGCTACCAACACAAGGTAGTTCTACAAGCCCTCTGGGACCAGATACAGATCTTGGAAGCACATCAGATGAGTCTGCAAGATCAGAATTTAGTGCTGCAAGCTGCAGCAACAACGGAGCAAGAAGGAGATGCTCATAGGACAATGGGATGACTTCAGCGCTCAGCTACGAGAATCCATCTGAGCCAGCAACCACTTTCTGAAACAAATTTGAGGAATTGAGAGGACAGAGGATGATGGTCCAGGAGAAGGCAGAGAGGTGTGATTAAAAACACAAGTATGGACTTGAACTGGAAAGCAGGGTGATAGTTGACCAGGAACCTTACATCCCCACAAGGAGCGGGGTAAGGATTTGAGCAGCCAGGAAAATGGTGTGAGGATATGGATTCACCGCCCAGTGAAGGACTTAGTATCAACAGCTGCCAGTACCAAGCCTCTGTCGACTGTAGAGGCTCCAATAATGGCAGTAGCCTTTACAGCTACCCAACCCCTACTGAAGTGGAGAAAAGTAGAAGATAGGGTCACTGCAGGTGATGGGGTCAAACAGGAAGTCATGGCTCAACTCAACATCCTACAGGTCTAAAAGGTCAAGGCCGTGTAGGAACTCAAAGAGATGCGCTCCTCAAGGGACCAGATCTTAGCCCAAGCAGTGCAGTGGGAACAGGACCCATCTCATAATTGAAAAAGAGACTGGGGAACAGCAGTGTTTGCTGCAGAAGTTGCTGACTTAGCTCTATAATTTGCTTTAGGTCCAGTCAGGGTTGAAGTCTAGCAGGTTAAAGATAAAGAGTGAGAAAGCCTGAAGGCTGAGGTAGCCCATCCTTTGAAAAGAGTTGGAATCGTGCAGGGTGCAACCACTACAACAGGAACTTGGATTGAGCCAGGAGGGACATGAGCCAGTTGTAATTAGGAGCTGCCCTGCTATAGACCTAATGATATGAGATCACAATGAAGCTGCAAGCCAAAGCCACAACTGGACCCCTGCTAAAAAGAAGAGCTATAGCCAGAGGAAAAAGGAAGATAAAAGTGATCCCGATATACTGAATTTCATCCATAAAATAGCATTGGTACAGAAAGAACAAAAGCAGGTGTTGCTAAGCCAGATACTACAAGCAGTTAGCAAAACAGTGCAATCCCTGGTTTTTGGAAATTCTGAAAGTGATCTAAATGTAGCTTGCGAGAGCCTTATCTCTGAAAGCTGTACATGCAGGTGCACCCAGGGAGATTCCTCTCCAGCTCAGGAGGCCACAGCAGAAAAGTTTCTTTCTAGTGAAATCCCAATGCTGTTAACCACTTTAGAGATGAAAAAGGGCTTCAACTAGCTGAACGCTCGGCACATCATAAATTACAGCATGCCATGGACTGTTGAGGACTATGTGCACTGTATGGGATACCTATAATGGGGGAACTCCAGGCTTTCACCACTTCATGTTTCTCTGAGGAAGATAAGGGTATTGGCAAGAACCTGGCTGACTTCCTTGTAACAGCTAAACAAAAAGTGTCCCCTGGCTAGAGAACATAGTTAAAGGGTAACTGGTCAAACCCACCTTTTGATGTATGTTGACTCCAGAGCAGGGGAACTCCCAGGGAGCCTAAATTGAACATGTTTTCCAGGCAGAGAGGTCTGGGAGAGAAGACCCTGAGGAAGCAGGGCAAATCCTGTACAAGAGGGAATGTTACCCTCAGACAGAACCACCACCCCAACTCCCTTCTGCAGGGGAAGGTATGTGATGGGGTGTATCTGGCCTCTGCAGCTCACTAAGGGAGACCCCACAGTCCTACTACATGCCACCCCAGGAAGCAGTGAAGTAACAGGAAAGGAACAGCAAAGGTGGGTCTTCCAGGCCTGCCTAGAGAAACCTCACAGAAGCAGCTAATCAGAGACCAGCAGGCTTAGAAAAAAATACACTGCAGTGTCTTTAACACGTCAGTTCCTAGTTGGGACCAACGGAGTGAAGAAGAGAGAGAGAACCAGAGGATGCTGGCCCTGAAATAGGGCTGGAGATAAAAGGGGCCCGGTACTAGGAAGAGACCCAGGAAAATAGCAGCCATAGATTGGAGTAAGTAGTACATGGCTGCTGTTTATAGATTCTTGGGTTAGAACCCGGAGTAGTGGGTGAGCCTAGGTTCCCCTAAGAGCCACAGGTAAAGTGGTGTAAATCCCAAGAAAGGGATAGGCCTTGTTTTGGAGCCGAATTTAATGGGCCCAGAGCTGGGGCTCAAGACCCTAGCGAGAGCAAATAGACTATTAGTTATTGTACACTTTGGTACTGCAGAAAGGCTTCATTTACATTTAATGACTTGGCTGGAGGGACAAGCTGCTGAAGACCTGCCAAGGTTGGTTGGCAGACTGCGGGGGGTGCCTGGAGTGAGAAAAGGACTGCAGTTTCACACCCAGCACTCAAGAGATGAGTGCCCCCATTACAGGAAGTTACAGGTGTGTTCATTTTCCCTGGAGAATTTCACAAATACAGTGTGAGAGCCTTTTAATTGCAAGCTATAACTACCTTCTTCCCTGTGTCAAAATCTATTTATTCTGCGGTACCTGTACTAACTGGATTGGGTTGACCAGAAGGTTTTGCAGATTTTAAGTAAATATCAGGTATGGGAGAATGACACTCTCTTCATAAACAGAAAACACTTCTTTGTCTTTGATATATTTGTTTTCCTGCTTGTGGAAAGGGTCTCTTAAATAAGCCTTTGATTGTGATCTTCCCTTAGAGCCTGATCCTGAAACCCTTGAAGTCAATGGGATTTCTAGTTTGACTAAAGAATATAAGTATAGGGAAAGGGTTGCAGAATTGGGCTTCTAGTTTTGTGCTCTAAAGACTGCTCTGAATCCTGATACTTCCCCTCTCTACAAATATCAGTTTTATCCTGTTGTTGTAGCTGAGGCTTGGCCTGACATGAGTGATTAACACATGGAAGGAGGCCCCATTTCTTGAAGATAGACTTTGGAGGTAAACAGATCATTAGGCTAAAAAGACAGAATGTCTGGACCAGCCAAGATAAGAGGAAGGACCATTTACTACAAGCAAAATAATGATGAACAAGATAAGGTAGGAATGTAGAGAGGTGGTAAAGAGGAGGTCGCACATGGACAGGATATGCTGCACAGCAATTGCTTCTTGCAAAGTAACCAAGCCAATCCAAAAACGTGTGATGCACTGTATAGTAAATGCCATGAGATATGTAATGTATATAAAGGGAGAGGCTTTCTGTGTAACTTTGGAGCTGTTATGTACCCTGCATCCATCCCCATTGCATTTGAATCTGATCAATTCAGCGTAGTGTTGCTGTATGCCAAGTAAAGATACCTGAGGGACACAGTCTGGAGTTGAACAGAATTCTTGGAAAGCCAAATGGAAAGAAGTCTCGGAGGGAATCCCAACATAGTGGTGTCATGCCTCAACCTAGATCCATTCGTCTGGAGCAGGTAATGTATAGTTTATTGTATGTGTCAAGGTTTGCAATGGCATTAGAAGGGTTTAAATTTGAAGAAGTTGCCAGGGCACTGGAGGGGTGGGTTGTGTCCAAAAGAGGCCCCTATGGACTCCCCAGAGATGTGTTTGGGGGAGACTGGAACTGGGTGGAAAAGGAACTCCAACACCTAGTGCTGGATAAGAAATGTAAAACAGACAAGCAAAAGACTTTGTTACAAGGCTTAATATTGGGAATCCGAGCCTTGGATAAACAACTGAAGGACTTAAAGATTCAAGTCCACAAATTGGAAAAGGAAAGAAATGGCTGGAGGAGCAGAAAGAAATATACAAGGTACATGCAATACAATCCAACAAGACATGTTTGGAGAAGAATGAAAGCTGTGAGGCATTAAGGAGGAACAAGACCAGCTCATGGAACAAGTAGCAAATTTACGGGATTAGTTGTGACAGTGCCAGCATGATGGGAGACGGGACCCAGCAGGGTTTTCCCAATTTGCAGTGTAGCTATGGGACGTGCTTGTGCAGTAGAGGGATGATTGGAATAGGTATACTCAGTGGTTTTTTAAAGGAATGGCCTTGAAAGATATGAACCACTTAACTATGCAGGATTGGGAGAAGGTATTGCAGAAATCTTTGGGAAGTTTATGGACACGGGTCATAGAGCATACCCTGGAGGATTCAGTTTTAGGGGCAGAGTTGGCATGGGTGCTTTACAATTTAAGATCAGCTCAAGCAGAGGTGTTTAATATGAAGTTCTTCCCGAAGGAGGGTCTGAGTGAACTAGCAGATTGCCTCCTTCAGTGGTGGAATCTACGGAAGCCTAATATGCATAATTTACTAGCTACAGGAGAGAGAACGCACATTGAAATGTTGCTAGTTGTGCTGTCACCGGAATGCAAGGATTGTGTTTTACAATTTGACCTTAATCCTTCTAAGTTGGACAGTCTGTTGTCCAGAGGAGAGCACTGGTGGGGGCTACATATAAATCCACAGTGTTGATGGCAGAAGCCAAGATTTTCCAAGTGGAATCCAGCTCTAGGGGCAAGGGACTCTGGGGAAAGGGACAAGTAGATCAGGAACACGGAAGACCCTGGGTGCCATTCTGACAGCTTAAGAATGAGGAGGAGGAACTGGAGAGGAAGTGAAGAGATTGAAAGCTCTGCAAGGTAGCCAGTCTGGTGAGCAGCCTCACCCAGTGAGCTCCCAATAGGGCTGCCAGACCCTTGCACCCCAGCTGTCTCTCGTAGCACCCCTTTTACAGGATGGCTGGCATGCCCCATGGTAAACATCACTATAGTGGGAGTGGAAGAGGACATGTTACTAGACAGTGGGGTAGCAATAACCATGACAAGGCACTTGCCAAAAGGGACAGAGGAAGGGAGATTCAGGAAGTTACTGGAGTAACTTGTCCAGTTCAGATTAGGGAAAAGGAACCAATTATAATAGGAACATGGAGATTGTGACATGGTAGTAAATTCACAAGAAGAAATTCTAGGGATTCGTGTGTTAGTGGAAATGAAATTAGTGGTGGATTTGACTAATATGGTGCTTTGGGGGAATGTGGAAGGAGGTGTCATGCCCAATGCATAAGAAATTGCTCTATGATATGAACAGGACACACCTGCTTGGGTACCCCAACTAATGGAGACCTTTTCAGAGGTATGGGCCAAGTCCACCACCCCAGAGTCAATATCCAGTACCTAAGGAGTCCCTTCAGTCCAATTCAGGAGAAGTGGAGGCATTGTTAGAGCAAGGTGTGATAAAGCCAATGTCCTCAGTGTGTAATTCCACAGCCTGGCCAGCGCAGAAGCCAGGAGGGGGATGGAGGTTGACCGTAAACTATAAGAGCATAAACTATAGGGCAAAATCTGTGGCTGCTTTAGTGATGGCTTATCCTGAGATGACTGCAAAAATCTCTCATAGAATGAAGTGGTTTTTTGTGCTGAACATTAGTAATGGGTTCTGGTCCCTCCCCCTAGTCCCAGAGTGTCAGTACAGGATGGCTTTTACATGGGGGAGGGCATATAATATGCATGCACTGTACTGCCCCAGGGGTACAAAGATTCCCCCACCATTTACACTGCTTCATGTGAGCATGGACTCTGGGACTTCCCTCAGCCAGACAGACTCATCCAGTACATTGATGAAATACTGATTCAATCCCCTACGGAAGAGGAACATAAACAGGATTTGTTTGAGGCTTTGCAGTGTCTGCAGTGGTCAGGATTAAAAGTGAATAGTGGAAATAGTACAGCTGGCAAGGAAAGAGGTGACTTTCTTGGGAGTGTCAATAGATGAGGAAGGGCAAAACATAGACCACCAGAGAGCAGAGTTAATCTCCAAACTGCCCATCTCCACAGACAAACAGGCTCTACAATCTTTTCTTGGAATAACAGGATTTTGCAGGGAGTTTTCTCCCCAGCAAGTCCATTGTATGAATTGGTAATGGCACCTCATTGGGATTGGCAGGAAGAGCACACTGAAACAGTGGCTGAGCCAAATAGGCTTTTGGGGGCGCTCTGCTACTGACTAGTCCGGATGAGAGTAACACTGGGTGCATTAAAAAGTCTAACTCCAAACAGTAAAGGGGTTGTGTTCATGCAGAAATATGGAGATCAGGATCAGCCGGTGGCATTTGCCTCCCGACTGCTGCAGGGTGTGGAACTAAAGTATAACTGGTGTGAGAAAATCATGTTGGCAGCATACTGGGCTATTATCAAGCACAAAAGCTTGGTGGGAAGCCAAAACATGTTTATAGTCAGCCAGCATACTCCCCTTAAGGTAGTTCTAGGAGGAAACCTATCAGCTGGGCAAGTGAGCAATGAAAGAATTCAGAAATGGACTCTGGCTTTGCAAGGAGAAAATGTGGAGGCTGTCCAGCTTATGGAACCAAAGGAATGGATTGCAGAAATTTGCATAGGAGGGATGCTACATGAGTGTGAGGTCAGCCCCTCTAGCACTGGGTATCCAATCTTTTTAAATAACTTTATGCTGGCAGAGTTCAAGAGGAGGTTTGATGTACATACTGCCATCTATCTGCATAAGGACAGAGGAAAGGAGGTCTGGCAGCAGTAAAACTGAGGGATGGAATAATTATAAACACTTTACAATATAAATGGCAGTCAATCGGCTCAGTATGCAGACGTGGCAGCAGTTATCAGTGTGTTGATGGAAGAAAAGGGATCTCTCTAAACTTACCATAGTTCTGGACTCAGATTGGGTGTTCATGGGAGCTGTATGAATGTTAGCCTGGTGGGCTCAGAAGAAGTACTGGGCTACTGATGGAGGAGAGATCAAATTCAGTAGTATGTGGCAAATGCTGGCTGATTTTGGTTAAAATTGAGGTGCACAGGAAAAAAAGGTCATTGGTGAAAGGGAATCAGGCAGCCAACCTAGCATTCAAGGATGCAGCAGTTACTGGGTCACCTTGGCCATGGGAGACCGCTTTGGAAGCAACCCCGGTAGCAGTGCTCACTCGAGGCCAGCAACAAACACAAGCTATAGCGGTGTGGCTACAAAACATTCAGAAACGATTTGGAGCTAGGATCACTTTGGGAGCAAGCATGCTGCAAGGAAGTGAAGGTAGCAGGTCAGGATTTAGTAATAGAGCAGGGACTCTTAGGTGTAAAATCAGAAAATGGTTTGGTATGGTTGGTACCACAGGATATGTGAAAAGATCTGCTATTATGGGTGTGTGGGTCCAGTGTGGGTGGCCACCCCAAACTGGCAGAGGCCAGAAATAGGTTGGCAAAGATGGGGGTTGTGGCCCAAATGGGAAAGGGACCTAAAGGAGCATCTTGATGCCTGCCTAATCTATGCCAGACACAACCAGCTAACAGAAATCATAGGGGAGCTCTTATGAGACAGGCACCCAGAGGTCCATGGGAAAGAATTCAAATGGACTATACTGGGGAATTACCCTTAAGCCCAAGAGGTAATAAATATGTGCTAGTGGTTGTTGGTGCTTTTTCTGATTAGATTGAGGCCTTCCCCGCCAAGAATATGACTGCCCTAACTACAGCAAAACAACTGGTGTACAATTTGTCCTGCAGACAAGGGTGTCTAAGGTGATTGTCTTAGTCAATGGGAGCAGCTTTGTGGGGTCTGTTGTCAAAGAAGTGTGCACTGCTGGACATCAGTCGGAAGTTCCACATTCCCGTGTCATCCAGCAGCACCAGGACAGGTTGAGTGAATGAACAGAACCATAAAATCTGAACTCAGGAAAGGGTTAATGCTACAGGCAGCAATTGGGATGAAATGTTACCACTGGTACTAATGCATATCAGAGCTAGGGAGTGCAGATCCACAGGCTTTTGCCCCTACAAGGTCTTGATGAGAAGACAAATGACACTGTGGGAGGATGGGATTAACCCAGTTCCAGCCCATCTGGCTACAGTAGCTCTATCAGAAGCCTGGGTACAGGACTGGCAGATGCAAATTTTACAGGTCTAAAAAAGCATGGTGGTAACCAATGAGGCAGAAGTACAGAAGGCCAAGGCATGGTTCGATGCAAAAGGAGATCTAACTGAACATCAAGTAGGATCTAAATTCATGATCCACGATCTAGCTCCCTACTACACTTTCCCAAAGGCAAAGAGGTATGGTTCATGTGTGATATTGGATCAGCTTGGACCCTCTGTATAGTTGGTAGACCTGGGAAGTAAAGGGCAGAGTTGAGTTCATGCAAGCCAGCTCAAAATTCACAAAGTTCAGTAAAAGAGAGAATCTAGAAATGGTTTCTTCCCTTCTGCATCCATGCAGTGGTGGTGGCTTCCAACATTGGGCACACTCTTGTGGTTTGGTGTGGCATTAGATCTGTGGTGAATTTTTACAGCTGTTCAGATCACTCCTATCCAAGCAGAAAGCCAAAGATGTTGACATGCCTCAGAAGATGAATGTTCATCTGGTCTTGTGGTAAACCCCTCTGGCACCGTGCTTAAGATCATAGTGACGAGAGGTGATTTACCTTGCCATGTGTAGGTGTCAGGGGGCCTGCTATCTGGCTACCTACAGGGCATATGAATTCTGACTGACAAAAACCTGCAGCTGCCGGGACTCTGACTCCAGTTCTAGTGGGTCCGGAACGTCAAGATGGCTAATGAAGTCCAGGTGGTTGATATGGACTTAGGGAACTATGGCATGCACTAGAATTTCAGAACTGTGGGTGTGCTTATATACGCTAATTGTACTGACATTGGACCCAGATGGATAGTTGACATTATCATCAATTCTTTTTCACTGGTTTGGTGGAGGGTGGTTCGAAACAGTGAGCCCATGGTCCCACAGACTCCTATGCATATCCACACTGTTCTCCCTCCACAGGGCTCAACTTCCCCCCTCTATTTTATCCAATAACCGCTCCATAGCTAGAAAATGGTATTTTTATATACCTCGCTCATGAAACAGCAGTACTAGGTATATTTTAGACTGTACAAAACACAGGTTGACTGGAACCTGCCCAGCCCCATGTAAAAAAAAAAATAGTTTACCAATAATATCAGGGCACACATTTGATTATGGGAGGATCCGGTGGGAGGCATATTCCAAGAAAGACACAAAAATCGTACAGCCAAAAGGGACACAGTGGCACCATATGTGTAGCACTGGAGTTGGGGTCTCTCTATGGAATTATGCCGATATCAAGGAATTGAACCTTAAGATTAACTTGCTAACTGATAGTTTAGGTTGAGCATTAAAAAGGGAGGAGGGATTAGTACTTTAACCTTGCAGCAGGAGGTATTAAGTATTAGTAAAATGCACTCCGTTGCACAAACTTTAAAATGGATTAATATATCTGTGAATACTGTGATTGATTCATTGAATATTGTGTGCCACATATGGTACCAAACTTGGTATGCATCTAATGGAGGGAATAGAAGAAATAAAATGGGGTGAATGTTAAACAGCACACTTATCTGAACCACACTAATGGATACGGGATTTAAGAATATCGGGAAGGAAAATTTGCAATTTGCGAGGCTAAAAGGTCCTGGATCTTGGGCACCACATGAAATTAATAATTCAACTGTGACAATTGTGATTGCTATTCCTAGATGGACAGGCCAGGAATCCTAAAAGATTGGTATATGTTAACAGTATGTATGGTATATATTAACAGTACAATAGAGAATGGGACCTATAAACAACATTATCCCAGTGTGAAGATGGCAACATGAGTAGATGAAATAAACACAGTCTGCTGTAAACAAATCAAGCACAGCTGGTGCTGTGAGTGCTCAGCCTGAATGAACCTCCCACAAGCAAGGGAGGTTGGGCCCAACTAGTCATTAAAGAGAGAGTGAAGGAGGTGGTACGGCTTGGGGACACAGTATGTGCTCTGGGATACCACAACTTTTCAGTGGAGACAAAACCATGACAGGGTGCTGGATGGATTTTGTCTGAACCTCACCTCTCTGACTCAGATTGGGACCCATGCCCTATGGCCAAGTGTGAAGATGAAGGAGAATGTAACAGAGGTCATGACAGACAACACCAAATGGGAATCACTGGTGACCAATCTCTTTGCACCCGTACATTCCTTGTCCATTAACATCACTGATTTGATACAAAGGAAAATAGAGCAGTTTGTGTCCATTGCCCAACTAATAGCCGAGCAATTATATTGTTATCATTGGGATGCTATTGTTCAGGCAGTGGAAACACCGTGGTGGGCTGTACCAGAAGAGCCCTTGCATCCCCTGGTTCCTACTTTAAGTCTAATATTGATGGTGGTTCAAATAATTACAACTACCGCGGTCTTAGGCATGTGTTGCTGGATAATAAACTTAAAAAAGAGAGCACAGAACGACAGGAATATGATGCAGATGAAATGAATGCTAATATAAAACAGAAAAACAGAAGCAGGGAATGTAGCTGAGGCCTGGCCTGACATGAGTGATTAACACATTGAAGGAGTCCCCATTTCATGAAGATAGACTTTGGAGGTAAACAGATCATTAGGCTAAAAAGATAAAATGTCTGGGCCAGCCAGGATCAGAGGGAGGACAACCAGGGAACCATTTACTGCAAACAAGATAAGGAAGGAATGTAAAGAGGTGGTAAAGAGGAGGTCAGGATGGACAATGCATGGACAGCTCAAAGTAACCAATCCAATCCAAAAACGTGTGATGTAATGTATAGTAAATGCAATAAGATATGTATATAAAGGGAGAGTTTCTGTGTAATTTTGGAGCTATTCTGAACCCTTCATCTATTCCCACTGCGTTTGAGCCTGATCAACTCAGTGTAGCATTGCTGTATGCCAAATGAAGATACCTGAGTGACAAAGTCTGGAGTCAAACTGAGTTCTTGGGAAGCCAAGTGGAAAGAGGTCTTGGAGGGAATCCCAACAATTCTCACTTTCAATTATAGGATGTGGCTAACAGGAAACTCTGAAATTCCTATTACACTAGGATTTGAAATGTCTACAGTTTGCAGGTGAAGGCACTAAATATTTTTATACATAAGAATGGCCATACTGTGTCAGACCAAAGGTCCATCTAGCCCAGTATACTGTCTTCCGACAGTGGCCAATGCCAGGTGCCCCAGAGGGAATGAACAGAACAGATAATCATCAAGTGTTCCATTCCCTGTCGCTCATTTCCCAGCTTCTGGCAAACAGAGGCTAGGGACACCATCCCTGCCCATCCTGGCTAATAGCCATTGATGGACCTATCCTCCATGAATTTATCTAGTTATTTTTTGAACCCTGTTATAGCCTTGGCCTTCACAATGTCCTCTGGCAAAGAGTTCCACAGGTTGACTCTGCGTTGTGTGAAGAAATACTTCCTTTTGTTTGTTTTAAACCTGCTGCTTCTTAATTTCATTTGGTGACCCCTAGCTCTTGTGTTATGAGGAGTAAATAACACTTCCTTATTTACTTTCTCCACACCAGTCATGATTTTATAGACCTCAATCATATCCCCCCAAGTCCTCTCTTTTCCAAGCTGAAAAATCCCAGTTTTATTAATCTCTCCTCATACGGAGGCCGTTCCATACACCTAGTCATTTTTGTTGCCCCTTTCTGAACCTTTTCCAATTCCAATATATCTTTTTTTGAGATGGGATGACCACATCTGCGTGCAGTATTCAAGATGTGGGCATTATGGATTTATATAGAGGCAATATGATGTTTTCTGTCTTATTATCTATCCCTTTCCTAATGATTCCCAACATTCTGTTCGCTTTTTTGATTGCTGCTGCACATTGAGTGGATGTTTTCAGAGAACTATCCACAATGACTCCAAGATCTCTTTCTTGAGTGGTAACAGCTAATTTAGACCCCATCATTTTATATATATAGTTGGGATTATGTTTTCCAATGTGCATTACTTTGCATTTATCAACATTGAATTTCATCTGCCATTTTGTTGCCCAGTCACCTAGTTTTGAGAGATCCTTTTGTAGCTCTTTACAGTCTGCCTGGGACTTAACTATCTTGAGTAGTTTTGTATCATCTGCAAATGTTTTAACCTCACTGTTTAACCTTTTTCCAGATCATATATGAATATGTTGAATAGGACTGGTCCCAGTACAGACTCGTGGGGGACACCACTCTTTACCTCTCTCCATTCTGAAAATTGGCCATTTATTCCTACCCTCTGTTTCCTAATTTTTAACCAGTTACCAATCCGTGAGAGACCCTTCCCTTTTATCCCATGATCGCTTACTTTGCTTAACAGCTGTTGGTGAGGGACCTTGTCAAAGGCTTTCTGAAAATCTAAGTACACTATATCCACTGGATCCCCCTTGTCCACATGCTTGTTGACTCCCTCAAAGAATTCTAGTAGATTGGTGAGGCATGATTTCCCTTTACAAAAAACATGTTGACTCTTCTCCAACAAATTATGTTCATTTAAGTGTCTGACAATTTTGTTGTTTACTATAATTGACCTTAAAATCATATTTCATTCATAATGAGCAAGAAAACCTGAAACAGGATGGAAGGTGAAGAGATCATGTTGTTGCAGACATATGTTATCCCTGCACTGTGACTGGCTGAGTTAGCTGTCTTTCAGTATAATACTGATTAGTAATGGAATAGAACATTTTCAAGAGCAAAGATTAAATGCCAATGGCATTCCTAAGCCTTCTGGAGACTTGTTTTAAGCTTTGCTTTGTTATCATCATGAGAGATCAGAACAGTATATCTGCATCTGAAATGTTCAACATGTTTTGGTTATTTTTTATATTTCAGAGAAGTTAAGCACTAAAGGAATTCTGCTATGGACAGGGCTAAATAGACTGGATGAATCTTCTGGCTGGCAGTGGTCCGATGGAGCATCATTGGCATTTGTGAACTGGAGATCAAGTAATTGATGTTCCTCTTGCACTATATTATTGAATTGTAATTGTATGTTCTCTATAACTGAAATTTATAAGAGTATTGGCCCTTTTTGTGTTTTCGTTTGGAGGGATATTCAAAATTCCAGGGACATAGATCAGGGTTTCATTGATCGGACTTTTTAAAGGGTATTTTAAAGATGTATTCTATTGGGAATTTTAACTGATTAGTCTCACGTTACTATGATAAGCCCTATGACATCCCTTGTCCCATATTTCAAGGCTATAAATTTCCACAGAAAATGGACACTGGAACTTTTCAGGTATTTCATGGGATAGCACTCAGTGAGCAAACACGTACCAACAAATATAGATTGTGATGTTCAACCATCCAATTCCTGTGAATTCAATCAGTTCCTTTGCATTACCCAGTGCTGAGCAATAAAACTTGTTTTACTTTACTGAGAGCTTTTGGTTTGTGTATCAATATGATAACACTTGTAGAAGATTGTAAGCCTGTTTTGCAATTCAAAAGTAAATTATGGTTAATTTTACGTTTTTTTTTAAAAATTGGTTGTAGGTCTCACCAATAGCGCACTTGGAGAAAATCACTGTGTGGTGTTTAATTCAAAGGCGCAGTATGACTGGCAAAGTTATAAATGTGAATCTGGATTGCCTTATGTATGCAAAAAATATGGAAATAGTACAGAATATGAAACATTTGGTAAGTCTCTCAATGGTAATATTTCATTTGGTGGGGTTTTTTGTTTTTTGTTTTTTTTACAAAAAAGTATCTATATTTAGCATTTGTATTTTGATACATGATACTGCATGTTCGTATGTGGAAATGTTCTGTCTTTACCTAGTAGTTTTGGATGGTTTTATATTTCTACTTTTGTAAATTTAAAAAAAAAAGCTATGACTGTATTAAGAAAACAATAGAGCATAGCCTGAAATTAATTTTGTGTAATATAGTCTTATCTTTTATTGTTTAACTAAGATATATGGAAGTATCATCCTACCCGCTGTAACACTGGCTGGTATCCCTACAACCGCAACTGCTACAAACTTCATAAAGAGGAAAAGAGCTGGAATGAGGCTTTACTCTCTTGCAAGACTGATAATAGCAATCTCATTAGTATAACTTCCTTGGCAGATGTGGAGTTATTTATTAACCTTCTTGAAGATGGTGAGTGCTGGAGAGTTAGTTTAAACTGTGTTACTTTTAATAACTGAATTCTTTTTGATTCATTAAGTTCTTTTAATGATGGGTTTCCACATGACTCAGGCATGATATTATTTGTCTTGTACAGATATACAATAGAATACGAATTTATGATGCCTGCTCCTTCTAGGACAGGGGTGGGCAAAGTTTTTGGCCCGAGGGCCACATTTGGGTATGGAAATTGTATGGCGGGCCATGAATACTCACAAAATTTGGGATTGGGGTGTGGGAGGGGGTGAAGGCTCTGGGGTGGGGCCAGAAATGAGAAGTTCAGGGTGCGGGAGGGAGGGTGTTCCAGGCTGGGACCGAAGGATTCAGAGGGTGGGAGTGGGATCAGGACTGGGGCAGGGGGTTGGGTCACAGAAGGGGGTCAGGGGTGCAGGCTCCGGGTGACGTTTACCTCAAGTAGTTTCCAGAAGCAGCAGCATGTCCACACTCCGGCTCCTACGTGGAGGCGCAGCCAGGTGGCTCTGCGTGCTGCCCTGTCTGCCAGTGCTGCCCCTGCAGCTCCCGTTGGCCACGGTTCCTGGCCAATGGGAACTGCGGGGGGAGAAGGGACATGCCACTGCTTCCAGGAGCCGCACAGAGTGGGGCAAGCCTCTGACCCCGCTCCCTGGCTGGAGCGCCAGAGCAGGGCAAGTCCTGGACCCTGGTTCCTGATGGGAGCTTGAGGACCGGATTAAAATGTCTGGAGGGCCAGATGTGGCCCCTGGGCCATAGTTTGCCCACCCCCGCTCTAGGATCCTCACAACAATGAGATGTGTATCTCATCTGCTACCCCAATGAGCACTGTTGTAATTAAATAAACAAAATGAATGTGTATGAAGGTAGTGAAGGGCCATATTCTCCCCTTCATGCAAAAGAAGAGCAGTAGCCCATGCAATTCAACGCCCTTTTGTAAGGCTCCAGAAAACACTGTTCCCTCTAGGAGGTGGGACTAGCATCAGAGTCTAATGGTCAAGTGTCTCTTACCATAGATCTTGGCATATTCTAGCTTCTGAGCAAGACCTGAATAAGCCCTTTGCAGTCTGATTCTTATCCTTTTCATTTTATTATTGGCTGGGCCCCTGCAAACTGCTCCCAAGCATCTATATAGTAAAATTCCAGGATTGTCACTCTGAAGCCTAGAATATCTGAGTCATGCTTGTAGCTGTTTCCATCGTTTCAGACTGGCTGAGTGCTCATTGGGTTTACAGTATCACCAGGTTCAATCATCACTGGAATTCATGGTCTGTTGCTGCCCAATTGTTAAGTTCTCAGGAATTTTTGCATATTTTTTTTACACTTTACAAATTACACCTGTATGACAGCATGGGCTTTTATTTAATTCAATAATAATCCCTGTGCAAAAGCTATGGAGCAAGAACTACTACTGCTCAAAGCAGCAATGTTTATGATACCTTTTTCTTTGCAACTTAAGTTGCCCTGAGTAGGGAATCTACAGTGGCTCTTCCAAGAGGTCTTGTCTCCCCACCCACGTAGAGTAGAGCTCCCATTAGTTCCCAGCTACAGAGGCTGGGTGGAAAAGGATTAGGTCTGTCGATTAATCGCAATTAACTCAAAAAAATTAATCACGATTAAAAACATTAATTGCAATTAGTCGCACTGTTAAACAATAGAATACCAATTGAAATTTCTTCAATATTTTTGGATGTTTTTCTAAATTTTCAAATATATTGATTTCAATTACAACACAGAATACAAAGTGTACAGTGCTCACTTTATATTTTTATTACAAATATTTGCACTGTAAAAAACAAAAGAAATAGTATTTTTCAGTTCACCTAATACAAGTACTATAGTGCAATCTCTTTATCATGAAAGTGCAACTTACAAATGTAGGGGTTTTTTGTTACATAACTGGACTCAAAAACAAAACAATGTAAAACTTTAGAGCCTACAAGTCTACTCAGTCCTACTTCTTGTTCAGCCAATCGCTAAGAGAAACAAGTTTGTTTACATTTACATTTGTAAGTTCAACTTTCATGATAAAGAGATTGCACTACAGTACTTGTATTAGGTGAATTGAAAAATACTATTTCTTGTTTTTTACAGTGCAAATATTTGTAATCAAAAATAAATATAAAGTGAGCACTGTACACTTTGTATTCTGTGTTGTAATTGAAATCAATATACTTGAAAATGTAGAAAATATCCAAAAATATTTAAATAAATGCTATTCTATTATTGTGCAATTAATCGTGATTAACTTTTTTAATCACACAATTAATTTTTTTAATTTCTTGATAGCCCTAAAAAGGATACTACTCCATAGTCAACTTCCTCTTCTATACCATTTTTTCTCCCCCTTGCATGCATATGCTCCCAATTTTTTTCCCCCAGGGCATTTACAGATCATAACATCACATACATTGGTTTACTTTTGAAGCCGTTTTTTATAAAGTAAAGTAGAAACATATCTCTGTAAAAAAAAAAAAAAAAAAAAAAGGTGAAACTGACTGAAATTCTGCATTTTTTTTAAAAGGTGCTGTTAATCCTATGGAAATAATTGGCATTTATTTCTGCTTCATCAAAATTTAAAATCTCTTTTACAGAAAATGTAACCGAAACATGGATTGGCTTGAACAGTAATAAAACCCCAGTTATTTTTCAATGGTCTGATGGCTCCTCAGTAACCTTCACTAACTGGCACAAACAAGAGCCTAATATCTTTCAGAGAACAAGTCAACTTTGTGTTTCAGCACAAGGATCTGTAAGTTTTCATTCCTCCTTTCCTTTTAAAAATAAAGTAAGGTTAATCAATTTTGGTCATGATCAGTGTCGGGCTTTTTAATATGCATATATTTTTCCATCCCTAATCACATTACAACATTGCCTGTTGATGCTTAATGACTCTGAGTCTTGAAAAGTATGATATAGCCTTAAAAATCAGTCTTAGGACTGTGCTGATGCACAAACAAAACAGAGAATGAATCATAACCATTGGGCCTCATCCTCAATAAGAAATGGAATAATGCAATGCTTGCCAAATGGAAGAAGACAAAAATCAGTGGGCAGGTAGTTTTATTTCAGTGAAGAGAAAATAATTTAAAATCCATATAAAGTGCATCTTAATTTATTGTATTTAGGTTATTAACTTGAAAGCTCCAAATGAATTTTTTTGATAAAGTATGCCGTTTTCATGTTGCTCTCAGTTCTCAGCATTTATAGCAGTTTATGGAAGATCTTGTAAAAATATACAAGGAGCAGCATATACTGTCCAGTCCCACTCCAAGTCATTGGAAGTTTTGCCATTGTTTTTAGTGGCAGCAGGATTGAACTCCAAATCTGCCAGAGATTTTGAGACTGGGAGCAATATGCATACATTTAAAAAAAAAAAAGAATGGTAAATTACAGTTCCTACTAGCCAAACAAGGATGTCTAAAAACATTCACCAATATTTTATCTGGCCAAAGGATAATTCAGTAATGCTCAAACCCACTAATAAACGCTTTCCTTAATGCCATGTGATACCATTTTCAGGTTTTATAGTAAAGTATGTTTTTTGCCAAAGAATACACTATTCTGCACAATTATCAGAAATTCTATCTAGTCCCTAATAATTGGCCCAGTCCTGCAAAACCCTTCCTCATGTGATTAATCCTTACTCATGGGAGTAGTCCCTCAGAAACCAAGGATTACTCTTAGTAACTGAGAACTGGAAGATCAGGCCTAATGTCTTGGAGCTGAAGATAATTAATTAAATTATAATTTAGATACACATGAGCATTTTTCACCCATTTTGCACAGATGTAAATGACTATAGAAAGTGCAACGTAGCAGAGACCAAGGCACAAAATTTAATTTTTAAAGCATTCATTTTCTGCATGTCAAATAGTTTAAAAATGCCTAGGGGCCCAGTCCCACAAACCTTTACTTGCTTGAGTAAAGACTATGCACATGAAAAAGGATTAATAGTGTCAGGCCCAGTGGTAGCTAAGAAACATCTTAGACATGATTCTGAGAGGGCTAGCAACAGCAGTTTTCATTGGCTTCAGTCAGTTAAAGGGCATTTCATTTTAATATTCAAAGAGACAAATCCTTCTTGCCTTACTCACACAAATAGTATCAGTGAAGGTTTTTGCAGAAGTCAATGGGAAGACTAACCACAGGAATCAAGTGAGGAGAATTTGTCTGTTTATTCTCTCGTCCAAAAGGGTCTGTTAAATAGGAAAAGAAACTACTTAATCGTGTGTGCGTTTGATTTGGTTTTTTATTTGTTTTTTTTTATTAGGCAGGACACTGGCAAGTTAAAAATTGTGAGGATAGATATTTTTACATTTGTAAAATAGCAGGACAGCTTGAAAATGACACGTCCAAGGAGGAATCAGACTGTCCAGGCGTGAGTTTGCATAATGCTTTTTTTACTTCATAAAATGTGATCGGAAACCTTTACGCATTTGTATATAACTAATATGTTTGCTTTTTCACATTAAAAATATACTTGAGTTTTCCTAGGAAAAATCTCATTCCTATTGTTGGCTTTAAAAATGTATAAACCAAAGATTAATGTAAGATTTGCAAGTGCTCCTTTTATGGATCACTGCCTTGTCTGAAGTTATGACCCAAGTTCCTGTTTCTTTCTAGATCAAAAGTCAAAATACTCTTGCAGACCATCTGTGCAAATAATGACTGTTACATGATGCCCCACCTCCCACATGGTTTTCATAGTTTCAAGTGGAATGTCAGGGTGAAAAACAGTCATTTTTTTTAATATGGAGAATGAACTTTTACACTCAATCTGACTTTCCTTTCACTTTTGTAAAACAAATGGAAAGGCATGAAGCTATCTAAAAGGGAGAAAATAATAGGAATTCAAGCTTTTTAAACTATGTGGTCCAGTGGTAAAACGTTTCTGTTTTTGCTACCAGTTTGTTCAACAGACACACTATAAAGAAACATTCTGGGATTGATGGGTTTTGGTGTCCTTGAAAATTGCTCAAAACTTTATAGAGAAGTTTTATAAAAGCTTTTTCAATAGAAATATTTGTCCTTTCTTTGGTTGTGAAGCAGTATTGCTTCACAATGTAATTTTTTCCTTCCCCCCCTCCCTTTTTTTTTTTTTTTGCATTCCCTTTCGATATTTGAATAACAAAGCTATGTGCAGAGGTCAAGAAACATGACAGATTCAATTTAAATTGGAGAGGGGACCAAGTTAAAAAGTTAGGACCTAGATCCAATTTTCCCCCAAATTCAGGTCTATTGAGAACTTAGATTTCTGTTCATACCATTATGGAGATAGAGACTTTCTGTGATATTTGTATCCACATCTGGAGCCAAATAGAAAATTCCCCAAAGTTAGGGTGCTTGCATAAGGGCATTTCACTTGAGCCAATCTCTATTTTGAGGTATATCAAGTAAATAGATATACTATAATATTCTCAGGTGTTTTGTCATTCTAAGGTGTGTTGTGTTATGAGTACTATTAAAGATGAAGCTTAAAAATCTGATCACAGAACAGGTTCTGAGTTCACTGAATCTCTTGTTTCCGTCTTGTGTTTAAAAGTAGAAAATGGTATTATGATGATACCATTACCAGCAGTTAATTATTTAAAGTCATTGAACTGACAGAATTGTTACAGATGTCTTTTTTTCTTTCAAAGACCCTACTCCTTCATCTCAGCTCTTGGGCACAGGCTGTTAAGATTCTTGCAGCTTAGTAAGAACATGTCATTTTTTAATAATTTATAAAGCTGCAAGCACAGGAAAGACCTCGTCAAAATCAAGAGTGGACAACTTTTCTCTCCAGTGGGGGAAGAAGAGAGACAGCAAATTTCATGTGTATGCTTTAACAAATTAGTAAAGCATTCAAATACCTGGTGATGTGGCCGATATAAATATTTAGGTTAGATTAAAGTAGACAGAAGTGAATGGGAGTTTGCTTGGGGAAAAAATTGGGAATTTGACCTTGTGACTGCATCCATCATCTTTAGGTAAGGGTGGTTCTCATTATTAATTAGAAGTAGTATGACCTTTGATTATCATTCAATAGTGTACTGCTGAATGAATAACTTGGAGTAACATTCAAGTATCAAGAGTTTTGTTGTATTTAGGTCTTTCCATCTACCTGCAGGTTGTACACATTTATAATTTCTTTGACCACCTCAGTCACTACACTCTTTTTCATTCCATTTGAATATTTCACACAAACAGATATTTTATTAAAAAAAAAAAATTTCCTCGCTGTGACGGGGCTGTTGATTACGAGTGGTACTGGCAAGTGGTTAGGTCCCTGGGTCGCAACTCTCCCCCATCTCTAGTATTGCCTGCCAGTGGTCACTCCAGCATGTTGGCAATCTCTCTTTGAGTAGATACTGTCACACTGTCTGGAGTGGCTCACGACTGTGAGTGCCTACCTCAGGGCAGACTGTCAGAAAACAGGGCAGACACCCCAAATTGGTGGTGTGTTCTATAATTAGATTTCACCAAGCCAGTAATTAGATTTCACCAAGCCAGTAACAAATGTGAACTCCTGGATCACTATACCAGTCTTACTATGAAGTCACAGACAGTCCCCTTAGACTCTCCAGCCTGTCTTGCCACTGAGACAAACTGGACTTTGTGATAAAAGTTCACTTAAACCTAAAATCACACCACATCAGGTTTCTCCCAAGAGACCAGTCACTTACCCACAGTAATTGGTACTCCAGATCTTACACCAAAGACAATGCTGACAGCCAATTCTATAGTAAATTAACTAAAGGTTTATTAGCTAAGAAAAACAATGAGAGTTGTTGGGAGGTTAAAGCAGGTAAAATATATGTACCAGAGAATCATAGTCTATAATTCCAAATGGTAGCAAGATATAGTAATCTGCCAGTTTCCTAAAGGTCTCTCAGGGCTATCAGGAATAACTCTGGTATCTCCGTCTTCTCATTTAGTTATTCTGCCCTGTTAGAATCCAAACAGTCCAGAGATAAAGGGTCTTTCTTTTAATCCATATTTATAGTATCTTCACACAGAAAACAAGCTGACAATGTCGCTATCCAAATGGACTTTTCCTTTGAGTGAGGAATGCACATAGCCTCTAATCGCCAACTATCACATAATGGCCACTTGCTTTGAAATTAACATTTTCTGTTAAAGTCCTTCATTAGTATTTCACAAGATTTCTTTGGATTATTTAGTTACAGGAATATGCACAAAGTAAATGTTTGCTGTTACATTATCATAGGAACAAATAAGTGAAAACAATACATAACATTCCACTAGATTTCATGACATTTAAACATCTCAATACACGCTTACACATTACTTTGATCTGTACTAATACACAAGTGAATTGGCCTGGGGTCCTGATCTGCCCTGGTTGTCCAGCATTACAGATTGTAACTCAACCCTCTAGCCAGGTCACACATGAAATCATCCCTTTCTGGGATAGAGTCCAACAAGGTATAGAAGTCCAAAGACCCCCCCCCGCTCCCAAAAAAGGAGTTTCCAGCCCAACTGAGGGCCCCCAAAGGCCTCACATCATTACTTCAGGGCTTACAATGTCTTTAATCCCCTTATCCCAAGGAGGGAGGGGTTTATACCACCTCACAGCAGACTTGAGAGCCTGGGCTCCCCTACCAGTCTATCTCCTATTCTATCCTATCTCTTCTCCTCACCCTTCTGAACTGCCCAGCTCTATTTTAAACTCCTCCTCCAGCTGGAGCAGGTTCTGCAGGTGCAATAGGGTGGGGCTACGTAGGCCTAGAACTGCTCCTTCTATCCCAGTGTTGAGTTTATATACCCCATCACGCTCACATTTTTCTTCAGAAAGATATTCTTAATTTTGTTCCCTCTCTCCTTTGCCCCTCATTGGGGTGAACAGAGCCTGTTTCATTAGACCAAGCAGTGAATGAGAGATGCTGAGCACTCTCAACTTAGTGTGATTTGAAGGCATTCAACCATTGCAAAAGGCAGTGAAGCACCTCCCAGGATCAGAACTCATGTCTGACTCATAGGTCATAAATAGTGGAATGTACTGTGGGAGTTGCCTCTTATTTGCTCTCTGTTGTTTTTCATCCTGTAAAACATGCTCAAGCCTGGTATAGTTCCTTGATTTCTATGGGTCTGTTAATTTTTAACTTGATAGAAGCAGTTGTGTGCATTTGATCAAAAGTAGTCAGTAAGTTTAAATTTTTATTTTGCACTCTTTATCTTGCTAATTAATTTTCTTTTTCCATCTATTCTATGTGCGTTGGTTAAATAGATGTTGCATCCCCAAACTGTAGTTTTCTGTATTAGCATAGCTGCCATCATGTCATAGAAAATTCTGCCTGTTACTAGTAAGAAAATTAACTTTATTCTTTGTTTCATTCTATGGGCTCTTCCAGGTTTACTTATTCTTCCTTTTTTTTGTCATTGTTGATGTACATTAACTAACTATAGGTAAATTCTGGTGGCTTGTCTCACATCTGATTTTTAATTCATTATGCCTCTTATTTTTCTCTCAAGGATTCTTAGCCCAGGTATGTTTGTTTGTCTTTATGAAGCTTTCTAGTCTTATCTGTTTTACTGAGGTTTTTATCTTCTGTTGATTTCATTACTTGATCCTCAGTCTGATTAGCATTAAAAATCTCTTGTGCATCTGATCAGCTGATGATTCTGATTTTTGCAGTGCATCTTTAGCTAATAATTGCAGAAATCACTATTTTTCCTCTTCTCTCAACTCTCCATGAGCTATTTGGCTCTTTTTAAACTTTTATTTATTTACTATTCAACTATTCGTTTAACCTATTATCTGTTAACAGGGAGAAAATGTCTTGTAACAAAGGTCAGCTTCTCTATGGCAATCTGTCCAAAAACAATGATTTTAAGAACTTTCCTTAAACCCGCTTCTGGTAGGAGCTCTGGAGCTGTCAGTTACTTGATGACAGAGAGAGAAGTGAGAGACAAGGTGAGGGAGGTAATATATTTTATTGGACCAACTTCTATTGGTGAGAGAGACAAGCTTTTGAGAAGTTGGTCCAATAAAAAATATTATTTCACCCACCTTATCTCTCTAATATCCTGGGACTAACACAGCTACAACAACACTGCATACACATATATCAGTGGGCAGTTATGGTCCTCAGTAATTTAATTGACATGTTCAAAGCTACCATAGCATAGCACTAAAACAGGCATTTCTCTTATTTACTGCTTGTCACTTGTGGTAAAAAGGGCCCATCTCTCAATACTGATACTATTAATGTTACCATGCCTGCAGAAAATAAGATAGGAAAGAAGGAGGTGAATTTAAGGGATGGAATGCCAAGTACAACTGATGAACAAAAATGAAATAGAGAGACAAGGTGGGTGAGATAATATCTTTTATTCGACCATTTCTGTTGGTGAGCTAGACAAGCTTTCCAGCTTACACAGAGCTCTTCAGGTCTGGGGAAATGTACTCAGAGTGTCACAGCTAAATATAAGATGGAACACATTGTTGAGCATAAGTAATTAACACACATTTCAGGGGACTGTTCAAGGTGAAGTGGCCTGTTAACCTGGAAGCCGGTGCGGGGGATTGTTAGTGGGTTATAGATTGCTAGACACTAAAAATCATGGCTTATTACAACAAAGTTATGAATTTAAGTTCCAAGGATTGTTCATCTGTGGGTGAATACTTCTCACAAAACGTTCACTCTATATCTGAACTTCAGTCCTCACTCTGTAAAGAAATCTGCAAAACACTACAAAAATGTGCCTCATATGGAAGCAATTCCATACCCCTAATCATTTTTGTTTCCCTTCTCTGTACTTTTTCCGGTTCTAATAAATCTTTTTTTGAGTTGGAGAAACCAGAACTGCATGCAGTACTCAAGTTCTGGTGTACAATGGATATATGCAGTGTCATTGTGATATTTTCTATCTTTTTATCTATCCCTTTCCTAATGGTTCCTAACAATTTGTTAGCTTTTTTGACTTCCATTGAACACTCAGTGGATGTTTTCAGAAAACTGTTCACAATGACTCCAAGATCTTTCTTGAGTGGTAACAGCTAATTTAGACCCGATCATTTTGTATGTATAACTGGGATTATGTTTCCCAATGTTCACTACTTAGCACTTGTCAACATTGAATTTCTACTGCCATTTGGTTGCTTAATCACCCAGTTTTGTGAGATCCCTTTGTAACTCTTTACAGTCAGGTTTAGACTTAGCAACCTTGAGTAATATTTTACTGTCTGCACACTTTGCCACTTCACTATTTATCCCCTTTTCCAGATCTTTTATGAATATGTTGAACTGCACAGGTTCCAGTCCAGATCCTTAGGGGACCCTGCTATTTACCTCTCTCCATTTGTGAAAGCTGACCCTTTATTCTTACCCTTGTTCTATATCTTTTACTCAGTTACTAATCCATGACAGGACCTTCCTTCTTATCCCATGACTGCTTACTTTGTTTAAGAGCCTTTGGTGTGAGACCTTGTCAAAAGCTTTCTGGAAGTCCAACTACACTATATTGACTGGATCATCCTTGTCCATGTGCTTGTTGAGACCCTCAAAGCATTTTAATAGATTGGTGGGGCATGACTTCCCTTTACAAAAGCTCTGTCAACTCTTCCCCAATGCGAACATCTTGGATGAAAAAAATTAGACCTGTGTAAGCTATAATGTGCTTCATTTATTTTATCCTGTGCTATTGGCATTTTAAAAAAATGATTGAAGAAAATTAAAAGTATTACTGGGTTTGAAAACAGAGCAGGAAAATAATACGAAGTAAATAACAAGAAGGATGATTTGCCTTATCAAAGGTCAGCATTGAGACCACTTTTAGTATTAAGTAAACATTCAATTTTCAGTTCAAAACAAAAATCATACAGCTGTAACATATAATACTGTGACAGGGTACAAGCTGGACTGATGAATAGCTGTGTTCCCTCAATTCTCCAACCTGAGGTGCCTTTTACACTGTTTCTCTGTGACAGCTACCACTCCTGGTCTGCTCTCACACAGCTTCCAGCATGTAAGTTACCCCCGTTATATTGTATGAGTGCTATAGCCAGCCACCCTTGAATTACACTGCAGCACAACACCTGCAGTCCCAGTCCCAGACTTTCTCCCAGAAATATGTCTTGTACTGCCCATCCCCTTCTGGACAATACAAGCTCATACAAAGCTCGTCATTAATAGAAAATGAGATGCACAAATCCTGTTATCCCAAGTGGAGTTTCCCAAACGCTTCAGTCCAAACACAATGGTTTAGAACAATAAAACAATTTTATTAACTACAGAAAGATTTTAAGTGACTACACACAATGAATAAAAGTCTTAATTGATTACAAGAAAATAAAAGTAAAACACAGCTAATGCCCAATTTAATAAACTAAGTCAATTCAAAGCAAAGATCTCTCTGACCCAATGTTTCAGCAATCTTACTGGCTGAATTTCTTTCAGTCAGGATCCCTCCCCCAGTCCAATGCTGCTTCCTTTGTTCTTCAAGTGTTGTCGATGCCATGGATAGAGAGAAAGGGAGAGATCATTTAGGGTGTCTGCTCTCCCTTCTTATAGTTCTTTCCCTTCATTGAGAATCATCTCCAGCTAAGGTTCAGGAGACAGAAAGGATGTGTGGACAGGAACCCCCAGTTGTTTCTTTGTCTAGACGTAATTTTTTGCCCACATCCTCTTTCCTGCCAAAGAATGGCCACTTAACCAGGTGATGGTCCATTTGATTTTGTTGACATCTGTCTGAGGCACTGGCTAGCCTTTTGTCTCTGGGAAACTGACTGCTCTCCAGACTTGGAACATGTCTTAGTAATATCATACAGTAGAATATTATAACTTTACATACAATGTTGCCACACACATCTTACCAGGACAATAATGATCAGCAAATTATGAGTTTTCAAATGATACCTCACAAGGCATACTTTGTACCAAAAATATCATAATCTTATGAAAGGGGTAAACATAGGGGTACAGATGGTCACAGATACCAGCTCTGTTGAATCAACATGCAATGTTTCTTACACTTTTGATATTCTACGTCAGTAGTGAGTTATCACAACTATAAACTAACAAGCACAATTAAACACTTCATCCCAAAATGACATATCTAAATGTCCTGGTGTGTACCCCCAAGATTCAGTAAGTAAACTCATTACCCTGTATTCAATATGTTGCCTGATCTATTCATTATGTATAAATTCCCAGTTAGCATTCTGTGGTTTGGCGAGGTTCTGCCTCATGATCAGATCCAGAAATATTAAGGCTATTACAAGGAATCCCGTGTGCCTAAAGGAGACAGTTAGTTACATTTCAGAAAGGTGTTCTGTCTTTTTAATATTTTTATTAGCACAGTTAGCAAAATCACAAACACTCCAACCCAGCAAAGCAGACCAATAATATAAGATGGTCAAAACATCCCACATATGAGCATCCATATACTCTCACCACTCCCTGCAGAAAAACCCTGCGTTAGTCATCATCCTCACCATCCCCACCATTGGTCATCATCATGGCATCTCCCAAGGTATGCAGGCCAGGATCAGAGGTGGATTATGGTTTTGTGGGGCCCTGGGCTAGAGCAAGTGGCCCCCCACCCCTTCCATCTGCAGTCCCCTCCTCCCCTGGTGTTCCTGCCGGGGAGCAGCGTTGGGAATAGGGGCTTTCCTCACCTGCCCAGCACTTCTGCTGGGTGGGGGAGCAGAGTTGGGATGTGGGGGCTTTCCCTGCTCCCTGGTAGGAGTGCTGGGTGGGCAGGTGAGTGTGACAAGCCGCTAGGGTGACCAGACGTCCCGATAAAAATCTTTTTTGTTTTGTTTTGTTCGTTGTTGCTCCGCCGGCGGCACTCAGCTTTTTTTTTTTTTTTTTGCTCCCCGGTGTCCCAATATTTTCTTCTTCTCATCTGGTCACCCTATAAGCCGTCCAGCCCCAACCCCACTCCCCGGCAGGAGCAAGCCCCAGCACCCTGACCCCGCTCCCCAGCAGGAGCGCCAGGCAGGCAGAGTGGGTCGGGGTGCAGGGGTGCCCATTTTTCCAGGGCCCACCAGTTGGCCAGGGCCCCTGGGCATGGGCCCTGTTGGACCAGTGGCTAATCCGCCACTGGCCAAGATACAGCTTTTATAATGTGTTACGCTGATGTCCACTTTGCCTAATGCATATTCAGTAGGGATTTCAGCCTCTTTTCCTTATCTGTATTTCCTCACCCTAGGGTGAGGAATGTAGGGGTGCCCTTCTCCCTTTTAGGTTACTGGGCCTTTTACCTCAAGCTTATTTGTACATCAATTAGTTACCATGGCATTCTTGTTGCTGGATATCTGCTGATGTTCCTAACTTAAATTATCTAAAGCTGGCATAATCTGGCATCTTGTGGTTAGCTATCTGCAGTTCAGTGTTACTTATTTATTACACCATTCTGTCTTGTGATATCTTATGGTCTAGGGTTACTCCTGGTTAGCTGTTTATGATAAGGATTTTTGGGACTTAGACCTTGATTAGTTTAGCTAATATATTATTTTACAGTCCTTGAGGCTTGTAGGTTCATTGTGTTACTGCCTTAATTTATACCTATGCCTTACCTAGCAAATACTTATACCTACAGGCTACAAATCACAGATCATGAAATAAACTTTTCATGTAATATTTTTCATGTTTAATGGATTTAAACTCTCAGTTTTTGATTCTGTAAAATTGGGATACATCTACTTACCTACCTCTCTGAGATACAACATTCTTTAAAAAAAAATGAATACTGGTATTTAACTTAATATTAGCTTCTTGTTTTTACAAAGCAAAGTCAGTGACACCAGCCATATTTCAATATGTATCCAGTAATCCTTTTCTTTCTTGTATTGTATTTGTATTCATTTTAAAGTAGATCAAAAACAGCTCTGGTTTATGAACGGAATAGTTCATCACATGATAGCAGAAAACAGAGGGCTACTGAAAGCCTGGCTCATAAGACTGTCAGTCAGGTATGGTCACAAGGACCCCACCAGAGCAAAAAGGAAAGGGGCACATATGATAACATAATTAGTGATGACTACATAGAAAGTACAAAGAGGGATCACTTGCTTAACAACCAAACCAATTGTGCATATATATTATATATATGATATATAAATAACCCTTATTTTTTTTAAGGGATGGGAGAGACATGGTGGATTTTGTTACAAAATCGACAATACCCCTCGAAGTTTTGAACATGCTTCCAGTGGCTATTACTGTCCTCCTTCACTCGTAACAGTAACAAACAGGTAGTTAATACTATTAGACAGTGCAAAGATATTTGTAACATGTTGTTCTAACGATAAAAAGCATAGAGAAAATGTTACTATTTATAAATAATACTACATAGATTAATGACTGACTAAAATCAAATGTTCATTTTGTCATTGCTTCCTTCCTGAGGCGGGATTAAATTTGGTAGAGTGCAGTTACTGACCTGATGGACTCGGGGGTTTCTACAGAAAATTTCAAGTTTTTGTAGAAAAAAATCAAAATCCAAAATACTTCCATTCTGAAATGCCACCATAGTGCTTCACGCTGCGGGGGGGGGTTAATACTTCAGGTCCCTCAAGTCCCCATACTCCTCTATAGGCTGGACTCCTTGATCAGACTCCTGTGGGGCACCAGGGCAGCATTTTAAACTGAACGCATTTTGGGTTTTAGAATTCATTTTTTTTTTTTTTTACAAAAAATAAAAGAGAAAAATTTCCATCGAAGCGGTTTATTGATGGAAAATTTGCATTTTCATTTAAAAAATTTTTTTTTTTTCCAAAAACAAAATCTGATTTCTGTGAAAATTTTCTATCAGCTCCACTTTCTATATAGCCAGTGGGGAGAGCTAGGGAAAAAAAGTTGATACTCTTCAATCAATTATAAAGTATATTAGTGTAGATACACTAATGGTCAATGATACATAGATGTAAATGTTGTAAGAGGGGTTCGTAGCTTGTCAAGATTTATTTTACTACAAACACATTATTTTTGATTCCATCCAGAATTAGTTGTGTGGAAAAGTTGGAAAAAAACTGCCAATGTTAACAAGGCTTGTGAGCACCTTTACTCCAAGGAAACATTTAGGGTGTCTGAGGACAAATGGCCTCAGGAGAAGCCCTTTTACGTGTTCTAACCCTTTTACGTGTTCTAACCCAATTCTTTTCTATTACTATAGGAGCAATAAAAATGATCAGTTACATAGGAGTTTATTAGGCTGCCAAAAGATACAATTGGGTAACTGACCTCTAAACTTGACCCATGGAATTGATTCATACAGAACCATAACTAGCCATTTTAGCAGCCAGGGACAGCAAACGTATTTGCGTCTTCTACCATTTTTATCATAATTTTTCCGCCCAGAGGCGATATGGGGAGGGCACGTTGGGACACATTCCTCCCCCCCCGCCCCTGATTTTTTTGGTTGCGCCCCCACCCCCAGACTGGCTGGGTGGCCCACTGAGGTGAGTCAGGTTGGAGGTGGAACTCCCTCCCTTAGCCCCTTTACATTTCACCTCCATTTCCGCCCCATTTTTCCGATCCTGCAGCTTTGCGCCATGGGTGGTTCCCTACTCGCCCCGCCCTGGTTTCATAGAATTCTTGGAAATGTGGGTCACCAATCAATGCCATTGTGTCTCCTTTTTTGCTCCCTTTATGAAATTGCTACCACTCTACGGTAGTAAATTACACGGGGACAGATACCTGGTTTAGTGG
Source organism: Terrapene triunguis (assembly GCF_002925995.2). Lineage (NCBI taxonomy): Eukaryota > Metazoa > Chordata > Testudines > Emydidae > Terrapene > Terrapene triunguis. The sequence continues at coordinate 30,493,143 of NW_020664413.1, read as the reverse complement.
AAATTGAGGTTACTTTGCAGGATACAACTGTAAAGCCTTGATCCTGAGCACTCTGGCCCCACTCCAGCAAAGCACTAAATTACATGCTTGACTTTAGTAGAACTACTCTTGCTTAAAATTAAGCACATTTTTCAGGTCTTTGCTGGATTGGGGCTGGAGTCCTCAGCACCTGGCTGGATCAAGCTCTAAATAAGTAATGTTCAAATATACATAAAATATAAGGAAATATTTTATTTTTTAACCTTTTTATTTGATCATTATTTACACATATGAACTTTCTGTACAAATATTAACAAAGCTTACTCATATCCTGCATTTGTTACCATTAAGAGACCTCTTCGTGTTTGGTGAACCTCTTCTCAACTGTCCATTTATCTTTTCAAAATTGAAAAATGTTAACTAGACATGATAAAACCTACTTGATCCTGGATGTGGAGGAATAGGGACCTGTCTGCATATATGGTGGGAATGTCCTATCATAATAATATTTTGTAGAAAAATAATAAATAGAATTTTTCAAGATAACTCAAAGTTAGGCTACCCACAGAATCCATAGTTCTATTAGGTTATAGTCTAAAGGAGGTGATTGAATGGGAGGCAAGACACATTTATAACACAGTTACTACTAACAGCCAGATACGTGCTTGCTCACTTTTGGAAAATAATACATTTCCCCCAACATTAGTGGCATGGAGAAATAAAGTATGAGAAACCCGGTCAGTTGAAAAAATGACAGACAGCATTGTCAGGTTCAAGAGAATAATTCAGTGGGATGGATTTAAAAATCCAGGAGTTAGGTTGATGGAGATTCTTCTTGCTAGGACAGTGATTCCCTACATTGTCCCTAATACTCAATGAATATCTTAGTAGACTAGTAATGCATGTTGTGAATACAAAGGAAGATCCTGCAGTTGCTGAGCATCTACAACTCTCATTAGCATCAATGGGAATTGAGGATACACAGCACCTCACTGGAGGCACAGGTGTGATAACTGTTCATCACTTCCACATTATCATTGTTTCAGACACTGGTTTCCAGTTGCCATACTGCACTAGCTGAGAAAGTAGTAGTAAACATGGCATTTTATTTATTGTTTAGGTTCTTGGTCCTGATGTGACAACTACAAACACGTTTCTTCAGAATTAATGATACTTAGAAGATCCTAAATTATCATCATCTCTGGCAATAAAGAGCATATTACTAAGAAGGAGGATTGTGGGGATGGAGGAAAAGCAAAAAGTCATAAATAAAAAAATAAATGAATAGTAGCTACATAGGCCCAAATCCTACTAAGACTTATGCACATGTTTAACTTTACACTCTATGACCATTCCCATGGAAGTCAATAGTTCTACTCACAGTGCCTAAAGTTAAGAGTGTGTAAGTCTCTGCAGGATTGGGTCCTTAATGCACTGTATGTAATTTCATAGGAAGCTGATTAAATGTGTTGACAAGTTAAGGCATTTATTTGTATAATGCTATACCAATAAATTATATATATGTAGTAAAAGCAGGATTAAATATACCATTTATTAATTTAAAAAAGCTTACTCACCCACAGAACATCTTCATCTGGAAATGTCAGAGCTATTGGTGTAGTGCCACTAGTTACTCAGTGCCACTGGAGTGTCCAAATCAAATCCTGAAAAAACATTGTTGTGACAAGTCTTTTCTTTTTCCCCCCTCAATATTCTCTGTAAGTCCCTTTGAACTTCTACACCACTCCTCCCTCATCATGCATATGAAGAGTCTCATTGTTGAGCTCTGCATTATTTATAAATAATGCCTTCTGGGTGTTCTGTTTTCTTTCCATATATTGTACCATAAGCATTGAGGTTATTGCTTTATATGCAAATTAGATAGTTTAAACGATTGTTTTGTATAGCATTTGGGCATACGCGATAACAGCCAAATTCTGCCTGTATTGCAAATACACGACTGACATTTATTAGAAAGTGTAGATGGCTTCGGATATTTCTCTCTTTTGCATTATTCAAAATATTTCATGAGAATTCTTCACGGAAATGTGAATTAGGATATCTTATTCTGACAAAAATTTTATCTTGACCTTTTTAAAGATTTGAACAAGCTTTTATCAACAGTATGATTCGTAGCATGGTGGAAACTGATAACACCTATTTTTGGATAGCCCTACAAGACCTTAACAATACAGGAGAATACTTCTGGCTAACTACAGAGGGGAAGAATCAGCCTGTGAGCTATACAAACTGGAACAAGCATCAGCCAAGTGAGTAATATATTGTAGTGATAAATGGCAATTTCTCATTAAATTCTAATATCTCCCACTATATTCTTGAGCCAGGATTACTTTTGCCACCCTTTTTACATAGCCAACATCACTTTTCTTCCCTCATTCTGCCCAAGATATGTGTAGGATTAGGCTCACTTTGGATCAGACTGTAATTTTACAGTCTGCCCTGAGGAAGTGATGGCACATAACGGCATCTCCCCATGAGCAACATACTCCCCACTGTGCACCCAGCCAGGTAATCTGTCCAGCTACGAAGGGGGGGGAGGGGGGGAGGTACAGCCAGGGGACCTCCCACAGTCAGCCTCCTCCCAGCCCATTTGCTCACAGCCAGCAGTATCAGGCAAGTAACCTCTGCTTCCTGCTCCCCTGTATGACTGAGTAAAGGCTATAATAATGTAGCCCTTTATTTCCAGTCTCAACCAATCCATGGAGTCTCAGGGTCATGGCACAATCATACTCACTCCAGAATGAGTTCTCAGTGCTATCGTATTGTTGATCGAAGAGTAAAATCTACAGTTGTGTCATCGTTTAACGGACGGTCCAATAAAAGATTTTACCTCAGCCACCTTGTCTCACTAAATATTGAGTTTATTAGGAAAAATGGTTTAAATCTATTTAATTTGATACCTTTGGGCACCTCATAAAAAGATGACCATTGCTAATTCATAAAACTATGTCCTGGTTGGGCACAGAATGTTTTGTCCTGATGCTGAATACTCTTGTTTTCCTTGCCTTAGGCCATTCTGGAGGTTGTGTTGTTGTTCGCAGAGGGCAGCCTCTTGGTTACTGGGAGGTGAAAAACTGTAAAAGCTTCAAAGCTATGTCATTGTGTAAACAAAAAATTGAATCATATGAAGAAAACGAGCCTAATTTTGAAGAACCTTTGGATATATGTTATCCTGGATGGGAATCAGAATCTAATCTGCTCAACTGCTATAAGGTAAAAAAGGGTTACCTAAATCTCTTGATTTGTGTCAGGTTTTTACCTACTGTTCCAGACAACATTGTTTAAAGAGAGAAAATTCTTCATTTAAACTTAAAATTCTAAATTTTCTAAAAGAATCCAAGACTCCTTGTTGCACTTGATCTTTTCTCCATTGGACTGGGACTGCAAACTTATCAATACCATTTTATACAGCATTTCAAAGTTAATGAAAGCCAAGGTAAGATTAGTGTCAGAAACAGACCGAGCAATATGTCTTTTATTGCAAGGGCAAATCGCACTTCCTTAAAAAAAAAAAATTATATTAGCCACCCAAAATCAATTTTGTTCTCACATTTGTGGTGGTACTTATTTTATATGCAGGTATTTCACAATGAGAAAGTCCTGATGAAAAGAACATGGGATGAAGCAGAAGCATTATGCCAAGATCTTGGAGCACATCTTGCCAGCTTTACCCATGTCTATGAAGAGGATTTTTTGAACACGTTTTTAAACAAAATGTTTGATCGGTAAACATGTATTTATAAATTTTAATATCACCAAAGATTTTTTTAAACAAAGAGAACTCTCTGTGCCTCTACATCCTCATTAACAGTGGCCAATAACTGACTTAAATCTCCCTCGCTGACTGAAGTGAAGTTGAAAATGAATTTGTTCTTCCAAAAGAAGCACAATAGCAAAATTCTAATGTAATTCCTTTTAAAGACCAGCTTTATCTGTGCCAGGGCTGGAACAAGTCTTACCATAGTCCACTATTTTTCATCATGCTCAAACCCTCCATGATAGGGTGGTCTGTTTATTAATCCTAATGATTTTTAAAGGGTCTGTTGCTGCTCCCATTGACGTCCATTGATTTGAATGGGAGTAAGACCAGGCCCTAAATTTGGAATCTTTCGATAACAAAATACATCGAAAAAGCAGAAGATGTGGTCAGATGGCATTTTATTGAGCAATGCATACCCAAGAGATTTTACTCAGTGTTGTCCTCATAATCTTAATGCATGTGATTGTATCTTTCGGTTGTTGCTAGCTCCCGGCTACTGAAACAGCCTATTAAACCAAATGAATTACTCCTCTATCCTAAGTGGCTAGAGATTGTGCATTTTTTTGGTGAAAGTTCTGATTTCAGTCTCGCAGTATGCAGCCACAATTTGCTATATTTTTATGTCAAGATGTGCTCTGTGTGGCCCAGATCCTTATCAATACTAAGTAATAGTTTACTCTGTGAATATTCATTAAAGTCATTGTAACCACATGAGTAACTTCTCACCAGAAGGAAAAGGGGCTTCGCCATCTGACCCATCTTTACATTGCCATCTTTAAATAGATAACTTGGTATTTTTTAATCAGAGAAACAGAAATTATTTTATTGATGCCAGCAACTCTGCAGAACATTCCTAAGAACTCTAATAAATACATCACAATTTGACATATCTCAATTACCAGAATTTGCTATGGATATGCAGGCTATTTATACATTTTAAAAAGGCTTTATGAAGCTAGACAAGACAAACATATCAGCAATGTTCTTCAGCTGTTTTCTTTTTTGTCTGTCACAGGGCTGAAGAAAGACAATTCTGGATTGGATTTAACAAAAGAAACCCCTTGTCTGGAGGAACATGGGAGTGGTCTGATGGAACTCCTGTAAATACTCATATGCTATATATTCTAAGGACCTATTAAATTATTTCTGATCATGAGACCACAATTTAAAAACAAACGTTCCAAATAACTGTATGGCCAGACAAAATGGACTCTTCCTTCACACTTCACTAACCGTAATCTGCTTTTGAATTAACAGATTTAGTCACATCTCTTGTGCCACATCTTAAATTGTGGCAAGTTTTGACTTTGGCACACACAGTGTGGGAATATTATTTGAAATGCTACATGGCATTCAAAAGTACTAAAGCATTTCAAGGGCATGAAGAGACTCCCAATAAAAAATATAATCCTTAGAATTGTATCCAGAAACATATTACAGCAAAAGCACTCTCTATACTAACGATGAAAATAAGTGCAGAACATAAATACAAAATGCAAATCATGCAACACTTTGAACACAGAGGAAAAATGACATTAGACGTGGGGCAGCTCCTGTCAGGAATGGCAAAAAGTTACTGTTTAATGCTACTCAGTTAGCTATATGAAAAAGGGTTTGAAAATGAGCAAGGAGTACTGAATAGGGCCTGGGAAGAGAGTAGCTGTGGACCCCATTTTAAGAGTTCTTCACCATACTTCAGGTACCCCAAGTTTATTAGTTTTCTAATGGTGCAACGTATACATTTCAAAACACTTACGTTTAATTTTGTATTAAAACTTTTAAACATCTTAACTGGGAATCTCAGTAAGGGCTGAGGAAAGCATTGGTCTCTTGCAGGTTATATCTGCATTTTTACAGAGCATATATGTTGAAGATGATTCTAGAAATTGTGCTGCATACAAAGTAAATAGAACAATCCTACCATTGCATTGCAATGGGAAGCGTGAATGGATATGCAAAATACCAAAAGGTAAGAGTTGTTAAGCTATATTTTAATTTACGTATGCTACTTATAATTAGTCATTATGTTATAATGAATCATAGAATATCAGAATTGGAAGGGACCTCAGGAGGTCATCTAGTCCAACCCCCCGCTCAAAGGAGGACCAATCCCCAGACAGATTTTTGCCCCAGATCGCTAAATGGTCCCCTCAAGGATTGAGCTCACAACCCTGGCCAATGCTCAAACCACTGAGCAATCCCTTCTCCCCCAAAGAGACAGGGGAAATGTTTCTGGGCCATAGAATGCTCTTACTCCATGCCAGAACTCTGTGTTGATGTCAATGGGAGTTCTGCTGCATAGAATGAAAGCAGGACTGTAGTACCCTTAGATTTTGGATTGAGATTGGTGTTCCATTTGCTGAATGGCCTTTAATATGCACATCGTTTAGAAATGACCTATACTGATGAGCAGTATGTGGTAATGAATGTTTAGCTGAAAATCTAGAACAAGTGCCTTACCTTGTTGCTGAAAAATGTCATGTTAGTTTAAAAACTACATGCCCAATATTTATTTTATTCCCTCTTGAATTTTCTACCTGACCAACAAAAGAAGTAATATAATTTTTTTTGTTAAATTCTACTATATGATTGGTGTGTGAAATATTGTTTCTTAATTATTATTTCTTTACAGGTGTTAAGCCAAAGAGTCCACAGTGGTACATAAATGGTATGAAAAAGCATGTTTTAGTTTTCACATCTTGAAAAGCTATTATGTGGAATTATATATTTAAGCTATAAGTAAAAATAATTAATAAAAGTTAAACTCCCATTAGGTAACGTTGTAAGAATTATTGATCTCATTGCTTCTATAAGGCCCAATTTTGCCACTCTTAAGGCTGATCTTCACTCGGGGAGATCAACGCTGCTGCAATTGATGCAGCAGGAATTGATTTAACGGGTCCTCACTAGACCTGCTAAATCAACAGCAGCGCGTTCTCCAGTCGACCCCGGTATGCCAGCTCTCCATGAAGAGTAAAGGAAGTTGACCAGAGAGCGTCTCCCGTCGATGTAGCGCAGTGAAGACACTGGGGTAAGTCGACCTAAGCTATGTCGACTCCAGCTACATTATTCACATAGCTGAAGTAGCATAACTTAGGTCGACTTACCCCCATAGTGAAGACAAGCCCCTAGTAATAGTGGGAGTACTCAAGTAAGATACTATTCAACTAAAGATATCAGAATCTAGCCAAGAGCAGATGGTGTAGGAATTTGGTATCCTCTGAGACTCATTAAAATCAATGTGCCAAATTCTGCCTTTGCTTATATGCCATGCAGCCCCACTAATATCATTGGAGTTGCATGGGGTATGATTCAGGCCAGAATTTGGCTTAGTATCTCTGTCAGTTTATAATATATGATAGATCAAAGTTAATGAGAGGTTTTTTTATAATGGAATCTTTGTCCTGTGATATATAGTATATTCAGATAGACGTTTTGTTAGTTGCAAAGAATTTTCCATGTAAGAATCGAAAGGAAGTCTTAAACCTTTTGCAACACATTTAAATCTTTTGCTTCTATTTTAGAACCACCATGGTCTTATTATCAAGGAGCAGAATACCTCTTTCATATTAGTGCCTCAGAGTGGACCATCTTTGAGTTCATCTGTGGTTGGCTTCGTGGTGAAATAGTCACAATACAATCCTCTAATGAACAAGAATTTATTCACAGTAGAATAAAACAGGTAACAAGACAAACCTTTGCAAAATTAAATGTCAGTACCAATAACATCTCTTGGAATTTCTGGTTTTCAGTTACCTTTTATAAAAAGTTGAGTCATATTATTTTAGAAACAATTCTGCTTATATTATTACTATTATCTTTACCTCTTACTTTATCATTATAAAGGACCATCTTGCTGTATGTTAGTAACCTTTTGGGCCGGGGGGCAGTGGTAGTTGCAGTGGTCTGAGCCAATCAAGAGACAGGTCAGCTTGCTGCGTAAGTGTCAAGAGAAACAAAAAACAGCTCCTTACTCCAAAGTTGTGGAAGTGCTTGGGAAGTGTTGAGTTCATGTAAAGGAGCTTCCCACACTGCATGCACTGTACCTATTTTATCATAAGCTTCTCCCTCTTTGTTCCACTCATCCCTCTGTGTCTGTGCAGGCCATAGGAGTTGTTGCAGCATCATTGAGTCCAAATTTGCCATCATGGTTCCTAGCTCACTCACAGACTGGGGCTATGGATGCAGTTGCATAAGGCCAGATTTGGTCTTATACAGTTGCACAACAATGCTCTCTTGTCATATAGTAAATTGTAGCTGGCCTTTGGGTAATGATACTGGAGAACATATTGAGGGCTTATCTACACAGTGTGGCAATGCACTGTATGGGGGAGTGACTTCTAAAGTGCATTAAGGTTTTTCACATTAATTGATAGAGACTGCTGGTGCTCCCTAAAGGTTCTCTAGTGTGTTTTAATGTAGTACTATTTCAAACAGCACTACTCTAAAGTGCACCAGCAGAATTTACATGGACCGATTAATGTCCAACATTAATGTGGGATGGATATATCTTTCTGCAGCTCAGCATCTCTTTCAGTTCTGGTATGTATGGGCTATTCTCCTGTCTGCAATTTTGGGGGCATTTCAATCCTGTAATACAGCCCTTGCTGGTTACGTCCCTTACTCTGGATTGCATCCATATCTTCTGTCTCAGCAGTTCAGTGGTGGTTCCCTTTGCTCCCAAGCATTTCTTTTCCAGCTTTAATTTTAATTGTTTTTTGGGAAGTAATGAGCAACCTTCCTCCCGTTCCCCTGAGCAATGTTGTGGTCTCAGTCACAGCCTCCCTACCAGACTTTTCTGCTCCTCCTCAGGCATGTCAGAGTTGCCCAGAACTCACCAGGCTAAATCAGAGTCGTATTCCCATATGTGAGGCAGCATTTATAGGTTCTCCAGAGGGTGAATTATGACCTGCCTGTTCACAGCCAACCACCCTCGCTCTGCCAGAGCACAGGGCCTTAGAGTTGGACTGGCATGTCGGGTTCCCCACCCTGAGGAGCTGCGACTCTAATGCAGAAAAGCCCAATGTACAGATGCAGAACATGTCAGGGAGAGAATCCAAGACAAGGGGAATGCCAGTCAGCCAGCTTTGGGGGCAAGTCCCAGCACAGACCTGGGCCATAAGGAAAAAACCCTTAAGGGGCACCATGTCATTCCCGCCTTCTCACACACACCCCCAACCCCCAGATAACGAAGTGCGTCCTAAGCTCCTTGGGGAAAGAGGCAGGCTTCTACACAGCTCCCCTTCTTCCCAACAGCAAATCCAAGGACTCTAGCAATGAGACCTCATCTCCCAGGCACGGTGCCACATTTGGCTACACCTCGCAAGACAGTCACTCCAAACAAATCCTGTGCTCATCCAAATTCACAGGTGCTCCCCTGTTTGTGGGAAAATTGGAGTGTGGTGGATGGTGCGTCCAAACCAAAACCATCCCTCTCCTCCCCACACAGTCACTATCCTGTCTGCTAGATGAGTTGGCAACTTTAACAGGAACCTCATTGTGTGTTCCATTTTGACAAGGTGCTGGTAAGGACCCCAGAATCTTTCTTGCCAAAGGTGAACTCATCTTCTCATGTCTCAAAGGAGATGATTCATCATTCTGTCCAAAACCATAGCCTCCTACAGAAAAGCTGTGGGGTAATATGGATGGTTCATAAATCACTAAGGATCTATATCAAATGTAATGAATCAACAAGAAGACTGGGCTTCTTGTTCAAGTCCTTTCATCCAAAGTGCCAAGGGCTCTTGCTACTGAAATGATCCCTGGACTGATGGATCAGGTTATGCATTGTAGAGGCATAGAAGACATCAGGTTCATCTGTTGCTGGTGAAGTCAAGCACCTTTCATGAGGTTTATGATGACTTGCATGAGCAGAAAGAATCTGTGTTTTCGTTGCAGAGATCTACAGGGCAGCAGCATGGTTCTCTGTTAACACCTCTGTTGGATACTATAAGGTGGATTTTCTATCCTCTTCAGAGGCCTCCTTTGGCCAGAAGGTGCTACATGCCACTTTAGCAATTAATTTTGGGAAGTAATTTCCATATCTCATTTGACTTTATTATTCCTCCCTATTTCTGTTCACTGCTTGTTGTTTCTCATACATCTCATGAGAAACACTGGGCTGCAGAATGGGCAATTTCATACTCGATAATTTCCTTTCTGATAGCAGCGTCTTCCACAACTCTACCTTCCCTGAATGGCTTTTTACCCAAGGAGCGAAATTTAATTTTTATATCTACAATTTGTAGGCCTGTTAGCCTCTTATACATGGTTTACTGGTTGGCATTGGAGCTATTGTTGTTAATCATATTCTATAAGGCTTTTATACAGCTTGGAATGAATCATGTGATGGCAAGCTGGAGAAGGGGACCTGACCAGCTGGGGTTGTTATAGCAGCATTGAACTGCACCCAGAAACTGCAGACAGCAGGGCAATAGCTCGTATGTATAAGAACTGAGGGAGATGCTGCTAGCAGACAGGAAATTATCAGGTAAGAAATTTCTCCTGAATGCTTTGAAGTCCTCTTCTTAAGCATACATCTCTAAAGAGGTAATTGAAGGGCTGTAGTTACTCCTCAGCAGTGCTGAGCAGGAATCGGTAATGCACAAGCTTCCCACTCATTAAGCAGCTCCAAAGCTGGCTGCTTTAGCCCTTGCACAACAGATCAACTTTTCCTATGAATAGGCCAGTCCAGGGTGTCACTCCCAACTCCCATTCTTTAGAATGCTGCATACGATTTCTTCTGAATTAGAGCCCTTTGTTACTAAGGTAATTTGTATGAAAACCGGATTTTTGCTTCTAAATTATCATAATTCTCATTTGTATATGAAATCAGAATCTCCATAGCAATCGTGATGATGTAATAAGCAGATTATTATTATTATTTTACATGGAAGAAATAGCTGCAGAAATAGATGAATTCCCAAGAAACAAAGAGCCTGTTTTCATTTAAATGTCCTTAGTAATAAAGAATGAAGGAAGAAAAAAAAAAACACATAATAGCTATGATTCTGGTGCCTTAGTCAGAGCAATACTACACTCTGCAGCACTAATTTAAAAGATCACCAACTATTGCTGAGCCAAAAAGATATCAAGCTGTAATTGTTTACTGTCTACTTTTACTGTCAGCATGTAAAGTCCTCTCTGCTTTTACCTTAAAAAGTAAAACAAACACTTAAGCAGATTGTTTCTTAATGCAATGGGATTTTTTTAAGCTTTCAATGATTTACTAGCCTGTTTTCATCTGTAGTAGACAGTGAGAATTTTCACGCAAAATATATTGAAAATGAATTTAAACAGGGATAGGTTGTAATGAAAGAACATCTTATCCTTGTATACGTTGTACAGCAGATGTTTCAATCACCAGGTCTATTGCTTCTTATTATAGTTTATGCTCTGTTGAGATTATAACTTGGTTTTACTTAAAATATATATTTTATTCATGAAGTATATATAACGCTTACAAAATATTTTTCTGACTTAAAATCATTTTTAAAATGGTAAATCAAAATGATTATATGAAGATGATTTTACTTAACCACTTTTTAAAATAACATTTTTTCATTTTAAAAACAAATAGTGGATATTTATTAATGGGTTGTCAAAAGAATAAGACAAGTTTTAAAGTCATGTTGCATGTAATACTGACTTTACCAGTATATCCTTCAAGGATCTAGGTAAAAAGAGGATTTACAATTTTGTGTTTACAAAAAAAGAGGCAGATTCTGCTCTCAAGTCTAATTAAATTATTAATGTAAATTTAATGTATATAAATAATCTAGAGTAACTCAACTTAATTCACTGGTTTTATGTCGGATTATGAGCATGATCCCATGTGGTATTGATTGCCCTCAGTTCATATTTACTTCAGCAGGAGTCAAGATTGCTCAGCATCTCACAAGAGGCACTCAGCTCCTTGGAGGATCGGGTAATACTTGCCAATCAGGCCTTGTCTGCACTGGGGAAACATCAAATTGTTAAAACCAGCTGGAGCTGCAGGCAGCAGAACTATTCCTGTAACTGGTTTAGTTAAACCTCAGTTATAAAAACAGTTCTGGCCATCAGAGTCTTGTCTACACCGAAGCTCCAACTAGTTTTAAAGCCCAGTATAGCCAAGTGTTCTTGAGCTATAGTAGCTTCTACATGAAATACTGGACTTAATCCTGTTTTCTTCAGAGTGAATTGGAAGTTTTACCATTGACTTCAGTGGTAGCAGGAGCATGGGCAACTATAATTAAAGTTGTAAACCGTTTGAATGGAATTAATGTGGTCCTTGCACTGATCACAATCAGGCATGAGAAACTTTTTTGAAGGTATTTCAAGGTGTGACAAGGAGAATTGAAATTCCACATGTCTCAACACATCCCTGAAACTACAAGGCCTGGGCTGAATGTTAGCCAGCACCCGCGGCACTCCCAGAGCACTCCCGGCCCAAGTTTTAGTTAGGGGTATATAGTACAAGTCACGGACAGGTCACGGGCTGTGAATTTTTGTTTACTGCCCGTGACCTGTCCATGACTTTTACTACAAATACCTGTGACTAAAATGTAGCCTTATCTATAAACACTCAACAATCATGTCATCCCAGAAGTGGTCCCCACCCACAGTTCGGGGAGAGACATGTTGGCAGGGCAGTGAGTAGAAGCTTACATTGTTGCTGTCTGTATTGTATCTGTTCTCTGGATTAAAAGGAACACCTCACTCACTCTAAAATCTGTAATGTAGAACTGTAATAATAAAGCCGTTAAAAATGTGATGTAACCAACTTGCAAACTTTAATGACTGTTTAACATTATTTTAATACTAAAAGGGAATGTTTGCATTTTAAAAGTTAAATTACCCGTTTTTTAAAAAAAAAATATCTTAAGTAAACAAAACAAGTTCAGGTTCAGACCTGTGTAGCAATTTTCAGGTCACAGCACAGTTTTACCAACAAGCTATAAATCCCTAAAATTGGCAATTTATCCTCTGTAAATCGGAGATCCAAATGCAAACTCAGGGCCAAATCTCGCTGTCCTTGCATGAATAGTCTCCGTGAAGTAAATGGGTCTACTCGTATAAATTAAGGCAAACAGGATTTGGACTGGATGTTGCCCCCGTTGACCTTGGTGGGAGTAGGACTGGGTCTTAGGTGTTGTTTATGCTTTACTAGGAGAACTATATGTAATTAAACACTGGTAAAAAAAAAAAAATTCTTACAGCTATCAAAAAATGACATACGCTGGTGGATTGGATTGCACTCTGAAGTATCTAGTGATGGATTTCGGTAAGAATGTACTAAAGTGTGCTTGAGATTTTTGCTTTGTTTTGTCGGGGTTTTTTTGTTTTTGTTTTTTAAATTGAAATATCTTGTTTACAAGTTGCCCTTCAGTTTGTCAAAATAAGACTGTGTTTTATGACTGCATGGGGTGTCAAGGATCCACTTAGGTCATTGGGGGCGGGCTGTAATTCAGAATTTATTACTGTTTTTTCCCATTTTAACAGTATTTCTACTGAAAGGGCTATGATGGATATAACACAACAATGTGAATAGGGGTTTTTGTGAGCTAATTAAGGGACGTTTTCTATCCTCTATCTGTTTGGTGGCATTTATTAACGTAGTGGCAATTTGAGGGGTGGAAAAAAGAAGAGAATGTCACTAAATGTTTAATAAAAACAACAAGGAGTCCGGTGGCACCTTAAAGACTAACAGATTTATTTGGGCATAAATATTTATTTTTTCATGGGTAAAAAACCCACTTCTTCAGATTCATGGAGTGAAAATTACAGATGCAGGCATTATTATACTGACACATGAAGACTAAATGTTTAATGTTTCTATGCAGGTGGAGAGATGGGTCACCATTAGTATATGAGAACTGGAATGAAGGAAAAGAAAGATCTGTGCGCACACAAGGTGAAAGATGTGGCTTCATTTCATCACAGACAGGTCAATATTACATTTCCTTTTGTTGCATTAATCAAAAACTAATCGTTTTATGGGCCTAAAGGGGTTATTGCACATTTTATTGCTAAATTAGATTGAGGTTTATATTTCTGTAGAACATGCAAAATAACCCACAATCTATTTTTTTTTTTTTCCAGTAAGTGAACTCTAGATCAGGGGAGGGCAAACTACGGTCCGCGGGCCAGATCCGTCTCGTCAGGGTTTTCAGTCCAGCCCGCAGGATTGCAAGCCCTGTGGCACAGCGGGGCTAAGGCAGCCTCCTTGCCTGCTCTGACCCCATGCCGCTCCCAGAAGCAGCCGGCACCACATCCTTGCGGCCCCTGGGGGGGGCGGGGCAGAGGGCTCCGTGCGCTGCACTCACCGGCAGGCACCACCCCCCGCAGCTCCCGTTGGCCGGGAACAGGGAACCAATGGGAGCTTCGGGAGTGGTACCCACAGGCCTAAGCCCCCTAATCCCCTACGTTGAGCCCCTTGCCGTATCCCTCCTGCACCCCACCCCCCTGCCCTGAGCCCACTCCTGAACACCACATCCCCTCCTGCACCCCAACCCCCTGCCCTGAGCTCCTTCCTGCACACCGAACCCCTCCTGCACTCAAACCCCCTGCCCTGAGCTCCTTCTTGCACACCGCACCCCCTCCCATATCCCACACTCCCTTCTGCACCCCAACCCCCTGCCCCAGCCCTACATTCATGGCCCTGCATACAATTTTCCCACCCAGATGTGGGCCAAAAAGTTTGCCCATCCCTGCTCTAGATAGTGACACTCTTATTTGGAACAAAGCCATAGCAAAATAACCTGAAAATATTCCCAGAGACTGACTCAAAGCATCTAAAACAAACATTAAAAGTTCCAAATTTTTAATATCAAAATTATAAATAATCCAGTCATACAATGAATCTTCAGTGCATATTAGAAATTTTTCTTGCACAGCAGTAAAACTAATGCACTGCCAGTTTTCAGCCAGTTGTTCATCCCAAATGAGTTGGATTGATTTAGTAATGGTTTTTAATACTTTTGTAAACTGTAGTTATGCCAACACAAAACTTTACTAACTCAGTGCTCTAGCTTGGTTTTGGTTCTTTAGCCAATTTGCTTAAGGATTGTTGGCACAATGTTTTGTTATTCCCTTGTCAGCTCCTTGCATCATTAGCTGGATCTATATTTTTGCTACTGTTATCAAAATTATAGTGTTGCCAACTCAGAATTTTATCATGAATCTTGTGATATTGGATGTTTTTCTTAAAGCCCCAGCTTCTGATGTCATTTGGTAACATAAGAGTCTCAGCTTTGGGGGTTTTTTATTAAATTAAATTAACTTTCTATCCCTTGTGGCAATGGAGAAAAGCTAAAAATTGTAACTAGGTGATCCCTAGGCTCAAAAAGCAGAAGTCAAATTTTAAAAAGAACCTAAAATGTATTATTTTTAATAATCTCATGATTTTTTGGGATCTTACTTATAATTTTGGGGGTTGGCAATACTGTAAGTTCCAGGTGTCAACCAAAAGGATGTTTGCTGTTTGTCAAAATAGATTCAGTGTTGAGAGTAGGCTGAGTGGCAAAGTTGTGTAGTTTTGTTACCTTGTAAGAAGCAGTGTTTTGAAGTGACGATGAGAACAACCAAAGGTGAAATATGTAGGCAAGTGGGGTTACTATTTACCGGAGGGGCACATGGATTGCATCAACTATGGTAGTATCCGCTGCTCCATCATGGAGTAACCAAGGTACTGCTGTGTTTTGAGAGAGAGCATGGCTGTCCTCATGGCCAAAAATGAAGATGTTTAGTAGAGCTTGCAAGAAAGAGAACAGATGAAATCAGACAAAACAGGACTCTTAGGCTGAGTTTGAAATGAGACCCTGTGATTATTTACTCTTTTTTTATTTTCTAGTATGGGTCATCACAGCACCTCTGAGCATCAGCACCTCTATGTTGTATAATTCTCAGCAATAAATTGCCACTAGAGGGTTGCACACTTCATTGCTCATGTAATTCAAGTTGTGTGTTATCCAACTTACGTGTAAATGTAGGTGAGGGTGAAGGGGTGAGACTGGCCAGAGAGTGGGCAAGGAGCTTGTGGGGGGGAGGGGCATAGCAAGGGGGTGAAAGGAGCAATTTGCCTGCCTGAAGGTGGGGGCTGGCTGGCCAGATTGGCAGGGGTGGGGGGGAAGGGCAAGAGGCCCGGCTTGGGGAACTGGCCAAGGTGGGAGCAAGGGCCCCAGAATGGTGTACAGCTCAATCTACATAAGCAAGGAAATGTGTATCCCTCAAGTAAGCTTCTGTCTGTGATATTTGTAGACAGCAGCAGAGAGCGACAGGGAGCTTCCTCTACCTCCAGCACCAAATGGGCAGTCTGTGGGTTTGTTTTTAGTGAAAATCAAACTTTTCTGGTTTTCCAATTTTGGAATTTGGGAATTAACCAGATGCAGTTTTCAAAAGTCATTGTGTTATACAGATTTGAGCTGGTTTAAAAATTTCCATTGATAGTTTTGTTGAAATTGAAATGGTTAGCAGAAACATGTTGATTCTGACAAATTTTCAACAGAAATAAGTCTAAATGTTTCACTTTGATAGTGCTGAAATATTTTTGTTTTGATTCCTTTTGTTCATATTATATTAAAATATTTAAATAGTATATTTAATATGAATATATATTTAATATTTTAATATAATATAAAAACTAAATGAATTAAAATGATAGAAACAAAACACTTCAGCTCTATTGAAATAAAATATTTCAAAATGATCCCAAATCAATTTTTTTCTGAATTTTCATTTCACAGCAAATCTCAAAATTTCAGCTTTTTGTTCCAGTTCAGAATGAAAACAAAATTGAAAATGTCAGTATTTCCAGCGGAATGTAAATTCCAGTTCTTGGCCACCTCTAATATAGAAAGACATACAGAGAAATACCATTGAGTTGAATGTAGAGCCTTGTGTCATTTGGCCAATAAATTTATAGCAATGTTAACAATAACATCTGAAAAATAGTAATTTTTAGTCGTCAAATTGATGTACATAGCAACTTTTTTAACATGAATGTAACAACATAATTTCTATAATTATTTTTCACAGGACTCTGGGGTGATGAAAACTGTACCATTTCTCTTCCTTCTATTTGTAAGCGTAAAATTGTATGGATAATAGAGAGAGAAATTCTAAAAAACCAGAACCAGCAAGGAGTATGTCCCAAAGGATGGCTGTACTTTGGATTCAAGGTAAAAAAATATATATTTTTGTTTATTCAAAGCCCATTACAAATGTATGATAGTGAGTGGACTATTAAGGATGTTACAAATTATTGAAGATACTGTTTTCCCTTTTGACAACAGGCTTTTTAGGCATATAAATATAGGCCCCAATTCTGCAAATGATTATGCTGACCAGTACTTCTATACACAAGTAGTCCCATTTAAGTTATAGAATGTTTTGACTTTGTTGAGTAAAATGAGAGTGCTTGTGTGTGAAGTTACTCGTGTTTTTGTGTCACGTGTATTCAGTGTCTGCAGGATTGGGGCCTTAGCCTGTTCCATACCCCAATTAAGACATACGCACTAAAGAAGGCTTTTATTGCCTAGGAATGTGATTCCAATATGACAAGAAGACTGTGTGCTAAATGGAGCCCTGTATTTTTCCTTCAGAAATTGTCACATTCCTATACATGTTGTTACAATAATGTTCAGAAAAGATTATAAACCTAAGTCTATTCACACACTAGAGTTGCAGTGATAAAATTTTCTTTCGGTTTATATTAAACCTGTGTATTCTGTAACCCTGGGACAGACAGGTAGCCAGAGTCATCCCTGGTTAAACTCCACTGACTTCGGGGGTAAATTTGGCCCAAGGAACATTTCACCTTTAAACTGGTTTGAATCCAGCCCTGATCGGTTGTGACTGAAAATTAATACCAAGAATGTAGAAGAGATGTGTTTATGCAAATAAATGTTTACTTTTCAGTGACCTGTTTGAATTGATTTGATGGCTTCAGCCCAGTTCCTGGTGGGCAGTTGTCCACATCACAGTATTCATGACCCAGCTGATCTTGATTTTTCACTCTTGTTGACAGTTTTGGCAGAGAGGCCTAGATACTGAAAGAGCATGGACTCTGCCCTGCCCTGTCTCCCTTTGAAATGATTGTCATTCTTGCTTAGGGTTCAAACACAATGGCAGGCCATTGCCACCTATTCTGTGGGTAATCAGAAGACTATAGTCTTCAGGACTGTCAATACAGCACCTTTAACAATCACCAAACTCATTTTAAAATGTAAAAAAATTAAACATTTTTTGCTTTTGGGAATAGTGCTTTTTGATACAAATTCCAAAGGATCCAGACCATCTGACGAACTGGTATTCTGCCCAAACTTTCTGCAGTGAACAGGATGGGTCACTAGCTTCTATTGAAAATGAAGTAGAACAAGGTACTTTACTGACCATACTGTATTGCATTATAATAAAGATGACACTTTATTTTATTAGTAAAGTAAAGCATAATCTTAATTACAGGACTGGGAATTAAGAACACTCACATTCCAAACCTGGCTATGCTACTAACTCTCTCAAGTGATTTTGAACAATCTTTTTAAAATCTCCATTCCTCAGTTTCTCAAACTATGAAACAGGGATAATATTTCCTTGTGTTCCTCAAAAGTGTATTTTGAGGATTATTGTTTGCACAACACTTTGTGCTTACATACAAAGGTGATGCATGAATTAGAAATGCCAGAGATAGAGAGATACATTTTTAAAGATTGCTTTATAAAATTCCTATATTAGGAAAACAACATTATAATATTGTAAAATCTACCTAATTAAAAATAATGGTAATAATGATGAAAAGCTAGTATCCTTGTTACATGAATGTAGTGCATTGGGTCTTATCTGCACTATATTAGATTGTCTTTTTATAGACTCTATTTTGGACTGGTCAGAGTAACAAACACCTGTGCACTTGGCACTTTTTATATTCCCTGTTCAAAAAAGTCCCAGGTTAAAATTTGTCATGTGTGTAAAGGTTTTTTTAGTTGAACTAAAAATCTAGCCGTCAAGCTTTGTTACACAGTCTAATTTTTAACTACTATGGAGAAATGCATGTTCAGTGAAACAGTCATATCAAAAAACTAAAATTGTTCCAACTGCTGTGGGAACCTCTTCAACCCTAATTAGATAATGGTCTAGATCCTGACCCCACTGAAGTCAATCAGTACCAGGAAATTTAAGATTAGATGGAAATGAAATGCTGCTAGTGCTCTTTCCTTCTAATAAGGACAATACCTATGAAATGACATTGGCTAGTAATTAAGTTGGCTTACAATAACGTATGTGTTAAAATTCATGCTTTCTTTTTGCAGCTTTCGTAACAATGAATCTGTTTGGACAGAAGACTAGTGTTTGGATAGGTCTGCAGAGTGATGATTATGAAAAATGGGTGAATGAACATCCGAAGGTATATTCCAATTGGTCTCCAGTTGAAGTAGTTCATGTAAGTTTTATAAAATGTGTTTTGTGGGGAGGTGTTGTTTTGTACATAATAATAAATGATTTTTTAAAAGGATAGGGCCTGATTTTTGACAGGGGCTCAACCTGGGCTCACTTTTGCACATCCGAATAATGGGGGTTACAGTTTCATAGGTCCAATTAAATGTGGGCAAAAATGATCCTCTGTAGACATCTAGCTATTTGATTTACACCGCCAATGGGGTAGACGCACATATCGAATCATTTACTCCTACAGCTATTTACAGGCACAAAATTGGGGGCATAACAAGTGGTAATGAGTTTTTAAAATCTGCTCCAAAGAGACTGGGGAATCAAAATTATCATGAAGTATACTGTGCAGTGTATTGCTTTATGCATAGAGAAATATTTAGTTAGTTCTGATTTCACATTCTTTCAACTGAATTATGCAAAATTTTCATTATGATGTTTCAATTTTTAATTATGATGTTGTACATTGGAATGTTCATGTTTAGTGACTGTCAGCTGGTTAATCTTCTGCGTGCTTTCTCTTGTAATGATTTTTATTTTAATCAGTTAAGAGTTGGTTTTTAGGCAGTGTTTATTCATTATCATGATATATGTTTATTACAGGGTCAGAGATATAACAGTGCTAATATTCAAGAACAAGTTCCGTTGTGTACCTTGGTATCAAATAACCCTAATTTTCATTTTACGGGAAAATGGTACTTAGAAAGCTGTCAGAAAAATTATGGTTTTATCTGCCAAAAGACTCAAGGTAAGGATTTGTTTCTGTTTTACTCTCACCCCTCTCCATTGTTAATTAACTTACTCACTTTCTTCTCTCTCAGCTGTGGTATGTTGTATAAATTCTTTATAAACCGTGGAATGTAAATTACCTCTTACATGGTTTCATGTCAACAGCCTAAAACTACAAATTATCTGTAGCATTTTGGATAAATCAACATTGCTACATGAGCAATACCAAGAGTATTATCTTTGTTTTTTTCTTCTGGCTATACATTGCATATCTTAGATCATGGAGGGGAACAGGTATTTGGGGTGATGCATAACTTGGAGTAATGGTATGAAATTTAGACTAACCATCAGAAAAAACTACTGACAATGAGATTCAGCAGGAGACCTGTAAAACTGGATTATAGAAAACTTTAGGAAAAAGTACTGTAGAGAACAATCCACACAGACAGGAAGATAGACTAGAAGACCTAATATAGTTGGGTTTTTTCCATAGATTCCAAGGCCAGCAGGGACCATTGTAATCTTCTAGTCTGACCTTCTGTATAACGCAGGCGTAGAACTTCTGCAAAATAATTCCTAGAGTGTATCTTTTAGAAAAACATCCCATCTTGATTTAAATATTGGGACCCCCATTAGAAACACTGCCGTTTGATTCCCCATTTACAATTACTTTTTTGAGACCTATCATTTAGCCAGCTTTTAATCCATTTAATGTGTCCCATGTTATTTTTATTACAGAGACAAGGTGGCTGAGGTAATATCTTTTCTTGAACCAACTTCTCTTGTTGAAAGAGACAAACTTTAGAGCTACACATAGCTTTTCTCACTTGGGATGGGTCATTTAGTCATTTGTTCAGAGCTTCGTTTGTAGAAACGTTACTCCAGAGGGAAGAAGCAGGAATGAAGACAAAATGGAGATGATGCAGCTGCCCTTTATATTCTTTTGCCATGTGGCTTGTACTTCCTTTGTCCCAAACACAAGCTGCCCAGCACATAGCATGGATAAGCCTTAGAATTCTGTCCATACGGATACCAAATGCCTTGCTGACTCATGAAGTGTATTCCCAGGTTCCTTTCAATGGGTTCATTGTACAGTTGATTACCCTTGAAGGGCCATCGAACAGGCTAGGCACTGCTGATGCTAATCTGTCTGGGGACGTCACACAGAAACACAGCACAAGTTTGGAAATACAGATATACTTCACCATACAAAGGTGATACAAAAATATAAACAAGATGATCATACTTGGCAAATTATAACATTTTCGCTATTTTTATAGCTGCCTTCACTTCCCCTCTAAACATGTTGGTATTTTTCTACCAGTAGGGCCTTCTTCCTTGATTGTGGGGATCCAATAAAGAGTTCCTGAATAATTCCCAATTATCATTCACATTTTTCTGATTTTAAATTCTTCCTCCCAACTGATTTGGCTCATAAGTGTTTTCAGCTTTGTGCAATTGATCTTTTTTTCTCCTTCTCATCTGATTCTGTTACCGTTCTATCCATTTGCCAGAATCAGTGAGATACTGCATATGATATGTGATGCTCTTTACAGCTAATTTCTGAAGTCATCCCTTAGTCTTTGTACTGTTTGGATTAATCTTTGGCTCTGAGACTCATGCACAATTTTCTCTCCTTGAAAAGATAGACCTCACAGTTGGATATGTACATTACTCACTGTGCAAAATATGTATTTTTTACAATTCAAAACCAGGCTCTTATTAGCATGATAAGCAGATAAGCAAACCTTTGGATTATTCCAGCTCCTCAGTCCAGTGGGAGATCAAGGAGATCCCCATTAAACAGGTGTGTAATGAGACCCTCTAAGGTTACTCTCAAAACATCACTGTAAAACAGAATCACTGAGCTGGTGCATGTTTCTGTGTATATAGTGCTTTATGGGTACTTACCCTGGGATTGAGGCCCACTGGCATTAGTTCCCCTTTGAATTCTTGTTGAAATTCAAAGTTTGAGAGTCGAGAGAAAGCCTTCCTCTCTGTGTACTGAATCCATTCATTTTCCACACAAATTCAATCTTTGGCCTTGCTGTGATTTCAAACAAGAGTCGTGTGTGTGTTTGTGTTTGCTGTGTTGACATGGTCTCAGGGATGTTCCTAGAAGAACTAACAGATTTGGGGGTTTTACATTTGTTTTTAAGGATAGCCATTCTGCTTTGAGAACTGGTATTTTATTAAACATTGTCTGTTAAAGGAAAATGTTTGATACTGAAAATACTGGATATTTTGTCTTTTTCTTTCTGTTTGTTGCAGATACATCCAAACATGCCATAGATGCATCTGAGATGTATCCAGTACCAGATACTTTAGAATATGGAAACAGAACATATAAACTAATACATGGGAATCTGACTTGGTTTGCTGCTTTAAAAACCTGCATGGCAAATGGAACTGAATTGGTCAGCGTTACGGACCATTATCACCAAGCCTTCCTCACTGTCATTGTAAACAGACTAGGATACGCCCATTGGATTGGACTGTCTACCTCAGATGTACGTAATGGGGTCTGTGCATATGAATATGATATTGTAGATTAGTTTTTACACTAACAAGATAATAAGCTGGGGGGGGGGGAAGGAAATGCATATTCACTTGAAATTGGTGGATTTGTAAATGGAGATGAGCTTGCAGCAAAAACCTCAAGCTGAATACCCCTGTACTTGGGAGAAGTTTGGATCCTGAAGCAAAACCCAACTATGCAGCTAGGGCTTATCTATAGTTGTAACACAACATATAAGCTTCATTAAAGTAAATTGTGATCAGTGTGGTGTCAGCACTGCATGATGTGATGCTGGTATGATGCTAGAGTCCCAGCACTGAAAGGAAGCTTAAAGGCAGAAAGAAGAACATTCACAGGCAAAAAGCCTTTTGTAAGCTGACCACTGAAGTGGCTTTGTCTTCATTCTTGGTACACTTACGATCCAGATAACTACTTTATTCATGATCAGCTGCCACAGTGGTTCCGTTAGTACAGTAAAATCTTTTTTATCCAGTATGTTAAGGAAATGGGGGGTGCCAGTAAGTGAAAAATTCCAGTTAACTAAGAGGGAGGGAGTTGGGTTGCGGGGCTGGGAGTTGGGGCGCAGGCTCTGGGAGGGAGTTTGGATGTGGGAGGGGGCTTGGGGCGGGGGGTTGGGGAGTGGGAGTGGTTTCGGGGTGCCAGATCTGGGGGGCACTCACCTCAGGTGGCTCCCCACAAGCGGCAATCTGTCCCTGCTGTTTCTAGGCAGAGGCACAGCTAGGCGGTTCTGCACACTGCCCCCGCCCTGAGTGCTGGCTCCGCAGCTCCCATTGGCCAGGTACTGTAGTTTATGAGGCTCTTGCAGAATTACATAGTAATTGTCCTTGGGAATGTGTCTGTATCGTTTAGTTAGGAAGCTGCCTTGAGGAGGAAAAGCCAGATTTGCCAGCCCATGAAAAGGATATCAGCACAAAAGAAGAAGCCACTAATGTTACAGTAACACATAAAGAGAAATAATCCTAAATTTATTTTTGCAGAATGGGCTTAACTTTGAGTGGTCAGATGGTACCAAGTCTTTGTTTACCTTTTGGGGAGACGAGGAGTCACAGTCACTGGGCAGCTGTGTTTATATTGATATTAATGGGCAGTGGAAAAGTGCTAACTGTGAAAGACTTCTACAAGGAGCAGTTTGCCATGTGCCAACTGGTAAGTCATTGTTTCGTTTTATATTAAATCTCTGCAGCAACTAATTTAGTTTTACACATTGGCTATGGAAGTATGTGAACAGAAGTATGTTGGTTCACAGTTGAATACTGATTATTATAATATAAAATATATAAGTATTTAGGGCTAGAGTCACAAAAGGACATAAA